>NC_043708.1:42027655-42074172 GCF_006229205.1 Suricata suricatta
AGTCATGAGTGTAAATGGGATTATGCAAGAAAAAATGCAGAATAAAGAAGCGAAGGACAGGAAGACAAGGACAGAGCCTAGAAAATGCATCCCTTTCAAGAAATAACCCCTCTTAGTCACAAGCAGAAGGACCAGAATAGGAGGAAGTTATAGCACTAAAGACAAGAGAACCAACAATGCTTAATCAGTTAAAAGGCCAGTTCACAGAACAGAAATGCAGTACCATGATCTGGAAGAGATCGGGTCATTGATGGCCCCCCCAGCTTCAGAGCTAACAAGGACACGAGCCAGCCCCAAACCCTGGCTCTCCCTTGGAGCCTCCCCTCCCATACCATCCCTCAAGGCCAAGAAGCTCAGAAGAGAGCTCCTCACCCACTGTCCTGTTTCCAGTCCTCATGGTCTCTTCAGTCCACTATCATGTGATCTTTGCCCCAAATCTAAAAGTACACTTGGGGGTACCTGGGAGGTTCAGTTAGTTAAGTGGCCGACTCTTGGTTTCAACTCAGGTCATGATCTCACAGTTCATGGGTTCAAGCCCTGTGTCAGGCTCTGTGCTGACAGTGTGAAGCCTACTTGGGATTCTGTCTTCCTCTCTCTCTGCTCCTTCCCCTATGCTCTTGCTCGCATTCTCTCTCTCTCTCTCTCTCTCTCTCTCTCTCAAATAGACAGACATTAAAAAAAAATAACGTACATATGGTCATGTGTCATGCCACCACCCTGTCCAACCCCCACCCCCACTCTGAAAGTCCCCACTGGCTCTTGTATCAGAGTGGCAGTTCAGAGATGAACACAGATGCACAGGACTTCTCCAGCGAGAGGGGAGTCTAGTTCCTTCTCCCTACACCCACGCTGGCCTCCGCTGGTAAGGGACTCGCTAACAGCAGGATGTGGAGGAAGTGACGTTCTAAGATTTCCCAAGCCAGGTCTGAAAATGCCTCACAGCTTCTGCTTGAGTCTTTTATGAGCCTTGAGATGCCACGGAAGAGACCTGGGACCACCATGCGGGGGAGCCCACACGCAGGTGCTCAGGTCGGCAGTCAGCAGAGCCCCGCCTTCCGACCCCCCCCCCCCGCCCCCCGCCCCATAAGGCACCAGTCACAGGAATGAGCAGTCTTGGACCATCCAGACCAGCCCATCCCTCAACTGATGATCACCACGTGGTACCACAGGGGGCAGAAAAACTGCCCAGCTGAGCACTGCCTAAATTCCTGACCCACAGTATTGTGCAATAAATAAGCCGGTTGCTGCATCAAGCCAGTAAGTTGGGGGTAGTTAGTTACACTAGAACAAGCTCCAATACTCCCTTCTCCCTCATCACAGCCTCTCCTTTGTCCCCTGACCTGTCAGGCATGGTCACCTCCTCCTGAAAACCATCACAGAATCTTCCCCTCCCACTTCCTGCCTCCCCATCCAGCCCAGCTAACCCCAGGGAATGTCCAGTCCATGCCCACCACCTGGCACAGTGCACGGGGCTCACGGCACTGAAACCTGCCCAGGGTGACTACATGGCAAGATAGGACCATCTTCCGTATAATGGAGTAGAGCTCAAAGACGTGATTCTGCCTACAAAGGCAAAAGGCTCCTTTCCAAGAAAGAAGGGCAGAATGTTCCCTGGCCCAGCAAGCTCGCCAGCCAGTCAGCGTGTAGAAACAGTATTTCCAACTACTGCTGACACACCTGTTTTAGGTGCTGAACAGGGGTATTTTTTTTTAATTTTTAAATGTTTATTTTTGAGAGAGCGAGTGAGCAAGAGACAGAGCGCACAAGTGAGGGAGGGGCAGAGAGAGAGAGAGGGAGACGAATTAAAAGCAGGCTCCAGGCTCTGAGCTGTCAGCACATATCCTGATGCAGGGCTTGAACCCACAAACTGTGAGATCATGACCTGAGCCAAAGTCAGATGCTTAACTGACTGAGCCACCCAGGCGCCCCTGGACAGGGTTATTTCAAATCCATAAGGTGCTTTTCAAGCTTCCCATTAAAACAAAAAATTCTAGTGACTTTAAAAGCATCCACGTAATTTAATAAGTGTGTGCTGAAAATTTTACTCTTCACATAGGCAGAGCAAATAGTTGGTCTTAACAGTAAGAGAATTTGGATGCTGTGAAGGACAACGAAAACCCTGTTTAAGAAGCCTCACACATCGAGGGTTTTCCCTGGATTAAGATTCAGAGTTCACATGTCTTCAGTGGTAAGTGCACAGCAAATGCTATGTGCCAAGAAACCCAGTGAGGGAGGTGTTATTACCCCCAGCTGACAGAATGGTTGAAACACACAGCTAGGAAAGGGCAGGCAGAACCTGAACCCACACCTGCTTTTGTCCAACTCCAAGCATCATTCCTTTCAGTAGATACTGACAACTTTTAAATTCAGAGCATTTCTTGGCACACAACACAGATACAGTCTTAAGATGCCTGCCACCTAAAAATGCATTTGTCAAAAAGAAGTTTCTATAGGAAACAGCAAGAGACGTGTGCTAGGGGCTACTAGTTACATTTGGGAGGCATCGCATTTAATCTCCACCAGCCCGAGCTCAGAGCAGCATCCACATAAAGATGGGGAAGAGAATGTGGGGTACACAAGTGGAGGTATCATCAGCATCACAGAACCACGTTCCAGAAGCAGCCCGGCTTCCCACTGCAGCCTGAACACTGTGCCCTCACTCAAAAGCAATACTTCTGTCACTTGCAAAGAGAGATCACAAGCAACTATAACTACAGATCACTATAACCGAAGTGGACTGTACACTGCAGATGAAGAGGTCAGTGACCCCACAGCTGAGAGACCTGACAGCGGGGCACAGAGTCGGATAAACGCTTGCAACGTGGCACCTGCCTCGACACAGTACACGCTCACTAGGACGTGAATGCACTGGCGGAACTGTAAGAAAATGCACACAAACCAATTAAGTGCCTGACGCCAGCTTGACATGATCATGGCCGTGCTCATTATTTCATCTGTCATAACGCATCTGGATTTGTCTTCCCCGAATGAACTCTGCATATAAAGCCCTGGGACCCAATGGTGTTGATTTCTCTGTGCCTAACAAATCCTGTAGGGTTACATAAATAGATGTTCATTTCTCGCCAGAGAACTAATTATGGCAGCACCAGAACAGTCTATCCCCGCTGGTGATCACCTGCTGCTTTTTAAACATCAGTTCATTCAGAAAATCCTCCTAGGCTTGCCCTCAGAATGAGAACTCTCAACGCCCAATTTCTGGTTGTAAAGGGTCTTTGCTTCAAGTAGCTACTTAAGGTCCAATCAATTCGAAAAGATGTTCACTCAAGAATGCATCCCATGAAGTATTAGGGGTTGGGGGTTGGCTGTTCTTCCTGGGTTTGTGCATCCACAGGCTCTCACCCAGCCCTTTGCAGCAAGAAGTACAGCCATCCTGGCCCTGCATCTAATCCCACTGGGGACTTTGCACAAGTCCTTGACCTTCTCAGAACTCCATTTTCCTTCCCTGGAAAGTAGAAAGGCAGAACATTCTATGGTTTGGATTCTGCCACAGTGCTGGGAGAGGGGCTCAGGAGAGAGGCACGGACCCAACCTCCCTGTACCATCACTTTCTTGTGTCTATTCAATTTCTACAGCCTAGAGGGTCACCCTCCTACCTGCCTCCTCCCCCGACCTGGCCATTCAAAAGACATGCACGTGCAAGGCAGATCCAGTCTACCTAAAAAATAATGCCCTTTTCGTAAACCATTCCTTTATCATCTCATGCTTAGCCATTTCTTCCTTGGAGGTCTTTCTCCTCCCTTTTTCATCAAATTGGTACCTTCACTAAATCACGCAAGTTGCAGTTGTTGTTTTTTGTTTTTTTTACCGTATTGAATTTTTCATTGTTAAGCATTGCTGGAGGGCCAACAGCAGAGCGTTTTTTCACTGAATGCGTAAAGATATGCAAAGCATCAGGAATAGGGAAAACTATGTTTCTCTTAAAACACTTAAGACTACTTTTATTATGCCAATGGCTCCAACAATCCAAAACACCTCAATTAAATATGTATTAATCTTCCCGTTTTATGCAGAGAATCAATTGTTTACCTTATAGGTGAAAATTAAAGTATTACTCTTCAGTAATTTGGTTCCTAACAGAGACAAGATCACAAAAGAGAAAAAAGTGTGGCAAAAAAATGGATTTGATAGATACAAGATTTGTACAATTCAAGAACCAGGTAAAGATTTATCTTATTCTTGAATGAGTACCATTTTATACTCCACACCTCTTTACATATATCACCATTTTGAAAAACAAATTAAATCCTGAATGTTCCTTCTTTATCACTTTAACATTTGCTTACATTGGCCTCTCATCACCTAAATTAAGATGATCAGGTGCATAAATCAAAGTTTGTGGTAGACTGAAATACTGGCCCCAGCTCTTCACTTTTCCCTGAAGACATGCCCTTGGCCACGACTTTATAGCTCCTGTTAACTTCCTTGCCCTGGACTTTGGGTTGGGCCATGTGACTTGCTTTGGTCAATGGGATGTTAACAAATGTGATACAAGCAGGGGCTTGAGATGTGCTTGGCACTTGGGATTCTCTTCTGGCATCTATGTCCCAGCCAGCCTGCCAAGGAGGAGGAGAGCCGCCTGGAGCAGAGAGATCCAAACCACATGTATGCAGCAGGGAGCAAAGCCGCCCCACCTCTGCCTAAAGCAGAGCCATCTCCACCAACCCATGGATTCCAGAGGATAAACGATTATGGTTTTAAAGGTCACAGATTTTGGGAATGATTTGTTACACAGCATTATATGGCAAAAAATAAAAATGATGTTCTGAATTTCAAAAGCAAATTAAGTAGCTTCCTCAGTATGGAAAGACTTTGGGCTAAAGACACATAAGACATCAAATACGCACCCAAATTTTATATATAAAGAGTCTCTCATTCTCAAGATTAGAATTCCAAATGTGTCCCTTTTTAAATTAAGACAAGTGGGTTTTTTTTTAATGTATACTTTTTAATGAGGGGGATGAACTATCAAATTATAAGTCTTCTTTTCAATAAATTATGTCAATCAAAAGCTGTGGTCCCTCAAGTCAGCTACATGTGTATATAAAGATCTTAGTCTCTAAAAATGAAATTTAGACATAAAAGAATTAGGATAAAATTACTATCTGGAAAAGCACTGATTGTTTTAAATCTGTTTATATACAACTTCCCCCATAGTAAGGGCCCTCTAAAAAGGGAACATCTCAAATGTTGACTGAAAAGGGAGCATCTAAAACTAGCATCAGGTCCATCATCTAACATGTACTAAGCCATAGGCATTTCAACTAAAGAACTTGAAGTACAAAGAGTTTATAACTGGTCCAAAGAATTAAAACCAGAAACTGAACTTAGCATTGGAATCTTTTCTGTATGATAAATACAGATAAATAAGTTATATTCTTTTTTTAATAGTTTATTATCAAATTGGTTTCCATATAACACCCAGTGCTTCTCCCCACAAATGCCCCCCACCATGACCATAACCCCCTCCCTCCCTCCCCCTCCCCTTTCAGTCCATGGTTCATCTTCAGTATTCAGTAGTCTCCCTTGATCTGTGTCCCTCACTCTTCTCCGCTCTCTTTCCCCCTTCCTCTCCCCATGGTCCCCTGCTAGGTCTCTCCTGTTAGACCTATGAGTGCAAACATATGGTATCTATCAGGCAGAGAAGGATAAATATCATAAGTTATACCTATTCTTAACTAAAATAATTACTTCCAATCTTTTCCTTTTTTAAAATTTTGCAAAGAATCACACTAATATATCTTTTACTAATGTATCATAAACTAACATTTATTTTAAACCTTTAGCAAATACACCTGGTATTAGAAATTCCTAAAAATACAGACATGTCAGAGCAAACAAACCCTACTTTTGGAAACCAACTGGACAAAGCTTTGATGAATTAAGACATACATAGTTGATATTATGTGTAACAACTAAGTTCAAGAGGATCAAACAATATACTCACTTGAATGAATTACCCATGACAGAATGAGAAATAACTGTTTACACCAAATATAAATACCCTAATTGGCTACAAAGCAGACACCCATTGATGGCTGTACAGCATGCATATTGAGGCTATTGGATTCATACCCTTTCACATAACTTTTTTTGAAAGATTCTTTTATTTCTAGAACACTTACATACAATAGTTGAAATACAAGATTGGAAAACAGTATATAAAATCAAGTTTATTTCAAGAAATGAAAGCACTCTCTAAAATCACATTTTAGAAAAGCAGTAGTAGGTGAATCAGAAAATTACACAAAAGGACTTCTGAGACCATGATTTTTAGAACAACCAACCTTCAGTGCTACAGAAGCAGATGATTCTGAAGTTAATTTTTGGTTTGTCATATTAGCCCATCAACTGCAAAATGAAAAACTCCTTTATAATCACCATGAAAATACACTAACTTGTCAATTACCACAAATACATTATGTTTTAAGTGGATACTAGGAGAGTCAGTCAACACTTATGTACACATCTGAATACAGTGAGTGTCTTATCAAGAATTCAGAAATCAGAACATAAAGGTTGCCTTCCCAAATCTCCCAACTTAAAAATTCTTAAAATGTAAGACTTCTTAGGAAATTCCTAGCCATATTAGAGAAGCAAAGTCTGAGAGCTATAAGTGACCCCAGCTATGTCCTGACTCATTGTATAGATCTGCATTATCCACTACAGCAGCCATTAGCCACATGCAGCCATTTATACTTTAACTCAAAACTTCAGCTCTTCATGCTAGCCACATTTCAAGTGCTCAACAGCAGATGGCCAGAGGCTACCATACTGGACAGCAGGGCTATTGGCTCGTTCCATCATCACAGGAAGTTCAACTGGACAGGGCTGAAATAGATGTTCAAGTCAAATCAAGGAGCCATCTTTAGGCACCTTGACATACTGGGAATAGTTTCCTGAATCCTTGTTCAGATTCTGCCCTTGAGATTTCTAGAATTTAAGTTTTGGACACTTTCTAAAATAGCTCTTCAGAACAGTGCTAGGGTTTAGAAGACATTCTCAAACTCCATCTTTCTGCTTGAAGAAGAGGTTTTTCTATCTCATAATTAAGAAAATATCCTACTGCCTTTGAGGGAAAGGAAAGTTTCTGGCATCAAAAAGTGTATTTTGCTTAAGGCCTAAGCATTTTCTCTAGGGACGCATTTTGGAACATGCAATGGAAGTTCTTGTGAAGTGTGATTCACTTACAAAAATACACTTCATAAACAACTTCCAAATTCAGACTTCATATAGATACTGAAAAGGAATTTGATAAGCTTCTTTATTACAGATTAATGTTGTTAAGAACTATGAAGAATATTTCCTTCCCACCATTATTTAAAGGTAAAGCAGTAAAAGCATGTGTGTTAAAAATCAGGAACAAAATAAGGATTATTATTACTATCTTTACTAAACACTGTTCTAAAAGTCCTTGCCTCACTAAAAACATTGAATTAGAAATAAGTATTAACTGTAGGAAAAGAGACAACTAAGTGGTATTGCTATAATAATTAAAACAATGGATTACTTGAGAACAAAACCACAAACCAATGGAACCAAAAAAATATTCCAAAAATAGAATGTTGACTGTATAAGAAAGTAATAAAGAAAGGTCTACAAGTCAATGGGAAAAAGTGGATTTTTCAGTCAATTGTGTACTGAAACCAACTACATTAAAAGGAAAAAAAGGTGTTTAGAACTACATCTTATCTTCTGCCACAAAATTCTGAAATACTAAAAAAGATAAATACGAACAATAGTCATAAAACTAAAGAAAGCAGGGGCACCTGGGTGGCTCAGTAGGTTAAGCATCGGCTCAGCTCATGATCTCACGGTTGTGGTTTCGAGCCCTGCCCTTAGAGCCTGGAGCCTGTCTTTGGATTCGGATTCGGATTCTGATTCTGTTTCTCTTTCTCTTTCTCTCTCTCAAAAATAAATTTTAAAAAAAAACATTAAAAAACTTTTAAAAAAAACTAAAGAAAGGTTGATCACTGGCTCAAGGATATGAAAAGCAATGTTTTACATACAGTGGAAAAAATTGCAAAGAAAAGGACAAGTATATTTAAATATGTAAAAATTTGAAATTCTGCATAGCAACAATTATAAGAATCCACATCCAATGCTAAAAAAATATTAGCAATAATAAATTAAAAGCTTGATACCTTTATTAGGTAAATGTTTTCAGAAGGAAAAAACAGACATTCCCATAGATACATAATAGAAAAATAAGCAAGGACATGAATAGAAAATTCAGAAAAACAAACAATGGCTAATGAACACTTTTTAAATGTTCAATCTCATCAGTAATCAAATGCAAACTAAAATTAGGCACCTGGGTGGCTCAGTCAGTTAAGCGTCTGACTTTGGCTCAGGTCATGATCTCACAGTCAGTGATTTTAAGCCCCACAATGGGTTCTATGCTGACAGGTCAGAGCCTGGAGCCTGCTTCAGATTCTGTCTCTGTCTCTGTCTCTCTCTCTCTCTCTCTCTGCCCCTCCCTGCTCACCTCAGTCTCTCAAAAATAAATGTTAAAAAATAATTTTTAAATAAAATTATTATTTGTCAAAAAAAATTACTAAACTGTCAAAGCGACCCAGTACTCTAATACTCTGGTGACAATGTTAATTGGTATAATTTCGCTGTAAAGGGGGTGCCTGGGTGGCTCAGTCGGTTAAGCGTCCGACTTCAGCTCAGGTCATGATCTCACAGTGAGTTTGTGTACCGCATCGGGCTCTAAGCTATCAGCTCTGGAGCCTCCTTCTGATATTCATTCTCTCTCTCTCTCTCTCTCTCTCTCTCTCTCTCTCTCTCTGTCCTCCCACTCGGGATCTCTCTCTCAAAAATAAATAAAACATCGTTGGTTAGGTTTATTCCTAGGTATTTTATGGTTTCTCGTGCAAATTGTGAATGGGATCAGTTTCTTGATTTCTCTTTACGTTGCTTCATTATTGGTGTATAGAAATGCAACCTATTTCTGTACGTTGATTTTGTACCCTGCAACTTTACTGAATTCATGGATCAGTTCTAGAAGGCTTCTGGTGGAGTCTGCCGGGTTTTCCATGTAGACTATCATGTCATCTGCAAAAAGTGAAAGTTGGACTTCACCTTTGTCAATTGTGATGCCTTTTATTTCCTTTTGTTGTCTGATTGCTGATGCTAGGACTTCCAGCACTATGTTCAACAGCAGTGGTGAGAGTGGACACCCCTGTCGTGTTCCTGATCTCAGGGGGAAAGCTCTCAGTTTTTCCCCATTGAGGATGACATTAGCTGTGGGCTTTTCATAAACTGCTTTTATAATGTTTAGGTAAGTTCCTTCTAATTCTGACTTTCTCAAGGGTTTTTATTAAGAAAGGGTGCTGTATTTTGTCAAATGCTTTTTCTGCATCTATCAACAGGATCATATGGTTTTCATCTTTTCTTTCGATGTAAAAGACCTGTACGATGAAAATTATAGAAAACTTATGAAAGAAATTGAAGAAGACACCAAGAAATGGAAAAACATTCCATGCTCATAGATCGGAAATAATAAACATTGTTAAAATGTCATTATTACCCAAAGCAATCTATACATTCAATGCACTCCCCATCAAAATTCACGAGCGTTCTTGTCAAAGCTAGAACTATGCTAAAATTCGTATGGAACCACAAAAAACCCCAAATAGCCAAAGTCATATTGAAGAAGAAAACCAGAACGGGAGGCACCACAATCCCAGACGTTAGCCTCTACTACAAAGCTGTCATCATCAAGACAGTATGGTATTGGCACAAAAACAGAAACATAGACCAATGGAATAGAATAGGGAATCCAGAAATGGACCCCCAAATGTACAGCCAATTAATCTTTGACAAAGCAAGAAGGAGTATCTAATGGGACAAAGACAGCCTCTTTAGCAGGTGGTGCTGGGAGAACTGGACAGCAACATGCAGAAGAATGAAACTACACCACTTTCTTACACCATACACAAAAATAAACTCAAAATGGCTGAAGGACCTGAATGTGAGACAGGAAACCATCAAAACCCTCAAGGAGAAAGCAGGAAACAGCCCCCGTGACCTCAACCGCAGCAATTTCCTACTCAACATAGCCCCAAAGGGAATCAAGAACCAAAATGAACTATTGGGACTTTATCAAGATAAAAACTTCTGTACTGCAAAGGAAACAATCAACAAAACTAATAGGCAACTGATGAAATAGGAAAAGATAGTTGCAAATGACATATCAGATAAAGAGCTAGTATCCAAAATCTACAAGGAACTCACCAAACTCCATATCCACAAAACAAATAACCCAGTGAAGAAATGGGCAGAAGACATGAACAGACACTTCTCCAAAGAGGACATCCAGATGGCCTACAGGCCCATGAAACGATGCTCAACTTCACTCATCATCAGGGAAACACAAATCAAAACCACACTGAGATACCACCTCACACTGGTCAGAGTGGCTAAAATGAACAAATCAAGAGACTATAGATGCTGGCGAGGGTGTGGAGAGATGGGCACCCTCCTACACTGTTGATGGGAATGTAAACGGGTGCAGCCGCTCTGGAAAACAGTGTGGAGGTTCCTCAAAAAACTATCGATAGAACTCCCCTATGACCCAGCAATAGCCCTGCTAGGGATTTACCCAAGGGATACAGAAGTGCTGATGCATAAGAGCACATGTACCCCAATGTTCACTGCAGCACTGTCAACAATAGCCAAATCATGGAAAGAGCCTAAATGTCCATCAACTGATGAATGTATCAAGAAGATGTGGTTCATATATACAATGGAGTATTACATGGCAATGAGAAAGAATGAAATATGGCCTTTTATAGCAAAGTAGATGAAACTCAAGGGTGTCATGCTTAGTGAAATAAGTCAGGCGGAGAAGGACAGATACCATATGTTTGCACTCATAGATCTAACAGGAGAACAGGAGAAACCTAACGGAGGACTGTAGGGAGGGGAAGGGGAAAAGAGTTGGGGAGAGAGAGAGGAACGCAAAACCTGAGAGACTCTTGAATACTGAAAATGAACCAAGGGCTGAAGGGGGAAGGGGAAGAGTGGAGGGGGGTGATGGTCATGGAGGAGGGCACTTGTGGAGAGGAGCACTGGGTGTTATATGGAGAACAATTTGACAATAAACTACATATGAAAAAAATAAAATTGCACCTCACCACTCAAAAATAAATAAATAAAACAAATTTAAAAAAATAATTTACCAATGTGTATCAACACCCTTATAAAAGTACTCATACTCTTTGACCTAGTAATTCTATTTTGAGAGATCTATTCTCTGAACACAATTTCGAGATGTGAGTTTTATGCACAGAGAGGTTAATTATGTCATTATTTACAATGGCAAAACCTGCAAATAACCTAAGTATTCAATAATAATGGATTGAGTATATCCTGTAATTCTACATGATGAAATTGTATTTACCACAAATTCTCAACAGCAGTGAAAAAGGATTATAAAAACCAAAATACAAAATGTACATATGATACCTTTAATATGCTCAGTAACTTAATATTCATAGGAGACACTGAAATATACCAATATATTAAATGATTATTGCTAGATAGTATAAATTTTTATATTTTATCTTCCAAAGGTCTATGTTGAACATATTTTTAAAATCAGAATTAAACATTTTAAAAAGCGTATTAAATAGGTACTCTCATTTTATTTCTAATGGCACAGTACTGATAAATTTAGATCTGAAACAAGACCCGGAAATAAAAAAAAATAAATAAATCAACCAGAGGATGGGAAGATTTAAATTTATACTCAGAAGGCCATAAGGTATCTTAAATTTTACATGGTCAACTTCACAAACACCATGTGTGCATGGATTATCTCTAGCATACAATTTGGACCTGGTTTTCCATAGCTGGGGAAGTGGTTACTCTACAAAAAGCTCTTTGCACCTATCATTCTCAGATTTAAGTTAAAAAATTCTCAAGTTCTCTACTTCTATGCACCCTTAATCCTTTTATGTAGAATCTTAAATTTTTACCATTCATAAGTCATCATTAGAGCATAAAAATAGCCTTTCTAGGGCCTATATCTTGGAACATTTTAAATCTGAAATCTGCTCCTGGATTAATTCCTAAAAGAAGAGAATTCTCAAATTCTCAGCACCCCTAATCAGGCAACAAACTTTCCTTCCTCTCACCTGTGCCCACTGTCCTGATACCTTCTCGGCAGAAGAACAGGGAGTTGGGCTTTATATTTACACCTTGACAGATAACAATTAACAGCAGGAATTACAGACAACTCACAAAATCAGAGCCTGGTGTGTATATCAAACTTGGAGCTGGAATGCGGCCACAGGGCAGGCCAAGCCTCTGCGACAGGTCTTCAAGTTAAAGTTGGCTTCTTTCCCGTGTCTACCCTGTGTCCGTATCAAGTCTTTTCAAGTAACCCCTTCCCTATCCGACAGCCTTGCAGATATTTGGAGTTGTGGAAATAAAAGGTAATATATTTTCCAGGTACTGTAAATACCTCAAAATACATAAACAGATATTTAGACATTCTTATTGATGTACAATCCTTTTTCCCCAATATTCATTAATAAACAAGCCCCCGTTCAGTATTGTGTCAGATATATAAGCTGGCCTGAAAAAGTTCAAATGACTACTGAAAGCATTTTAAAATGGTTAAAAAAAAAAAAAATTGAAAGGGTACCAGGCAATGAGATCAATTATGAGATTATATAGGATCAACATACAATGGCATTCATTAAAATACATCTTCATTCTTAAACTCTGTGTAAGTGAAGGTCTTTACTTGGGTTATACGTGGGAAACCGTTTCCTTCAAGACGGCGTTCTGGCAGTTAACACTGGATCTCACTGGTCACCACCAGCAGACACGCCTGTCAGTTACATCGCGCTTTTTGCCAGTGACATGCTCTCTATTATATTTCCTCCTCAAACTGTTTTACTTTTGAGAAGATCCAAGCACTTTGCCTTATTTACCCTTATACCAGCCTTGAAAAATTCTTTTCTTTTTAAAGTTTTTTAATGTTTTATTTATTTTTGAGAGAGACAGAGACAGAAAGACAGCATGAGCAGGGGAGGGTCAGAGAGAGAGAGAGACACGGAATCTGAAGACAGGTTTCAGGCTCTGAGCTAGCTGTCAGCACAGAGCCTGATGCGGGGCTGGAACCCACGAACTGCGAGATCATGACCTGAGCCAAAGCCGGTCACTCAACTGACTGAGCCACCCAGGCACCCCACACCTGCCTTGAGAAGAAAGGTAGCAAGAATAAAGAGATCTAAGATATTAAAGTTTCCTCTTAACAGTATAGGTAATATCTATCCTACACATTTCCAGAAAAGCCAATGATCTTGTCCCCAAAGTAGCTGGGACCAGCACACAAAGTTCCAGGGAAGCAGGACCTGTTAAGTCTCCACGACCACCAAAAAAGGAAGAAGATGGGGAAAAACCTATGTTCTCCACATGAGAAGAATGACATTAAATGTCTTTTAAAAATAACAAAATATTTGCATCATCCTCTGGGAGATATGTGACCTCTTAAACCAAGAGAAATATAAGGGATACAAAATTTTAAATAGAGATCTTAACACCGTATTCACAGATGCTGTAAAGGTATGAGAAATGATATACTTTTGAAATGAACTGAGGCAATACAACTCCCAAAGTTGGGTAAAAATTAATCTAACAGGACAGAAGATTTTCCACAATTGTAATATGGTTGAAAAAGTAAGAGGTGGGGTCCAATCTCCAAGGAAACTGGAACTGGTGAAACCAATGGAGAAATACTTGGTCATGAGATCTAGTCTTACACTTCTGCCCTCACAGCACTGCCTTCCTGGGCCCCCATGCTCCTATGGGCAGGCATCATTTCATAAAGCATAATTCCACATGTGATTACATTTGGCAAGCTGTGGAAATAAAAAAAGGATAAAGGATGAACTGCCGTGTCCTAGTACCCAACTAGAATGAAGCAGAACTAGGCATGAAGAGAAATTTAGTCAGGAAAAAAAGTACACTGTACAAAAGCCTTCACTTTTCAACAACCTGGGCTGTGTGGTTTGGAGCTTACTTAGTAGGATCACGCATTTTGGCATCTAACTTCACAACTCCTGTTTCCATTTTATCACAACAGCTAAGGTTTAAATGTTTCTTTGCCTTCACAGAAGGATCCACGCGTACTAACAATAACAACAACAAAAGAATACTTAAAACCTAGTATCCAAGGAGCTGGTAAAATATTAATTCTATGATTTCTGAGCATGAGGGCTTTTGATGACTGAAAGAATATACGGACCTGGGATCGATTACGGAGCTCCTCCAACCAGGCCGGTGGGTTTGCGTCTAAACTTCCCTGAAAGACACAGTGACCAAGCGCGCCTTCTCCCAGTGCTCAGGTGACATCCCACTTCCCACCAAGATCTACCACTCCCACCCACCTTTAGTCCAGACTCCTCGTCCGCAAATCCTAACAGAGTCCACATTTGGTGCCACACACCGTACTGGATGGGAGGCTCTCGAACTGAAGAGCACTCCCTGCTACCAAGGAGTACAGAGCCCAGCGAGAGGACAGAACAGCAGGCTCACAGTTGCCGTACTGTGGGACCAAGTCCAACAGAGAGGCAGGTTAAGGCGCAGGGAGGCAGCAGGAAGAGAGGGGCACAGGGAGGGAAAGGCATGTGGGAAAGTTTCGGGTTGCCTGGCCACCGCAGTCTTGGACGGATGAACTTGGGGGTTCAGTGGGGACAAGGATGGAGAAGGACAGGTCTCCCCAACTGCCAGACCAGGATCTGCGAAGGCTAGAAGCTCCAGAGAGGCGGGGGCATCGGAGCAACCATGAGCAGCTCCCAGAGGCTGCAGGCTGTACCTGAGGGACTGGAGGCCAAACGGGCTGGGGCCTGCATGTGAAGACCGCTTCACACAACAGAAAGTTTACACTTCACCCTCTAGGTGACATGCACCACACACATTTTTACACAAATCCTAACAGGGTCACGTAAACTGCTTTCACTGCTACCAGATCTCTCCGGTAGCATCATGACATGGAAAGGAGGAACTGGGGCGGAGGAAAAAGGGATCAGGAGGCAACAAACCTGGGAGGGGAGGGGAACAGGAAAGAGGAGTCCGATCAGAAGAAAAAAAATTTTTTTTAATTTAGTGACCCACAAGATGTGGGAGGGGAGGGAAGCAACTGGGCTGACTTCTAGGTCCTGGTTTGCATCACGGCTTTGTGGTGCCAATCACAGAGAGGGAGTCAAGGGGAAGAGATCTACCAAACTTGGCAAACTTCACACTGTGACCAAAAAGGTATGAAGTAATCTGTATTTCCCATCTAGTGCTATTAAAACATTTAACCTCAACCTGTCTGTTCCCAGGCTATTTACACATAAAACATCCAGTCCTGTATCAAATCTGATTCCAAGACAACCTGTCACACTAATAATGCTGTGGTCAAAACACCGCACCAGTAAGGACATAAAGATACTCCAGTTTTCCTTTTCACACACACCCAAACCACACACTTAAATATCCACTCATCCTCCTCCAGATTGCTAGGTTTTCCCTAACTTTATAAAAGCAGAGCCAGACTACACCTTTGCAGAGTTATAAAGATGTTATTTTAGCTCAGCTGGAGATTACTGGGGGTGGGGGGTGCTCCCCAGATTTCAGATTCCAGTGTCAGATGAAAAGTTCACATAAAACCAGAGCTCATAAAGAGAAAAACACTGAACAGGAAGAGAGCAAGATCCTAGAATTCCATCCCGCACAGTTTGGTGCTGGTGCAGGAATTCAGAACATCTAGCAAGAGACAAAGAAGCAAGCCATCCCACTCACAGTGACTTTCATATCCTCCCTTCCCCCCATACACATGACCATGTGTTGCCAGAAACACTACAGCCTCAGTAAGATGGTACAGTATCTCTGAAAAACAGTTTGGCAGTTTCCTAAAAAGCAGTTGAGGCTCAGCTGGTTAAGTGTCCGACTTCAGCTCAGGTCATGATCTCATGGCTCATAAGTTCAAGCACTGCATTGGGCCCTGTGTTGACAGCTTGGAGCCTGGAACCTGCTTTGGATTCTGCGTCTCCCCCCACCTCTCTGCCCACTCCCCCCCCCTCCCCATTTCGAGCTCTCTCTCTCCAAAATAAACAAGTATTAAAAAAAATTTTAAGTTAATCATATACTTCTTACATCTAGTAATTCCACTCCTAAGTATCTACCAGAGAAAAACTAAAACATCTATCCATGTAAAGACTCGCAAACAAATGTCTACAGTCACATTACTCATAACAGCCCCGAATCAGACACAATCCAAGTGTCCATCCATTACTGGTGAATAGATAAATGACATGTAATCCATCCACATGACGGAATACCATTCGGTCATGAAAAGGAATGAAGTCCTGACACCTTCTACAACATGTGTCAAACTTCAGAACATTATGTTAAATGAGACAAGCCAAACACAAGAGACTCCAAACTGCAGGATCCTATTTATATGAAATATCTAGAAATGGCAAAATCATACTCACAGAAAGTAAAGCAGGAATTCCACACACACTGGCATGAGGAAACACTACCGGGTGACAGACACCTCGATTTATAAGTGACTATGTAAACTTGTAGAACCACTGAACTGTAAGCTGAAATAGGAAAATGGAATGGTATAGAAATTACAGCTCTACCTGTTAAAAAACAAAAACAAAAACACTTACACTCATCAGCGGAAAAAAGACTTTAGAGTGTTACATAACACAAGTCAAGTTTCTCTTCGCATGTAAACACCAGAGTTCTAGAAGAAGGACTGGGTTTGGAGGATACTATCAAGTTCAGAAGTCCTCCTTGATGGTACATTCCAACAGAACTGGACCGTCCATGCCACCGGGTCCCCACGGCCTCCTACATGCTGTTTGTCCTCCCTCCTGCCCATCCTACGAGTTTCGTCCCAAGGGCCAGCCCCTTGTCCACCATGCCCGGCCCGTCACACGCAGCTCCAGCACAGCACCAAGTCATCACATGGCAACTGTGCTTGCACGGCTCTCCCTACTGAACCGGCGTTTCTCAAACAGGGACCCGTTGGCGTATTCTCAGGGGTCTGCATCAAGACGCCTATGTTCTCTCTTCTCTTTCAGCATCCCAGGTTGTTGTGCATTTAGAACCAAGACAGGGCGACCTACTGCACCACTTTAATTGCTGGGCACTAACAAAAAACCAACAGAGGCAGACCACTATGCAGGCGATGCATTTGGGTCGACAAAAGGCCAAATGAAATCCAGAACAAAGACTTCTGTGGGCTGGCGGGAAGTCTGAGTCATGCCAGGGCGACAGAAGCATGCCAAACTCAAAAGCCTGGGCCCTGAGGAATCGATGCAGAATTTTGTATTGCAGAGGGTGCTTCTGTGTTAGCTAAACAATATTATCAGTCTGGTTAAATTAATATAGTTATTTGGACTTCAGGGACGCTCTAGTTTTATACTTCATTGTCAACTGACGGCAGGAGACAGAAGGGGTTTGTCCCTAATGACACGGCTATATATGCTGAAGTAACCTTACGAGAGTAATGTCAGTCAACACTGGGCATGCCAGACCATTTTTCCCCTTTGAAACAGAAACACGCACTCCTAAAGACAGAAAACAGTGCACTAGAGTATATATGCTTTAGTAGCAGAGTCCTTCTCTTTTCCTCTCTACAGCCCAAATGCATGGCATAAAAGAAACGCTCAAAAGAGAAAGGATCGAATAAATGACCATGCTCCTATCCAAAACACCAAAAAAGTGAATTGCCACTGTTGGTAATACCCTGAATGCATCTATTTTGAAGTTTCAAACTATGGGAAGGTATCCTTTTCTCCAAGGTAGAGAAACTAACCAAGCAGAACTTAGAGATGTGGGGGGGGGAGGGGGGCGGGGGAGAAGGGAAGCAGGCATTCCAAGAAAGGGGTGGGTTTTGGTCTTTCAGTGAACTATTTCAGTATTAACCCAAAGTAAAGAGAATGTCTGTCCAACATTTCCCTATGATACGCTGAATCCAGGATTTAACCCGACACCCATCTTTTGGTCTCTTTCTGCCACCTTCCAAGCTGGGTCTTTCGCCTTCATTCCTCCTGCTTAATGAGGATACTGGCAAAGGAGAACATTGGTGATAAAGAAATATTGGATAGATGATCTTACTCATGTTGTTAATTCAACAACAGCAAGTCACTGTTCTAGTGACCATACCAACTCTCGGGTCTATAATAGGTCAAGACTGAATAGGGGTCTAGAGAGGAAGATGAAAACAAGGTTATAACAGGAACAACCAGAGATTGGCAAGTGCTATTCTATATTTATCACTACATCTATAAAGTTTACATAGAAAATGGAGTGCTTAAAAAAAAACTGGAGTACCTTGCGGTTTCTCATAGAAGGTATGGATTAGCAATCTGTAACTGCTTCATTCATGTAGGAGATATGATGGCCAGTTTTAGGGGTCAATTTGGCGAGACTACAATACCCACTTATTCAGTTAAACACTCCTCTAGGTGTTGCCGTGAAGGTATTTTTTAGATGTGATTGAAGTCCCTAAGCAGGTGATTTTAATAAGAGAAATTATCCTAGATAATCAAGGATCTGTGTCCTTGATTTGATGAGTTGAAAGGTCTTAAGAGCAAAGCAAAGGCTTCTCTGAGAAATTCTGTCTGTGGACAGCAGCTTCACCTCCTACCCAAGGTGCCAGCCTGCCCTGTGGACTTCAGATTTGCCCAGCCTCCAAAATCACAGAATTCCTTGCAACAAATCTCTTAGTAGGTCTTCTACTAGTTTTTTAATTTTTAAATTAAATCCAAGTTAGTTAACATATACTGTAATAAGGGAGTTCAGGAATAGAATTTAGTCATTCGTCACTTACATATCGCACCCTGGGCTCATCCCAACAAGTGCCCTCCTAATTAGGCCATCCCCCTACCCAACGCCTTACCAGCAACCCTCAGGTTGTTCTTTGTATTTAAGAGTCTTTTATGGTTTGTCTCCCTCTGTTTTGATCTTATTTTTGCTTCCCTTCCCCTTTTTTCATCTGTTTTGTTTCTTAGATTCCACATAGGAGTGAAATCACAGGATACTGGTCTTTCTCTGACTAATTTCACTTAGCATAATACACTCCAGTTCCAACCACACTGTGGCAAATGGCAATATTTTATTTTTGGTCTTCTCTTAGTTCTGTTCCTCTGACTGAGCCCTCAATGACCTAATAGGACTGAACAAATAACTCAAACAACACTGTAGGCAACAGGAACCAGGTTGCTCATTGCCTAAGAAATAAGTTAGAAGTAAGAGAGAAGTCTAGAATGGACTGTGTGGTGTTGGACTAGACTCAGGTAGGAGTACCAACTAATGCCCGATATATTTACACAGATGTAGAAATATAGAGGTATATACAAGTGTAGGTTAGTATACGTTGGTTTTTCCTCCCTCTGTCCACTGGAAGGGCCTAGGAGCAATGGTACGCCTCAAGTACTGAGCTTATTTAACACCCAGATCTTAGTTTCTAAACATCATTCTCCAATAAAAGGAACCAAGGTTCCTTGGAAAGGTGGTGGATTCCAGGGCTGGGGCAAGGAAAAAACCCTGAAACATTTGTGGTGTCAGAAAACAAACAAGAGAGTACTTGACAAAGGCTGTCAAAAGGACACTGGAGAAAACCTGAAGGAGGTCCCAGTGGCCAAAGCTGGAACAAGTTGAGCAAAAGAAACAGTAATACTTTGGATTATAACCCATAAAGAGAGTCACAATTCATTTTTTTAAATTTTATTTTTTTCCTTTTGAGAAAGAAGGGAAGCATGCATGCAAGCCAAGAAGAGAAGAGGGAGAGAGAGAATCTTAAGCAGGACTGTGAGATCATGACCTAAACTGAAACCAAGAGTCAGATGCTTAACTGACTCAACCATGCAGGTGCCCCTACATAGTTTCTTTCGATATAAATGACAAATACATAAATGGAGGACAGGTCTTCACAGAAGTATTCCAATTAGTAAATGTAAAAGGAATGAAGGAAATACAAGATCTCCCTTACGGCAAAAATCACAGCAGTAACTGCTGCCGGCAAGATCCACTAAAATCTACCACTCAAAATCGTTGGGCAAAAGTTTAAGGGGAAACCAAAAAAAAAAAAAAAAAAAAAAAAAAAAAAAAAAAAAAAAAAAAAAAAAAGAAAAACTGGTCTCAAAGTGCTTCCCTGAAGATGCTTATCAGTTAGAAAGGAAAAGATGGGAACGTTACAGAGAAATCACGCAGACATCACCTCAGCCAAGCGATGGAGGGAAGACCTTTCATCTGCAGGTACTCCTGGGTACGCCTCACGGAGAAGCGCGCGTTACTTCGATGCACCTGCCTGCCCAGCCTCAGTCTGATCGTGAGAACACACTATACACCATGCCAAACTGAGAGGCAAGGTACAAAGTATCTGACTAATACTCCTCAAAACAGTCATGGTCAGGAAAGGCTGAGGAACTGTCACAGACTGAAGGGGACTAAGGAAACAAGATGGCTGCCGCAATGGGAGAGCCTGGACTAAATCCTAGAACAGAAAACAAACTAGGGGGAAATCTAGTGATATGCATATAAGGTCTGTAGTTTACCAGTATGGTATCAGTGTTCAGTTGTTTTTAAAGTTTATTTATTTTTGAGAGAGAGAGAGAAAGAGACAGACAGACACAACACACGTATGCAGGGGAGAGTCAGAGAGAGAGGGAAAGAGAGAATCCCAAATAGGCTCCATACTGCCAGCACAGGGCCCGATGCAGGGCTCGAACTCAAACTGAGATCATGACCTGAGCTGAAATCAAGAGTGGGACACTTGCTGACTGAGCCACACAGGCGCCCCAATTTCCTGGTTTTTACCATTGTTCTATGTTTATGATAACACTGTAGGAAGCAGGGTGAAAGATGTACATGAACTGTACAATTTCTGCAGTTTGTGTGTAAAATTAAAATTATTCAAAGAAAAAAGAGCTACAGTTTAAAAAAAACTAAATCTAAATCTGGCTCCACATTTTTAAAAAGTTTTAAATATAGCAGTAGTCTAGATCTAATTTAAAAAGATTGTACTATTTTTACTAAAAATTGTCAACTGTTACTTTAAAAAAAAACTATGCCATTATAATCTCAACCTCTTTATTTGAAATGAGAAAAGAACTATACTGAACTGATCTGTAAAAAAATAAATTGAACTGAGAATACTGTGAAGAATTCTGTAAAAGGCATACATGTAATTATGTCTTTATTTAGTGTGCAAAGAGAAGGGTCTGAAAGATTCATGCATTCAACACTTATTAAATTTCTACTGAGCCCGACAACATTCCGGGCACTTGCCACCTAGAAGATACTACTGTGACGCCGGCTTCCTGCTTCTGAGAGCTCACATTCTGGTGAGAGAGGGATACACAAAAACCCAGTAAACAGCTATAAAATAAATATAAACAAGGATATGGTCTATAAAGGACACAGGATGTTGTGACAGACTCAAGGTAGGAGAGAGCAAACACAGAAGCATATGCCAGATCTCCAGGGCCCAAGAAAGCCACTGAACAGTGTAAGGAGTCGTGGGAACATGCAGGATCCCATCCACACTGGCGCTCCCACCACTGTGTCGGGATGCCCGGCAGAGGGGCGGGGAGGGGCGGGGGTGGCGGAACCTGGGAGTGGCGTCTTTCCCCGGTTCATACAGGTCTGTTGTCCACATCTTCAACCCCGAACAGGTTAAAGCTGCCTTAACAAAAGGCAATTACTTGTTTATAAAAAACAAGCCAACACCTGAGGGGGCCCCTGGGTGGCTCAGTGGGTTGAGCGCCTGACTTCAAGTCAGGTCATGAATGATCTCACTGTTCTTGAGTTCAAGCCCTGCGTGGGACTCTATGCTGTCAGCACAGAGCCCGCTTCCGATCCTCTGTCCCTCCCTCTCCCTCTCCCTCTCCCTCTCCCTCTCCCTCTCCCTCTCTCTCTGCCCCTCTCCCACTCATGCACTCTCAAAAATAAATAAAAAACATTAAAAAAAAAAAAAACGGAGTTACCTCAATTTGCCATTGCTCTATCTGTACGTTTCCAGTAACTTTGGGATTTCCTATTTGTAACCCTTTCTTCTAAGAATAGTGTTCAGGAAAACAACAAATTTCTTTTTCCTATTTGGGAGGAAATGGCTCTATATGAAACATACTCTGAAGATTTCTAGAGTCTAATATCTCTTGGCTAAGAAGTTCGGAGTTAGCAGAGAAGCTAACTTCCAGGCATTACAATACTGTGAGACACTGGAGGACAGTCACTGGTAAAAGGAAGCAAATCGCTGGCCTGAGCCCCACGTTCGCTCAGGCAGAGCAGGGGCGGGACAAGGCCCCAGTCAGAAATCCCAGCACTCAGGATGTAGCATGTCCCCATTTCTATACATAGGTAATTTATTGATTATTTTCCTGAAGAACACTTGAATTTATTTTAACTTCGTAGTGTGAGCAAAAATGTTTAAAGGAGAACAGAGACTACTACCAGTACATGAAGTTCTGCTCATGAGCCCGCAGCTACCTCGTATTATAAAGGACCACTGATAAAGGATGGGCAAGTTCACATCAGAGTTAGAGATCACTATTCATGAAAGGACTCTCCGGAACTGGAAAAGCTCAGAACTGCGCGGATCGTGTCCTGAAAGGATATGTCCAATATGCCCTGCATTTGTTTTGACCTTTGCCAATGTTTTGATACAATGCTATGAAGCATTTTCTTTGTAATAAAATACTTCAAATACACGAATGCGGTCCATGGATCAAATTACCTCCTAAAGACTCAGACAAATTCCACTTCAGAAAAATCTTAATAGAAGAGAAATAGCTAGGGTTTGTTTGTTTTGCCCAACTGGCCATTCACTCACCAGCCAGTCCTCCCATTCAGGAAAGGCTCATGTAAGACTCCTAACAGCTATTCCACAATGTCTGAGAGGTGTTACATATTTTCATTTCTCAATCAGATGATCGCTCTCACACTGATAAAAACAAGTTATGCTTTTAGAAGAGAGGATAGGTGTTAACTGAACTTACTGTGGTCGTTATTTTGCAATATAGGGAAAGTCAAGGGGTTATCCTGTATACCTTAAACTCACAGTGCTATATGTGAACAGTCTCAAAACTGGAAGAAAACCAACCAAAGAGAAAAACCAAGTTGCACTTTTATCCCATTCAAGGGAGGCCAGAGTCACAAGGGAAGAGTCAGTACCGTACAAACATCCCCATCGGATGGCCCAAGCCTTGCCATCAGCCCTTGGGCTCCAACCAAATCAGACACGACTCTGGTTTCTATATTACTGAAGTTATGTGTTCTTCAGTTGACAGGACAACTCAACAGTTAGGTACAAAGGGCAAGAGACGGAAATCAGACACTCAGCTGGCGGGACAACCTCCACATGCTCCGGCCAGCAACTCTTCCAGGCTCCAAGCGCTGCCCGTCTTCCTGGCCTTCCTTCCCATGCGGGAGAACGGTCATATTCTGATAAGAAATCAACTCCCCATTTGTCCACTAGACCCTATCCACTCCAGTTCTAGCATCACTTTTCCCTGTCTTGCAACTGAACCACAATTTCCATCTGAAAAAACAATTCGAAAATACAACCAAGTCCTTGGCATCGAGTTAAAAACTAAAATTTTAAGCCCTAAAACATTCTCTTTTCCTGCGGTCATTTGATAAGGAGAGGTTGACAAAGACCCTCTTGACGAGGGTTAGCGATCTCGCTGAGGGCTGTGCTGTGTCTGCACATAGCCCCTTAATATAATAATCTTTACTTAGAAACATCCGTAACGTCAAAGGAGTCGTTTTCGAAGATTTGCTTAAATTTAACATGCTTTTCTTTTTAGACCTCGCTATAAAAATAGTCCTGTTGTGTCTGCTGTTGCTTTTACCACTTTTGAAAAATTAGATTGGCACCAAATAAGGACATATCAAAATGGTTCATTTAAAGCAACCACTGGTATGATTTTAAATCATTTTAAATGGGTATTTGGGACCAGAGGAAGGAGTTTGTGTGTGTTTTGTGGGGCAGGGAGTGTTCTTAACTATTCTTTACAAGTCCCAAAATATTAATGGGGAAGATGAATCAGTTCTGTAAAGTAACCAGCTTTACAGACTCCGTTGCATGTCTGAGGCATGATGCATGATTTAGCCATCATCAACGGGGCTGCATTTTCATTTCATTCAGACATGCGCTAACATGCTCACGAAGGAGGAAAAACCAGAAGGGTTAAGAAAGAAAGTCCCATTTTCAGACAGTCATTTTCGATGAAAGCTAATTCACACAGCAGTGAAATGTGCTACCAATGACAAACCTGGAATACGAAAGCCCCACCTCTCCTTATTAATCAGGAAGTCAGTGTGCACCATCCTTTCCAAAGGAAAGGACCCTCATTTTCACAATGAGAAAGCCTGCTAAATGGGAGAGGTGTAGGATAGGATCGTTGTCCCTGTTAGCCCTAGTTGTTCTATTCTTCATCTGGGCTAGTGGAGGCTCCCTGGTTACCAGAATTGTATTCTTAGAAAACTACCTTTAAAACAAACTTAAAAAAAAAAAAAAATGTTGCAACATGGAAGAACAACAATGGCAAGCTGAAACACAAAAGGCAGGAGTGTTCGCAAACAGAACAAAAGAAAACAAAATGAAACACCTACACACAAAAAGGCCTTCAGGCTCAAAAGTAAATCTAAGATTTAAAAACATAAGGCAAACTATCATCAGACCCCAAGAGAGGACAAAAAGAAATGGTAAACAAGGGGAAAGGAGGAACAGGTAAGGGAAAAGGAGTTGGCTCAAAAAGAAATGAACTCCAGAGGCGCCTGGGTGGCTCGGTTGGTTAAGCATCCGACTCTTGGTTCAACTCAGGTCATGATCTCAGGGTTCAGACTCCGCTGACAGTGCACAATCTGCTTGGGACCCCCCCCCCCCCCCCGCCTCCTCCAACTGCACATGCAAGCACGCTCTCTCAAACAAACTTCAGGGAAAAAATAAAGAACTTTAAAACCATAAAACTACAGGGGCCGCTTAGAGAATAAGCACTTGCATACAAAATACAGATAGACAAATTTGCAATACTGTTTCATAAGTCATCTATGACAATTAAATCTTGAAACAACCAAATACAAGGAAAACCCAGTACATTGTAATCCCACTCTGTATGGCAGCCCCCAGGTGCCCTCCTCTCGCCCTCTCCCCTCCCACTCTGCCTTCCCTGGCCCATCTGTCACCTTGTTACATTCCCTCATCCTGCACCAGCCAGCACAAACCCAGAAAAATGCCCGGGTACGTAAGGCTCTGTCGTTTAGGGTGTCCGAGAAGCAAGGAGTATAGTCAGATAATTGAGGATTTTGTGGTTTATCCAAGGAGTTCACCTCCACCCAGCGCTTCCTGCAACCTGCAGCCTACATTCCCCAAGTCCCTCCAGCTCCCCGTGGGCAGACCAACTTGAATTACTTTTGTAACCCCTATCCCACCCCTCATCCCCGCCTCTCCACATGTTCATCAACTTTGTCAGCAGGAAAGAAGTGAAAACCAGGCTGCGAAAAAGCACCTGAGAAAACAAACAAACCAACAACACAGAAGAAATAACTGTTTCAACATGAACTAAGTATTTCCATAATCATGCTACTAAGACTTCTAACAAGTTGCATGAATGAACAATCTAGACATTACTAGAGAGAGAATACTGCGAAAACAATTTGTTCACCTCTTTTAGTTATGCCACAAATTAGTCGGAAATAAAATAAATGTTATTAACTTAGGAAAGTTTTACAATTTGATTACTCCATCATTATTCACACGTGTCCAATAAAGATGACTTTTTGAATGTGCTAAGTAGATCACTTCACAAAGGGTCTTAAGTCAGAGCTTTACAGATTCAAATTTGTACCCTATTATATGATATTCCGATTAAGCAACTGCCATCTCATAGTTTTTTCCTGGACAGATATTATAGAATTCATGAATATTTTTCAGTCTTTGAGAGACAAGAAGAAACACAGAACCATCTATACTTTTATTGGATTAAAAAGTTGCAGTCAATTCCAAAGAGAAAAAATGTTCAATGCCTGAAAAAATGCTTTGTCAATTTCAACGGCAGGACTGAAACTCCAAAGTAAGATGCTTTGTGTCAAAACCTACATAAAAATACACGGTCTCTTTTGGGACTCAGTGCTTTTTACTAACTGTGTGTACAATTTCAAAGTCTACTCCTCAAGATATTTTTACTTCCTCATGAAAAAGCACTACTCTAAACAAAAACAGTCTGTTCTTGGAGAAGGCAATTTTCTGGGCATTGTAATGCTCTGGTGAGCACAGAGCAGAGGCCGGCTGGCTGGGACCCAGCACTGGAACCCCAGTCCCAGCGAGGGAGGGGGGAGCACAGGCCGGCTGCTCAGGGCGTCAGGAACACTTGAGCGCCCAGCACCCCCGCCCCCCCCCCGCCAGGCTGTCTGCAGCAAAGGCTGCCCTCCAGAAACACACATCCTGGAAACTGCGCAGGTAAAGAACAGACGGAAAGCAGGAAACTGCAGCCCGGAGCAGATCACTTTTCATCTCCCACTTCAGGATTGAAATGTATGGAACCAAGTAACCTTTGTAGGAGAATGATCTAAGCACCTCTCTTACAGGTTTCTGAACTCCTCTGCAAAGATGAATCTGTTTAACTCCCTAAATAAAGCACACTCGCAACTCAGAACAGTTTCAGATCTTAAATCCAAACCATCAGCCTCAAATTCAATCACAGTCTTGGCTAAGCAACTGACGATAAAGTGACAGATCACACATTGAGTGTTAAGTAGTCGTTTTCCATAAATTATATTGCTAAAGGCTCTACAAGGGAGAAGCATGCACAAAACCACCTTTTCTACACAGCATTAGAATCAAACCTGAGACATTCAGATCAGCAACTTTCTGTAGGTGACCAGGGTCAGGATATCCTAGAAGGGACCTGGAAAAAAGTGTACTGTCCTCGCACAGACCAATGGCCCACTAAACTCTAGGCAGCTTAAGTTTTCACTCTTCTCCGCTCCTCCGCTTTAATCCAGGTACCAGTTACAGCAAAACCTTGGCTTGCGAGCATAATTCGTTCTGGAAATAAACTTGTAATCCAAAGCACTGGTATATCAAAGTGAATTTCAAGAATCACGGGGCACAGTTGTGGTCATGTGACATTCGGCAATCACATACGTACTGCAAGACATTGCTTGTTTATCAAGTTAACGTTAGAAACGTTGGCTTGTCTTGCAGAACAAGTTACTTGCAACCCAAGGTTTTACTGTACTTGTCATGTGCTCCAAAAACCTCTTCTATTACCACTCCAGCAACTGAAAAGCTTTTCAAATTTCACATTGAGAAAATCGCCTTACTATGCACACTCAACAGTGTCTCCCAAGGAAAGCAAAGTTACTGTGGGATTATGTTAATGAGAAACTATAAACTACATTTTGAAAAGAGGTTACTAACCCTATCCTAGACTCCTCACAATGTACCTGCTGCCCTCACCTCTAGAGAAGTAAATGAAAATGAGTTTCTTCTTCCTAAGTGGGTGAAATTCACTTTGCTATGCTGACACCCCACCAAATCTTCCCAGGGGTGCTAGGGCCAGCCCAGCAAATGGTCACCTCTTTCCAGAAAAAAGTAAAGCGGCTTTCTAAGGGGGAGCTGGAACAAAGGCTAACTCTACACCGATGGGTTCTTCACGTGACCCTCCGAGGGGGGAGCTGCCCAAGGCAAACTGCCAAGGTCTCCCAGTAAAAGAATGATCTCAGGGTGCACAGGTACAAGAGGAGGGAGAAGAGGGGGGCGGGGAGGAGAAGGAAAAGACAAGAACAAGAAAGACAGGCATTCAACTTCAGAGACCATTGGCAGGTGTCCCGTATAAATTCCATGCTTTATACATCAATTAAAAACATTTGGCACTCAATAAATTACATCAGAGGATGTCACAGTTACCAAGGTCAGTGGGCTGAAGTAGTCGATTATTTTTATTATCATTTAAACAAAGGGCATCCCACTAACTGAGCAGCCCTGGGGAAATGACAGATCACATGGGGCATATCTAGCGCATTGCTCTGATCCTCATTCTCCTCAGCTGAAACCCTGATTTTTCCTCCTTCTCAACAGCCTAATGCTGTAAGAGAAACCACCAGTTTAAAAGGTTAAAAATACAATTTGGCAGTTTGCAGGGCTGCTTCTAAATTATACGCTCTCCTGGCAAACATGTTTATTTTGTTGCCACACTGCCTAAATCCAGAGCCGCTGGGCAGAACCAAAGAAGCTATGGACCCCCAACAGTCCACCACACCCCCGGGAGATACTGAAAACCCAAATGGGTAGGACCTAAGTGCGCCAGTGGGTCTTGCGGCCAACACAATGCCTTCCCTGCAATCCACCTTTACAGAAAGCCAAATTACCAGTAACACGATTTTTTATTTATAGGATAAAATGTTAGCAAACGATTTTCAAAGGATTCCCTTGGGCCCCTGTTTTCTACCTTTAAAATTTACAGTGTTGGGGCACCTGGGTGGCTCAATCAGTTGAGCGTCCAACTTCGGCTGATTTCATGATCTCACAGCTTGTGAGTTCGAGCCCCACATTGGGCTCTGTGCTGACAGCTCAGAGCCTGGAGCCTGTTTCCGATTCTGTGTCTCCCACTCTCTCTGCCCCTCCCCAAGTTAAGCTCTGTCTTTCTCTGTCTCAAAAATAAACAAACATTAAAAAAAATTTTTTTTAAGTATTTTAAAATTTACAGTGTTCTTCAATGGTTACTAATGTCCAAAAGGATCAACAAGGCAAGCCTAACCCATCAAAAAAGAGTCAATCACACTCGATGTATCGTATTTGGAAAAGCAGGATGGTGATTGTTTTTTTAGTCCTCTGCAGAGATTTCTGCTCAACCTACCAGTTAACCTAAAACCTCTATGGCCCGTAAGTATGCCACTCCTGAAGCATTCTGTTCAACAGATCTTTACAGTATAAAGCTGAGGTTAAATACTTCCCTAAATGTTCTTAGTGAGCAGCAAAGGCAGCATATTGTTAGTCTTTTTTTTTTTAACCCAGTTACTTCTGGTCCAGAACTCCAGCTTTTGAAATATAGTCTATCAGAAAGCAAAGGCTGTTTTCAATTTAGTAATAGTCACCGTGTGTAGCTAATATATTTATTACACAAAGCCCAAAATGTCAGCTCTTGGCGAAATCTTACTTTAGACAGATCCTCAGCAATAAATTGACTCATCAACCACCAACATTCCACCAAAATCTCTGGACAACCATCCCTGAACGTTTCTCATATGGACAAAATTCCTGCAATTTTTGGATCATTTGTTATTGAGATTAGGTGCCCATGATTCACTAGAAGGAAAATCTAAAGAGCAAAACTAATCAGGCAAATGCCATAGGACAGTCCCTTATTGTAATCCAATCAAAATTAGATGAACAAATTCATTAAGCCACCTTACAAAACCGCAATTCACAAATCATACGGACTGCAGCTCGCTCCCAAGAAATTGTGCACACAGGAGAGAAACAGACCATTTCCCTTCTACTTGTCGGAAAGTCAGGAGGGCACATGTGTTCCCAGAATCAGATCTGGGCATCTTTGATACATGGAACACAGCCTTGGGGTTGCTGAGACCTCACAAAAAACAAAGACCTTAAGTCAGAGTAATTTAGACCACCATACTGTTCTGTTCTCCAATATGCAATTTTTTCTAATATCACATTTCCCTTTTTGTTGTAAATCCCACGAATCACCTGAATTTTAGACATTTCATTATCTATGATGGTCTGCAGAAGAATTCAAGTGGAAATGGAGAAAGCTGAATATTCGTTTGAGGATTCTACAAACAGAATGACACAGGGCGAGAAACAGACACGGTGAGAAAGAGGGAGGCAGAATAAAAAGGCCAGAGAAGAGAGCTTATCTTCCTCTGCAATGCACCACCCTCTCCAGTACAAAGAACCCTCTTAATGACACGATCTCTGGTTCCTCGTGATGATGAATTTTTTTTTAAAATATAGAATAAAATAAAAAAATAAGATCCAGCTGGCTTCCAGAATCCCCCAGCTGTCTTGCTTCAGATATTTAAGAAGCTGTACTCAAAGTGGTGTGATGGAGGAAAAAGTCGACAAACAGCAAGTATGTCTGTAAGGACATGAAAAAAAGAACGGTTGAAATTGGCTAGACAGCAGACGTCCCATCCACAAGCATAAAGTTCTCAGAAAGAAAGAAAAGAAAGAAAAAGAAGAAAGAAATCACAAGAAAGGAGCCGGAAAGTTAAAGGTACAGGTGAAAAAGCACACAGCCAGCCAGCACACAAACCCGAAAGCCAGCTATGATAAATATCAGGAAAACATAATGGAAAGAATATTTCTCTCTGACTTTAGAGTGGAAAGATAAGAAACCGGAGCAACTAATTTTGAGTAAAAATAAAGATTTATCACTGTCAAAATATTCTTGGACTTGTAGATTTTTCAAGGGAGGTTTTTTTTTAATACTACATATGAAGATCATTTAAAGCTGAAATTACTGTCAGCTTCAGACTGCCTCCCGATACTCCTCGACTTCAATCTCCTTTCGGGGCTGAAACAGTCAATTTTCAATGAGTACCCAACATATTTATGTAGCCTAGGAACCTTGCAATTTACCTTGGGGAGACGCAAACAGGAGAATATTTTTTTCGGAAACCAATGAAAGGAACAGAAATAAGCTAAGTACCTATTTGAAAATAAACAATCCTTTCTATAAAACCCAAGCCGGGAGCAAAGAAAAGGGGGAGGAGGCCACTTGTATGAGAACGCTTACATTTCCAGGCCAGCGTCTGTTCAGCCATATCTCCTCTCCGCTACCCACCAAGGGCCAGGTCCTCCTCAAGGTGCTGAGACAGCATGCAAGGAGCGAGACCATGGCCCAAGGGGGATCCTCAGGAAGGTCTTGGAGCTCACTAGAAATAACTGCTCCAAGCAGGAGGAAAAGGGAGTCTGGGAGGGAATTAGGCAGGAGGGGACACCTGAGCTCAATCCAGGCTGGTGACCAGGATGTAGCAGGCAGAGGAAGGGAGATATAAAAGAGGAAGAAAGTTCAAGAAAAAAGCCAGAAGGTAGGTGCCAAGAGCAAGGAAGTTAGTTGGGCTTGACTGGGCCACACATGTAGAATTCAGTGTCCTTCAAAATGTGGCCTTTTCTCTAAGCTGAGAAACTTATTTGCAGAAGTCATACCCTTAGCATAACTATGGTTCCTCAGAGGTCTTTTAATCATCTCAACAGTGAAAGACTCTGCATTTCTTCTCCTCCCATATATTTCATTAGAACAGAAGCCTTAGAAATCACATGGCATTTCCTCATTCTGCAGCAACCCCTACCTCAAAAGAAAAGAAAAAACCCACAGAATTTTGGTACATAACCTATTAGCACATAACTGCTCTGATCAAGAAAACATAGATTTGGCTTACTCTAAATGCTTTTCTAGTATTAATCAAATTCTTTTAAAATGAAAGTGAGTTAGCTAATCCTTTATAAAGTAGCATACATACCATGTATAAAATGAAGTACATAAGATATTTTTGTACATGGACAATGACCAGATGTGACTATGCAAAATACAGTATTAGCATATTTCTCCTCCTCTTTCCAATATTTTCACTAATACTCTTCATAATCATATTTTAGCACATGGTTTTAAGATTAATTCCCTGTTACCTGAATATAAATGGTCTGCCTTAAAAAAAAATCTGCATTTACAAATTTATCAGTGGAGGAAAGCTAAATGATTAGCATTAATGATTAGTTGCTAATATCTAAGTTATAAGAATCCATGACACATAACTTAACACTGGTTTAACCCTAGGAGAAATTGGAGTGAAATAATTACCCAGGCAAAATCAAAGAGTATGTGATTTATGTTAACTAACACGGTGAGCATTCAAGTGAATAAAAAAAAAACAATTAGATCAGAGAAAGATTCACTTGAACTGAACTTACGGGGCCACCAAAAGAGCCCTTCTCCAGAGGTAGCAGAGCTCCATTGTCTGAATTTGATCTGAATGGAAGTAACAGGAAAAACAAGGGCAGGCATCCTCTGACCCTTTCCAGGGGCCAGAAGTTGAGGAGCAGAAAGGGAAGGGTTAGGCAGAGCCCTGAGGCAGTGAGGAGGGGCCAGCTCCCTGCAGGGCTTTCGCCAGCACCATTGTCCACCCTTCCCAGCTGGTCCTGGGAGGGCAGGCAGGTATTTTCAGTATAATCACAACCTCACAACCTAATGCAAACACAAAGGGTTACACCCTGAGTGTGACCCTTCAGGTGGTTATCCGAAGTTATTACAGATGTGAGGATGTGATGTGAGTTACTGGCTTTGAGAAATTGGAATACACACAAGCTTCTGAGAATCTGAGATCCGAATTCAAATTCCTGAGCTTCAGAAGCCTTTCAGGCTGTACTGGCTCACAGGAGTCACTGGATCTCCTGCCATCTCTACTTGCCCATTTCTCTGATGGAGATGACAGTCCATCCTCTGACTCCTGTTGAAATCGAGCATCTGGCCAGTCTTGGGGCCCCCTGCGAGCCTCCCACAGCCCGCAAGGGACCCCAAGTTCCTTCTGCCTCCTCTGGTCAGTAAAGTGCACAGCAGCCAGGAGCTAAGGGGAGAGCCCCCTGCTGGGCCCTCCTCTGCCTCCCAGAGAAGGGGCAATCTCCACAGCTGTTGCTGAAGTGTGGGTTAAGAGTAGAGCCACGGTCTTCTCTTCCCCTTGGGCGGGGAGGGGGGAGCGCCTCAAGCTAAAGAAGCCTGCAGGCTTGTCACCATAGCCAAACGGTGCTTCTTACAGGACCCAAAGTCTGTATGCTTCATTATGCAGGACACGAATTCCAACTAAGAGCCCAAAACGAGAAGCTTGGGGGCGGAGGCAGTGAGGAGGGCCCACAAATTATCAGGGTAATGAAGATTTGTCTTTTGTCTCCCACCTGGGGAAAATGGGAGCTGCGTTATTTCTTAACATTTAAAACAGTAGAACATGGGCAGACATTCAATTCTACTGAAGGGCATTCTAGTATGCGTAAGCCACGAGTTTCACCCTGGCGCGGTTCATGACATTATCGGCACCGCCTGATTGGATTACCTTCCTGCGGTGCTTCGGCTTTTTCCCATATAATATCTAATGTAGCTTATCAAGATGCTATATTTGTCCTTTTGTGTTTTACCACCTGATATCTTGGGACATATGTTAGTTGAGAACGTTTTTTGTTGTTGTTTTTTGGGGTTTTTTGGCGGGGAAGAGGGGTTGTTTGTTTTTGTTTTTTTGTTTCAGAAACTCTGCGTCGTATGCACCTCACCACATCTATGACCCTCACAGGAAGGTTGCAACTGTACCGCATAAAGCTACACCAGCTTCCGGGAGGGTCTAAGCCAACAATTTGATCCAAGCCTTTAAGTTGGCATCTGGTCTAAGTTAACACGCAAATAAAAGGCACTTTTCCGGGGCGGCTGCTGGCCAATGCTTCTCGGATTAGCTGAACCGGTGCCGCTGCTGGAGTGCGTGGTATTAAGTACTGTTAGTGAGGAGACGCAGCGGAGCTGTGCAGGTCTCTTCCCCTAATCGATACTAACAGGAAGACCAGCAGACAGGGGAAGAAACAGCGCATGGCGACATTAGTGTTTGAGCACAAACAGTCCTTTACTTGAGAGGCCAGGGCTTGAAGCCCCTTTTCCAAGCTATGAACAAAACAGAAAAGCTAGTCTACGTTATCGCCAACAATAGCCAAAGGAAAAAAGAAAGCCTTCAGGAGTGCATGCCACAACGGACAGGATGAAAGGGCTTTTTCCTCAGGGAAGAAAGAGTAACTCGAAGAGGTGGCTCTAAAACTAGAGAAATGAACTTAGAATTATTTTGGAGTATAAAAACTGGTCTTTCTTGAATTTAACTGTAATATAAGATAGATAACAGGCAAATAAGAAGGCAGATAGGAGGATTCATGTTTTTATATCCTAGAGAGATCACTTTTTTAAAAAAATACCCTAGGAAAGCTTATTTTTTAAATACACTAGGAACAAGTATAGAAGTGGGTAAAGCACACAGGTAGGCAATTTTTCCCACAAAAGGTTCATATAAGCTGAAAACATTCAAAAAAACAAAAAACTCTTAACCTTACTGGTAACCTCATTAAATGAGTGAGGTTTTATGTCACTGTACTTCATGAGAATATGCAGTATGGCGAGGGTTTGGTTAGAAAATAAGTAAACAGGGGCGCCTGGGTGGCTCAGTCGGTCAAGTGTCCAACTACTGATTTCAGCTCAACGCATGACCTCTCAGTTTGTCAGTTTGAGTCCTACATCTGGCTCTGGGCGGGCAGCACTGAGCCTGCTTGGGATTCTCTCCCCTCCTCTCTCTGCCCCTCCTCCAATGGGTGCACACACTCGCTATCTAAATAAATAAGGTGCAAAACTGCACAAACACACACAGTAGAGACAGGATTTATGAACAAGGGTGTTGAAGTCAGAAAGCCCTGAGTCTGGATCACATGACAGCCCAGCAATCCCAGACGAGTTTCTCACGGCACGCAAGGTCAAATTCTTCATCTATAAAATGACGAGTGATGGTGTGCAACTGTCGTGGTCAGAGCTTAAATGCATGAGCAGCACTTTGCACAGGACTAAGTGTAAGCACTTAACACAGGATACTGAGACATCACAGTCACAACCAATGCACCCACCCTCTGTGCACCTCCCCCAAAGAAAGAACCAGCCACAAAGAAGCAACAGCCTAGCCAGAATTTCCTCATCCACACAAGAAAAAAAGAAAGAGCTCAGATCCTAAGGCTCCCTCTTTAATGATGATTTTAAAGTATGTTTCTGACTGGGACCTCCACTCCAGTTCAAAAGGTGCAGAGCGCCCTAAGGCCAAGGCACAAGTGGAGGTGGGAGCAATGGGAGAGCAAAGCAAGCACTCAGGGCAGAAATCAGAGACCCCACACCCACTACAAGAATAAAAATCTGCTCCCAGCAGCAGGATCCACACACCAGCAAGAGGGGCTGTTCCCTGGGTGACGCTGGTCTCAGCTGGCCCCACACTTCTGCTGCTGGCACAGCTCAGCAGGAGACAGCCAAGACCCTGAGGAAGAGCGCCCAGTTTGCTCCCTGAGGGTGATCGCTGGAAGGCTGGCACGCTCAGCCTCCCTGCGGACAGGGAGAGGACGGCCATGGTCTGCAGGTCCCCTCCACCCGGTGGACGATGCACAAGGGATGTCATCACGAGGGTGTTGAGGAAAAGCAAGGCTCCAGAGGACAGCTGGCTGTGTAAAGACTCTTGGATCTCCTCTGACAGGGAGAGTCTGAAGCCAAAACATGCGTGGGTTCTGCTCACGTTCCCCAAACACACTGCTGAGTGACTGAATGCTCACTTTATCCCACCACCTCCGTCTCTCAGCCCTAGATGCGGCACGAGCCACTGTCCCTTGGAGACAAAGGAGAGGGGAATAATCTACAAGAGAAAATGCACACCCAGCTGGAAATCCTTCCTGAGAATTTTAAGGCAACTGCTCAGAAGGCACAGAATACCTCCACGAATGCCAAGGCTTCCCAATCCCCGGCGGCCTGAGTCTTTACAGGGCCCGAGGCACCCTCCCAGCACATCCATCTGGTCACACTGGCCCTCCAACCCCCGAATTTCAAACTCACTGGATGTCTCTCAGCTCCTCAGCTTCTAAATGTGTCTTACACACACCACTCTCCCCAGGACCGCTGACTAATTCCTACTCACCCTCCCCATTGCAGGCTAAATGGAATCCATCCCTCTGCACAAACCCAAGGCCTTTCCCTGAACCGACAGCCCCGTGAAACCCTGTCCATGCTTGTGCCCTGCCAGCCTTAATTTGTGCGAAGTCCCTCTTCCGTGGTAGACTGTAAGCTCCACGCAGGCAGGACCACTCAGTTATTACCCACCGGCTCCCTAGCATGAGTAGTTGCTGACTAGCTGCTGGTACTCCAACTTTCTCTCCTTCCAGGAGCACTTCAGCCTCTAGCCAAACACCCCCCTGCCTCTACTACTACTACTGCCCGATAAAACCTCAGGTCGCCCTTCAGAACTCTGCTCCCAGGTCACCTCCTCCAGGATACCTTTCCCCATCTTTCAGGACTCCACCAGCCTCTGACCTTCACCCTGGAGGAAAGAAGCAAAGCTTTGGGGCAATATGTACAGAGCCACCTTCCAGCAAGGCCCTGCCACTGATGAGGCGAGTGACCAGAACTGGGGCCTCACTTTCTGAATAATAAGGTCTAATTCCTGGGGCTGATCAAGCAAAGCACCTAACGGAATCTGGCACACAGCGCGTCTGAGAAAACAGCCGCCTCCATCCACCCCTCCTCTGCGCCGCCGCTTAGGGTTTGTTGCTACGTTATTGGTCTTGACCTCAGGTGGTATGCCCCTGGGGAGCATTTCCTTATGTGGGTTCCTCAATATGAAATCAGCATCATCAAAACAGCAACAATAACAGCATCGACTCACCCTTGCTGAGTGCTTAATGTTTAGTGTATGTTTGTAAGTGCTTCACTTCTAGTTGGTACAGTGACTCCCATTTTTAATTAAATAGATCCATACAGGAAACACACACAGTAAAACACATCTATATCTGTATTTGGCATCCCAAGAGTCTTAGTGTAGTGATAAGCTTTAAAAACCACAGAATTATAGCAGTTTTTACAAAACAGATCGTTTAGAAATTTAAATTTCTTTTACACTTAGTTTCTACATTTTGAATGCAAGACTCTGAACTTTACATGTTTCAGTCCCTCTGATTAAAAAGGCAAATGTTAAAATTCCCTAAACAGCATTTTGGGAAATTCACAAAGTTATATTCACTTCAGCTACCACAGGACTCTTTCTCTCTCTTTTACACCACTGGGCTCCATTTGGAGGTGGTAACTAGTGGATTCTACAGGTGTGGTGCTGTGAGGACCACGCAGGTGGCTGCCAGCTGGCTGCCGTCACACCTGGTCCCTTTCTGTCGCGAGTACGCAGGCTCACCCTGGACCGTGCCACACCACAGCCATCTCTCACCACTGCCTGCCTCCGAGCCGGCGAGTGGCGGGTCCCGAGGTGTGAATGAGGCATGTGTAGTATTTCAGGAACTGTGCTTCCTTCTTAAGGCTGACAGCCACAGACAGGTACCACTGACAGAAATGAGCTTTTACCCTGTCACCTCACCACTGACTGCAGCGTGGAAACATTCTTGGGGCCCATCCGCCGTCCTTACCCTGCAGGATGCTAGTACAGATTACCTCCTCCACTCAAGTCTCTGTTGGTTCTATTATTTCATGTCAGGTGGCCTTTAAAAGCCTGAAAATCTGTGTCATGCGTTAGCCCCCTGGGTTCAGGCGACTTCTGTTCGAGTGGGCCAGAAGCACTGTTCTTCACCTGCCGTGCTCCCAGTGAATTTCAGGAGATAATATTGATTATGGAGATTATCAAATGCAGACAGACGTGCAGAAGACTTATGCATGATAAAGTTATTCCACAAATGCTTTTGTTAGCTAAGATTTTCAGACCATGCGGTACTTAATGTCTGGAATAACTCATCGAAAAGGCTGAAACTGCCCTTATTAAAATAATAAGTAACCTTAAGGAAACAAAACCCAACTCGACACAAGCCCAGTGAGTTATTTCGTATCAGTCTGTCACGACTGACAGCAGAACCACATGCAACAGGGCACTGTGGTGTCCAAACTGTCCTCCGCTGTGTAACAAACCACCCCAACACGCAGCACCTTAAAACAGCCGACACCCTCAGTTCCTTCATACGGGCAAAGCTTGCTGGAAACGGCTCATCTCTGCTCCATGTGGCATGGACTGGGCAGCCTGATGGGCCCCAGGATCTCAAAAAGCTTCACTCCTAGGCCAGCTGCCTCAGTGGCTGAAGGCTGGCCAGACCTTTTGTAATCCCTCACCCACCAGGGCCACGCTTGCCGGCAGGAAAATCAGACTTCCTCTGGAGGCTGCCTTCTAAGAGGGTATCACAGACTGAATTTATATGGTGAAGTCCTAACCCCAGGACACCTCAGGATGTGACTGTATTTGAAGAGAGGCACTTCACAGAGGTAATTAAGGTGAAATCAGGTCATATGGGTGGGCCCTAATCCAACATGACTTATAAGAAAAGGAAAGGCCATCAGGGGTGGGCACACAGAGAAAAAGGCCATCTGAGGACACAGGGAGAGACGGCCATCGGTAAGCCAAGCAGAGAGGCCTCTGGGGAAACCCAACTTGCGAACACCTTAATCTTGGACATCCAGCTTTCAGAACTGCAAGGAAATGAACTTCTGTTGTTGAAGGTGCCAAGGCTGTGGTATTTTGTTATGGCAGCTCTAGCAAGCTAATAGAACGAAAACAGAAGCTACAACACCTCCTAAGGCAACATCCACAAGTCACAAACTGTCACTTCCCTCACGTGGACTGGTCAAAGCAAATCACCAAGCCAGCCCAGATTCCAGGGGTGGGGCCATGCATCCTGACAGGGAGGTCCAGCGCACGGGCACAAGGACACAAGGCAGGACACTGACAGCCATATTTGAAGACAACAGGGGAAGAACATGCTATGAAGTCAAGACCCTGAGTTCTCTTACATGATCTCCAGCTAATGACAACACCAGCTGGGAAGCCGAGGTAACGTCCACCTCAACGACATGGCTGTAAGGTACAGTGCTTCACTGGACAGGTTAAAGGGTCAAACAAATGAATGCTTATTAAATGAAACAGCTCAGGTTCATGAAAACCTACACTGAGAAACACAACATGCTGACAAATCGTATGGCTATCTGTACCATAACTTTCCTGCAAACCTTAGATATCAGTACAGAGGAGACGTTCGGACTCCAGGGTGTCTGGGTGCCACCTGGGTGGCATCCGAGGTGGCTTGGTTGGTGTGCGTCTGACTTCAGCTCAGGTTATGAACTCGCAGATCATGAGTCTGAGCCCTGAGTTGGGCTCTGTGCTGACAGCTCAGAGCCTGGAGCCTGCTTCAGATTCTGTGTCTCCCTCTCTCTCTGTTCCTCCCTCGCTTGCTCGCTCGCTCGCTCTCTCTCTCTCTCTCTCAAAAATAAAGACTAATCTTAAAAAAAAATACAGATTCCCACTGTGAATTCTATTCATGGGCATGTACTAACGGAAGCACCCAAATGGTAGTGTAATCTAACGTACTATAGCACAGACCTGGTCTGTGTAATTTTCCAGGATCTAGTGGGAAGCATACTCTTTTGTGTCTATGGTCCCTGTGCAGGTGATCAGTTTATCAGTCAAGCGTTCCAGAAATCTTAACTGCTTACCCCTCACAAGTTCTGACTGTCAAAAGAGTGGTCTCTAACCGGGTAGCAGGAAGCACAAGAATTCTGGGTAGGGATGGGAAAAGAGGAGGGGCCCCTGGTAATAGTAAACAGCAGTTTTACACCAACAACTTCGAAGCCAAACACAAAACTGCCTGCTTTGGTTGGATTCAGTTAAGCCAGCACCAATTAGAACGGAAGTACAAAGCTTGAAATAATGATTCTTATCCTAAAAAGAAATCCTGCATGAGCACAAAAGCAGGGAACGAACAGAGTTAAATGTTTGAGTGAGAAGCATTATGTGCATGGCTGGAAATGAAACCTCAATCAAGAAGGACTTGCGATAGTCTTAAATCTGATGCTGAAAAACACCCCTGATGCATATTTATTAGGTTTGCCATCCAAGAGGCTTGTATTCCATAGCATTGCCAGCCATCATTAACAGGCACTAATGACCACAGCCTTTCAACGCCACCAAGGCGCACTGCAATGCAGCTCAGAGCAGCTGGGGGGATCAGAACAGATGGTCTGCTTCCCTTCAAGGCAGAACTTTCTGCAGGTGACAAAATGACTGTTAGGTGACTGACAAAAAGAGAAACAAACAAAAGTGGAAACTGGCGTATCTGCTGTCAGTAAAGTGGGTGTTTAGTATTGCAGGGAGCCTTCACTGTGGGCCCTTACGGTTGGGTGGACTGTTTACAAAAGTGCAGCTGGGCTACAGAACTGCAGTGTTCCTTCCAAATCCCAAACTCTTCCCTGAGCCCCGGACTCCTCTGTGCCGCGCGAGTGGGGCGCTGGAGTGGGCCACAGAAATCCATTCCTTCCAGATACTTGGCAAGTACCTCCTATGTACCTGAGAAGGTGTGCCTGGCTCTCCAAGGCAGGTAGAGGTCGGGGTTTGGGCCCACCAGGGGCAAACTTCAAGGGAAAACCAGGTAATTTCAACGAATGCCAATGGAACGCCGTCGCCAATCTGGGCAGACGGCAAGAGCACAGTGGACTGAACCACGTTTGTTTCTAGGGATGTCAGATACATGTCCTTATATTTGTTTACATTTCTATTTTCCCTGTGGTGGTTTGTTTATATACTCTGCCTCCTTAGCTAATAGAATATGCGGAACGCTTTGGCTGTAAGAGCGAACCAACCCAGGGTGGCTTGAACAGAAAAGTGTAAATAAAAATCGAAGACGGTGGGTGCTCTCAGAGGACACAGGATTATTTTCTCAGAAAAGCCCTTGCTGATTATTCAGCCTACAAGGGCCTCCCACACCAACATGCTCACTCTCTTCCCCCTCAGCCCGCTTTCTTTTCCCCATTGCACCCTCTGTAACGGCATGTTTTAGCTGTGTTTGCTGGCTCGTGCACATGGCCCACCCCTCCCACGAAAAGGTAAGCTCCCCGCTGGCAGGGTCCATCTCCCTGGCTTCTGTCTGTGGCCGGGCCGGAACAGTGCGGCCTCCCCATCAGAACTTTGGACGCTGAATGAAGAGCCTAACACACAGAGCTCTGGGCAGGGGCTGCAACTAGGTGTCTGGGAACCAGAATCTGGGACCAACACAGCTGCAAGCGGCTCACACTCGGTTCCGCTCTTCCCCGAACTTTCTGTTCCTTCTCCCAAAGCTGCATTGCACCTCTGCTTTGTAAAAGTGCCTTCTCCACTCCCCTTTCAGAGCTGAAAACCCTATGGTAGGCTCATGCCCTTAGGATAAGGCCCCAAATCTTTCCCCTGGCATAGAAGTGCTTTATGACCTGCCCCCACCCTCACCTGTGATTTCAGTCAATTGCTCGTCATACCAATACAGGGCTTACCCTGTTGTCCCCGTCCCTGTCCCCATTCCTCCTCCGCTTCCTCCCTCATGCACACTTGGCCTCTGGGTCTGGGAACCCTAGTTCTTCGCAGTGCCTAGAGCACTCTTTCCCTCTCCCCTCCTCCTGGCACAGCAAGGTGTTGGGGGACCCTCCGCTCAGCAGACTGCTTTCTATGTCTCTGACTGGACTTCAGGCCCCAAAGCAGCAGGAACCGTACCAGTCTCATTCATCAGTGCAGCCCCTGGTGCCAAGCACAGCGTCCCACGCTAATAGATGCTCAAATATTGGTAGGCTAAGTTAATGATCAATATATTGGTGATGGCTGTTCACTAAGGAAGGAGCTGTGACCAGAGTAAGACAGCAGTTCATGAGGGCAGGGAACGTGACTGCCCTGTTGCACTCCCCTGTGCCTGGAAGAGTAGACACCCAATAAATATTTGTTGAATGAATAAATTCCTGGCTTGCCCCATGTCGCTCCACCCCTTTTCTCTTCCATTTGCGAAAACATATCAGAATGCAAGTGGGTGAAAAATGACATTATTAAAGAGACATCTCAGAATCATTTGAAACATCAACACTCTATCACTTGTCGTAAGTTACTGGACACATAACTCAAAACTGATCGTCACAAATGGGGTGGTTTGAGACAGTGGTTGAAAACAGCTGATTTAGACAAAGCTAAGACATATGAAGCACTTTCTGCTCTTATCATTTTATTTTCCAGAAGCGGAAGATGAAATTCGCTCAGTAAGAACTAATAACTGACTCATTCTTACCCTCACTGTTCTCTGTGAAATAGGTTCTGCACAGAAGAGAAACCTTTCTTTAAATGAAAAAACGTTAAAAATTCCTCTTCTGTTATTTTTCTCCCATACCAATGAGTCCACCAAGCTGCTGTTGTCTCCATTCAAAAGCCAGCCCACAGCCCCACATGCTTACTTCCGGGAGGTCATGTTGCTGATCCCTGCACAGCAGATACAAAAATCACTGCACCAGTGTGACAATACTGGTCTCCCTCAAATTGGGCAACTGGTGTGTTTTTGGCTTTCTGGTGTTTTGTGCGTATGTGTTTTACCTCTTGGACAAACTGTGCTTGGTAAAGTTGCTGGGCCCTCAATCAGCCTGGTTTTATTTTTGTTTATATATAGTATCTCCAAATATGGACATGATGAAATACAACCAAAAATGAAAAGTCCTAACAAAGGTGTCAGTCTTGATGTGTTATAAAGAGAAATAAATCTGAGACAGCCAGACGAGAAACCACACAGACAGCCACATACTCCAAACAAGGCTAAAGTTAGTAAAGGAAAATATAGCAACCCAAAGCTAGTAACATCATGGCCCTTAATAGCCTACAGAATTAGACACTCCATCCACACAAACAGATCTGAGCTCTTCTGATCACCCCACACACAGAGTGGCAGTAAAGACTTTGTTTTACATATGAAAAAAAAAAAAAAAGACCTTTACCTTCATAAAGAATACTAGTGTTTGAAGCCTTTGGGCCCAAATTAGAGAGAAGGATGAGAAAAGGAAAAGTATTAGGGCGTATTTTAAGGTTTCTTGTTACTATCCAGGGGAGGGGCAAAGTGCCAAGGTTAAAACAAAAACAGCATATAGAAATCTGGAGCTGCTTGTTTAAAAAACTAAAGACCATAAACTGCTCTGGCAACAGTGTTCTTTGTCTTATCTGAAAAAATGCTGCACCATCCCAAGGAAAAGAGGCAGGTCCCACCCAACCCCTGACCTTTTAGCTTTTTGAAGACCTTGATCAGTTTCCACTAAAATACTTCATTTTCAGTCATAAATACCCATACATTGTACAGGGGTTTAACCTATTTTTGTGCCAAGGGTCCCTTTGGCAGTCTGGTAGTGCCTACTGAGCCCTTCTCAGAAAAATGGTTTAAATGCATAAAATAAAATACACAGAACTACAAGTAAAAATAATTATACTTAATTATCAAGACAGTTGTAAGTTATGAAATGATAATACATGCAGTTCTGTATTAATGCACCAAATAACAAATCTAGTAGCAGTTCTATTAGTTGTCTATACTCAAAATTGAGTTAAATGCTAAATTTCAGTCTGACTATAGTGAAAATAGAGAGGCATCCCCGCCCCCATCCAAATTCGAGTTCAGGCGGCTTCCTGAATTCCATCTGAGGACCCTAAAAACCCTTGGCTGGGTTTGGGAGAGCCAATAAAAATATATTTGGTGAAGCATTAAATTAAAAATAAAGCCTGGCAAAACATATTATCCATTCAACTGTGCAATATTTTTCTAAAAAAACCATGATGAGCCCTTAGTCAGCAAGAGAGCTGCATGCTTCAAACTGAATCCAGAAAGGGATTCCGCTCCCCCCACGCAAGTCACAGAAAACCCTCAGCCTTGAGGAACTGACAACACTGCTGGAGTCTAAGTGGGAAAACAGTGACCCGGCAGGGCAGTCATCCAGCTCAACTGACTGTGAACTTGAACAAATCTCCTTCCTTCTGGGAACCTCAGTTTCTTCTTCGTCAGTAAAATAAAAGAGCTAAATGTGCACCATGACCTTGTAGGTCCCTCCCAGGCCTAAGATCCTATCTTCGGATTATCTCTTCCTTATGCTACTTCTGTAGCCTATTTAGCTTAATTTCAAAACATTATTGCCTTGCTTATGTTTGGAACAGAGAGTCTGACCAAATCTGAATGTCTTCACATATAATGCAACAGCAATGAGCCAGATATATGCATACCATCACAACCTTTTTAAAAAAGCCTGTTTTGCACATATCTACTTCAAAAAAAGTAATCACATTGTTGGTCTTTTCTCCTATTTTAAGGCAGGTGCCATTAGAATTCTAGCGCTATCACCTTAGGAATGTTTAAGATCAACACACAGAATGTTAACTATGCATTTTCCACATTAAACCAAGGAGCAGTATTACAGGGTATAGACCAGGAAGGGCCCTTAAAGATTACTTAATCCATTCATATTTCACTATCACTTCAGAGAAGGAAAGGACTAATCCAAAGTCACAATGCTGGTTGGCAAGAAAGCAGAGATTCAATCCAGGACCCCTGACTGTACCTTTATGCTCCCCCTACTACGCTGAACTGCCTCTCAAATCCAGACGCGCTCCCCCAACTTTAACACATCAGCTAGGTTTAAAAGGAATAGCAAGAAAGACCTGACAGTCAGACTAGTCATTTTCTCTACCCTGAATTATGTAATAGGCACAACAAAGGGTTGTGGCATGATGCGTTCAGTGGCTGGAATCAAGGAATGATGAAATTCCATTAACCCAGCAAGAAGGTGATGACCCAACTAACATCCTAACTACCTGGCAATGCTTAGAGTATTATATAGTATGTGAAAAGACACATATCTGCATATGGATTGAGACATATCTATATGTAAATAGCTATACATAGAAACCTCTTCACACATACATATATATGTATACACATATATAGACATATACATATATACACATATATAGTTCCTCAGTCTGCTTGCAGGACTTCTCACTGACAGGTTACTATGATATTTAAAAGAGAAAAACAAAAGAAATTTAGAAGAAAACAAAAAGGGAGTTATACAACAGTTTAAAAAAAGCACTGTATTTTACAGGCAAAAGCTTCCATCAATATCAGTATTTCATTTTTAGACATCAACACTAACTTTATCAATACAAAAACCTACTAGAAATCAATATTTACATCACAGATGATCAGTTGATATTGATTACGGAGTTGATATTAATTATTTGATTGTTACTGTTATTTTAAGGGGGAGGGCAATGTCTTGAATCCTACAAATAGAATATGAATTAGTGAAGGTCTCCTTAAAGTTTACCTACTACTCACTATTTCCCCAGCATTCTTCAGTGTGTTCAATATTTCTAGAGAGTCAGACATCTACCCTCAAAAGACAGAGAGAGAGAGAGAGAGAGAGAGAGAGAGAGAGAGAGAGAGAGGGAAAGAGAAGACCAAAATTCTTCTCAAGTATTCAAAAACCTGACCAGTATCTTCTCAGTAGCCTGATGTCAACTCACATTTCACTTCCTCAGAGAGACCTGCCCTGACCCCTAGTAAGAAAGCAATACCTACCTGAGGCACACAGTCCCCAAGTGAACCACCTTCTGCTGAGAAGTTGGCAACACCTGACCTTGTGATTTATTACCCATTTGTTCACGTTTCTTTCTGCTTACCCTGCCCCTCCACCCTAAAATGAAAGCTCCTTGTCCACTGCTGGATCCTCAAAGCCTAAGCAGTGCTGGTACACAATAGGTGCACATAAAACTGCCAAGTGTCTGGCCCAAAATATTGAAGTGCCAACTACGCCATACTTAGTGTCTCCTGGAAAACCATTAGTCAGGGACAAAGCACACGCACTGAGCAATGCATTTACATAGCCTACTTTAGAGTAAGCCTATGATACCAAGACAATCCTGGGTATAAATCCTTTCCACGGCTTTGAAATGCCCTGCACTTCCAGCTAGAAACACAAAACCTCTCCAGGCCCACTCACAAGATGCTTTTCTGAAACATCTCAACAATGATTTCCTCAAAAGGAAATAATGAAATAAAGTTCTGGCAGAAGTTAATCTTTCCTGTCAGGTTCACAGAGTATGTTAAACATACTTTGAAGCCAGACACACAAACAAAATCAAACTCCACAAAATTAGGTTGGGCTGAGGTTACATAAGACCAGCTAACCGCCAGCTCTCCCCCACTGTCATTCCGCCCTCCTTGAGGGAACCCTGACATCTGTCTTTTCAGCACAATTAAGATGCAGGTGAGAAAAACCGCTTATCTGCAAACTTCAAAGTAGGTAATGAGATTTCCAATAATATTCCACTTAATGCTGTAGCAACAGAGGGAGGAGGAATAGACAACTTCCAGCTGTACTGTGTCTGGAAGCTTCTCTTAAAAATTCTTCTCTTCTAAATTATATTTAAGCCCACACTTACTTAAAGGTATTCAGTTATCAAAACACGTTTTTTCAGAGTTCCCTGAGTTTTTCCACACCCGTGGCTCCTCATGTGTGTGAAGCCTACCTATCAGCAGAGATGATGGTCTGAACGCAGGTCTTGCAAGAGAGAAGGACAAAAGCGCGGGTTCCCAGGAGTGACACATCCAAAGGAGAAAATAATCCTTTCTCCTCCTAAATACTAAATCCAAGTTGCTTCCTCTCCCGAGTTTCCTGCATTTCCCTCCTCCCCATTCTGCTCCCCTTTCACTGCCCACTTTATCCTGCTTTAATCCTGCGAAGCCTCTCTCCCGGCTTATTAAGGGTAAACAATAGAAATGTCACAAGGAAACTCAGGAAGTAGATGAAGTCTCTAATTGCTGCCGTTTAACGATTGTAGATAATTACTATCTTCAAAATGTGGTTTTCACAGCGGAGAGGGAGCCG
>NC_043708.1:42074272-42135657 GCF_006229205.1 Suricata suricatta
CGGAGCCCGAACAGGGAAGGAGGGAGGGAGAGAGCCCGCACGGGAGGGGCGGGGGCAGCAGGAGCGGGGGAGGGGCGGGGGCAGAACCGCGGAGCCGCCCCGCCGGCGCGCGGGCAGGTGGGAGCTGCCAAGCCCTCCGCCCGAAGCCGCTCTGCCTCCCGCCCGCCTGGCGCCCCCTCCCTCGGGCGCGTGGAGCGGCCCGCACCCCTTCCCGCCCCCCTCGGGCCCCGCGGCGGATCGGCCCCCGTGTTATGTAAACATAGAGTAAAAGGGAAAGGAAGTTCTTAAAGGAGCAGCTCTATTTTTTTTTCTTTCGCTTCCTTCCCCAAACTTATAGCACGGGGTTCTCAGCCGTTGCAGCCCAGTTCTCTAGCTGCTGAAAGCTGCACCGGATCCCGGAAACGCAGCCGTCAAGGTTCCCGAGCCTAGCCTAGTGGTCCCGGGTTTCCTTAGATGTGGAAAGAAAAAAAAAAAAAAAAAAAGAACTTCCTCTCGGGGTTAGAGAGCATTTGTTTAGCGGGTGTCATTGTGTAGCGGCGGCATCTGTAGCCCACGCACCTGGGTGCCTCCTCCTCTTCCAAAATCAAGTCTTTCAAAGCTTGAAGGTATCTAGAGATCTGGAGGGTTTTGCTAATTGGTGCTGGATTAGAAGGGGTTTTGAGTTTTGAGGGCACTTGGAGCACCCTGCCAGTGTATAGGATACAGCTACCAGGCCTGTGGTCAGCAGAGTTCCACAGGATTAAAAAAGAAAAAGTTGGGTTTTTTGCTTTTTTGGTGGTGTTGTTGTTAACTCCTTACTCCATCCATTTTTCTCATACCTTCTCTCACTCCCCAAGAACTTTAAGAGGAACTTACCTGGGTGAACTTTTTAGTGAATATAAATGTTTCTTTATTACCATAATTTAAACAATGCACTATGCCATGGCTTTAAAACGGTTTGGGGTATAATAGATTTACTCACTGCTGTTTTTCGTCATGCAGGATTTTATTGTTTCACCGTTTATTAAGCACTGGTAACATGCTGGAAACTGCATATTATTGCCAGTCACTGCCTCCCAAGTCTGTTAAATATTTAAAGAAATAAATACTGCAAAAGCTACCCTATGTATAAATAGTGACTGATTAGCCGTGACCCTAAGGAAAGGGCTAGAAAAAAAAATTACATCTATAATCTTCCCCCCTGCCATTTGGCACCCTTTGCCTACATTCTCTGACAGGTTATTACTACAGTGACATGATACTTCAGAAAACTTTACTTCTGTTATTAACTGATTTTTTAAATTGAGGCTTTAGAAAGAAATTACTTCAATAACTATTGCTACACCGTTGGTAAGCCACACACACCAAACTTAAACCATTAACTTGTTTTAGGTGAGTACAGAAATTCTGTATTTCAACTGAATACAGCTATTCTGCACATTTTATATATTCTGTATTTTTAAATATATATTCTGTTATACTTTAAACCAGCAATTCTTCACTAAAGGGGTTGAGTGTCTTCTCACTAGTGTTTTGATGTGCATTTCTGTCTGAATTTCTGTTTGATTAATGTTACCTTCATCAGCGGACTCTGTGATTCTACTTCCCACATAGATGTGTGACTAGCAAAGATCTATCGGAATCATGCCATAGCTATGCAGTCCCTTGTTATTATAGTACTTGGCCCTGTCATTCTAACTTCTCCAGGCTTGTTCTGCTGCTGCTACTGTTCTCTAGGCTACAATTACCTCCTCCCTCCTTCTCTCTTGGCATGCTGTGCTTTTGTGCATTGCATTACACTATTCTGGCTCCATTTCCTCCTTGCTGTGCTCTGCATCTGCTCTTAGGAAGATAGAAACAAATATTTATTAACCACCTACTAAGTTCCAAACGCTAGCCTGAGAGTTTCCCAGAGGATGTCCCAGTCTTCGAAGGTGTCCGCCCAGGGCGCCCCTGATGTTCAGAGGGGCAGCGCTCTCTGTTCCCAGCATGTCTTTGAGCATGTATATAGTTCTGAATCAGGTCTGTCTTTATCAGCATTATTTAAGAAATACTACTTCGAATAAGTTTTTGTATCAGTGGAGATTTTCATCCTAGGCAGCTCAGGGCTTACAGACTAGGTTTGTAACTCACTCCCAGAACTGAAAGCCTCAGGAATGTGTACAGTGGCCAAGAGTGGAAATCCAAATGAGCACGTGGGCTGAGTGAGGACTGCGGCAAACGGGCGAGCCTGCCTGTGCCATCTAAAATGAGCCTCGCTCTTCTTCAGCTCATGGTTACCATGTGACAATAATAGGTCACTATTGCTAAATTTAACTTTTCTTAAACCCCACATCCCAAATTTTATGCCAAATTTCCCAATTTTCAACTGTCAAGCAACTCATTCAAGTTGATTAAAAAACAAAAAAAAACAAGACTCAGCCTGGGCCCCCCAGAACTATGTCTGTTTTCTCCATTGGGCTCAAGGTCTTCAAATTTGCATTCTCTGATTTCAAGGAAACTAATAAAAGTAAAGGTAAAGAGACTTTTTTTTTTTTAATCTTTATTTTTGAGAGAGATAGAATGCAAGCGGGGGAGGAAGAGAGAGGGGGAGACATGGAATCTGAAGTAGGCTCCAAGCTGTCAGCACAGAGCTCCATGGGGGGTTCAAGGTCGGGCTGGAAGTGGGGCTGGAACTCACAAACCAGGAGAGCATGACCTGAGCCAAAGTCAGATGCTTAACTGACTGAGCCACCCAGGCACCCAAGTAAAGGAACACTTTTAAGTGGCATCAAATGGCAGGACTGGGAGGGGAACAGAGCAGTGGGACATAAATGTAACCTTTTCAGAGAGTTGGTGATGTATGTCCCTTTGCAAGGCAGCTTGCACCTTTCTCTGCCCCATCCTTTTCTAGAGTTTTCTGTTCACAACTTAAGCCTGTTAGAAAGTTACCCCTACCATCCCTTGCTAATATTTGGAATCTGATTGTAGCATAAATTTATCTCTTCTTGAATATAATTGTTTTAGTTTGTAGCTTCAGGCTGGTGGGACAATCTGGCTGTGCCATCTGCTAACCCACTGAAAGCCACGGTGGGTTTGACCGACCTAGCTGCCAGGGCAGACCCGCCCATCCCCTCCCCACTCACTATTCCATTTACATCTCTTCTAAATTACTCTCCTAAAGAGGATGACCCACCCACTGCCTCCCAGAGGGAGTTGATGCTATTTCTTGTGCTATGAAAGGCCATATGTTTACTATACAAATAAATAATGTAAGGCTTTCTCTTGATTTCTCTCCCTGTGATGCCTACCTCTTTTAAGTTAGAATGAAAACACTTAGTGAAGAAGTTTGCTTGTCTTAACCACACCTTGAATAAAGCCAATCAAAACCTTCCAGTATTTTCTAGAAGAGTCTAATTTTTGATCACTCTATAGTCTACCTTACATGTTTATGTTTGCAGACTTAAAGAGTAAAATATACTTTAATGTCTTGTTTTGTTTTAGTCATCCATAATCTCATTACCCAGAAACAGTTTTTGTGGATTTTCTTCATCTTTTTTATTTTTAGTTTTTTGATACAGTAGTGATAATTTGTAATCACCCTTTATATATCTTGTTATCCTCCCATTTTTCATCTAAGATGATCATATTGTGAGCAGTTTTCTCTTCTCAATAAACTCCATAAACATTTTTGTTGTTTTATCATATATGTCAGCCCCTATTAACCATTCCCCTCTCGTGAAACATTGGGAAGATTTCTAAATTTTGGTCTTATAAATAAAAAACGTATTTGCATTTGTTATTACTGCATGAGAACAGACTCCTACAAGTAAAATTATGACATCAAAGGGTATAAACACTTTTAAGACCCTTTGATGCATATTTCCAAAGTGTTTTCCAAAACGGTTATGCCTGCCAATTTACACTGTAACTAGCAGTAAATGAGAGAGCCTGCCTCAGGGAACTCTCACCAGCACTTAAAACTCTCACTAATGTGACAGGTGATAATTTTTTATTTGCATTTCTTTGATTGCTATTGTGAGGTGTACCCACTTTTTTTTTTATCATGGTAAAGAAATGCATAACATGAGACCTACCCTCAACAGATTTTTTTATTTATTTTAATATTCTTTTTCTTTTAATGTTTATTTATTTTTGAGAGACAGAGAGTGAGCAGGAGAAAAGCAGAGAGAGAAGGAGACAGACTGTGAAGCAGGCTCCAGGCTCTGGGCTAGCTGTCAGCACAGAACCCAGCGCGGGACTCAGAAGCCACAAACCTCGAGATCATGACCCGAGCTGAAGTCAGCCGCTTAACCGACTGAGCCACCCAGGCACCCCAACAGATTTTTTAGAGTACCATATCGTATTGTTAACTCTAAACACACTGTTGTCCAGCAGCTCTGGCTAACTTTTTCATCTTGCATGACTGAAACTTTATACTCATTGAACAGCCACTCCTCATTTCTCTCTCCTCACAGCCCCTGGCAACCGCCATTGCACCTTGTCCTTCCGCAAGTTTGACGATTTTAGATTCCTCGAATAAGTGGAATCAGAATCGTGCATTATTTCTCCTTCTATGCTGGCTCAGTTTTTAGCAAGCTGTCCTCAAGATTTATCTATGACATGGCATATCACAAAATTTCCTTCTTGTTATGGCTGAATAATATTCGTTTATGTAGACACTACAGTTTTTTTATAGGTTCATCTGCCAGTGGACATTTCGGTTGTCCTTACTACTTGGCTACTGTGAATAGTGCTGCAAGGGACACGGAAGTACAAATCTCTTTGGGTTCCTGATTTCAGCTATTTTGAGTAAATACCCAGAAGTTGAACTGCTAGATAATATAGTTAGTTCTATTTTTAAATAATTTTTGAGGAAACTCCCTTTGGTTTTCCATAATTGCAGGCACCATTTTATATTCCCATGAGCAGGCACAAAGGTTCTGATTTCTCTACATTCCCATCAGCATTTGCTATTTTCTGGGTTGTTTTGTTTTGTTTTGTTGATCATGAACATCCTAACGGGTATGAGATACCTCGTTGTGGTTTTGATCTGCATTTCTCTAATAATTGGTGATGAACATCTTTTAATACATCTGTTGTTTATCTTCTTTGGAGAAATACCTATTCAGTTCCTTTGCCCACTTTTAAATTGGGTTCTTTATTTTTTTTTTTGCTAATGAATTATTTGAGTTTCTTATTTTCCGGATACTAACTCTTTATCAGATATATGGTTTGCAAATATTTTCTCCCATTCTGCAGGTTGCATTTCCACACCATTAGTTATTTCCTTTGCTGTGCAAAAGCTTTCCAGTTTGATGTCATCCCATTTATCTATTTTTGCCTTTGTTGCTAGTGCTTTTTGGTGTCAAATCCAAGAAATCATTGCCAAGACCAAGATCATAAAACATCTCCCCTTTGTTTTCTTCTAAGAGTTTTGCATTTCAGATCTTATGTTCAAGACTTTGATCCATTTAAGTCGATTTATATTTTGTATGGTGTAAGATAAGAGTCCAATTTCATTCTTTTATGTATGGATGTCCAGTTTCCCCAGCACCATTTATTGAAGGGACTCTCCTGTTCCATGGTGTATTCTTAGCATGCTTGTTAAAGACCAGTTGACTGTGTTTGTGTGATTGTTTCCAGACTCTGTCCCATTGGTCCATAAATCTATCTTTATATCAGTACCATACTGTTTTGATTACTGTAGCTTTGTAATATGTTTTGAAATCAGGAGGTGTGAGACCTCCTATTTGTTCTTTTTAAGATTGTTTGGGCTATTTGGGGTTCTTTGTGGTTCCATATGAATTTTAAAATTGTTTTTTCTATTCTCTTCTATTAAAAAATTGGGATTTTGTTAGATTGCATTAAATCCATAGGTTGTTTTAGGTAGTATGAACATTTTAACAACATGAAGTCTTCTAATCCAGGAACGGGATTTATTTGTGCCTTCTCTCAATTCCTTCATTGATGTTTTGTAGTTTTCAGTGTAAAACTCTTGTCTTCTTGGCTTATTCCTAAGTATTTTATTTTTCTGATCTATTATAAATGGCATTGTTTACTCAATGTCCTTTCGAATACTTCATTGTTGGGGCATCGAAACACATCTACTTTTGGTATATTGATTTTGTGTCCTGAATTCTTTTATTACCTCTAATGGCTCTTCTGGTAGAATTTTTAGGCATGTCTACATATAAGATTGTGTCATCTGTGAGCAAAGATAATTTTACTTTTTTTCCAATCTGGATGACTTTGGTTTCTTTTTCTTGCCTAACTGCTCTGGCTAGAAACTGCAGTACTATATTGAGTAGAGGAGGTAAGAATGGTCATCCTTGCCTTGTTCCTGATCTTAGAGGGAACACTTTCAGTTTCTCACCATTGAGTTTGATGTTAGCTGTTAGCTGTAGGCTTTTCATATGTGGTCCTTCTTATGTTGACATAATTTCCTTTTATTCCTGGTTTGAGGTTTTTCTTGTTTTGTTTTGTTTCAATCAAGAAAGGGTGCTAGATTTTTGTCAAATGCTTTTTCTGCCATGTATTAAGAGGATCATGAGATTGCTCTCCTTCGTTCTGCTAATAGGGGTTGAACCATCCTCATATACCAGGGATAAATCTCACTTGGTTCATGGTGTATGCTCCTTTTAATATGCAGTTGAACTTAGTTTGCTAGCATTTTGTTGAAAATGTCTTCATCTATATTCATTAAGGATACTGGCCAGTTTTTATTTTTCTAGCTTTGGTATCAGGGTAATACTGGCTTCATAAAATGAGTTTGGAGGTGTTTCCACTTCTTCAGTTTTTTAGAAGTGTTTGAGAAGAATGGGTATTAATTCTTCTTTAAATGTTTAGTGGAATTGCTCTCTCATATTGCAAGATAGCAGGTAAAAATGCTGAGAAGCTCAATACTAGAGTTGAAACACCGGGGTGCCTGGGTGGCTCAGTCTGTTAAGTGTCCTCCAACTTCTGCTCAGGTCATGATCTCATGGTTCCTGTGTTTGAGCCCTGCATGGGGCTCTGTGCTGACAGCTAGGAGCTTAAAGCCTGCTTCGGTTTCTGTGTCTCCCTCTCTCTGCCCCTCCCCTGCTCGCACTCTTTCTTGCTCCTCTCAAAAATAAATAAATGTTTTTTAAAAATTAAAAGAAGAAGAAGAAGAAATCTGAAGTTCAGAAGGCTGATGCTGATGGCAAGGTAGGAAGGGTAACCAAAAGGGGTGCCTGGGTGGCTCAGTCAGTTAAGCGTCTGACTTCTGTTCAGGTCATGACCTCACAGTTCATGGGTTCAAGCCCCACATCGGGCTCTGTGCTGATAGTTCAGAGCATGAAGCCTGCTTCAGATTCTGTGTCTCCTCTCTCTACTCCTCTCCCACTCACATTCTCAAAAATAAATAAACATTAAAAAAAAGAGTAACCTCAAGACTAAAACACCTCAAAAGGGAAAGCCCCATTGCAGCAGAAATCCTGTCCTAGTCAGAGGAATTAGCAGACATTCCTGATTAGCTGTGTATTCCAGAAAGGCCATGTGCGCCAGGAAGCATTCAGCAGCTAAATACAGGGTTGGAAAGAAAAAGAAGGAGAGGGTTCTTGCTACTTTCACAAAACCAGTTGGTGGTGACAAGAATGGGGGGACCAGAGTAGTTCAACTTCAGAGAATGCCAAGGTAGTATCCTACTGAAGACGTGCCTCAAAAGCTGTGGAGCCACGGCAAGAAACCTGTCAGCATGTGAGGAAGCTGCAAGCGAGACCATTTTGATCATCCTCATTGGGCGCCACCGGGGCAAGAGGGCGGTTTTCCTGAAGCAGCTGAGCAGTGAGTGGCTTGCTACTTGTGACTGGACCACTAGCCTTTAATCAAGTTCCTCTCCGTAGAACACACTAGAAATTTGTCATGGGCACCTCCACTATTGGTATCAGCAGTGTGAAAATCCCCAACGATCTCACTGACACTTGCTACAGAAGAAGGTGTGTAAACCCAGACCCCAGGAAAGTGAGATCTTCCACACAGAGAAAGAGAAACATGAAATCATAGAGCCCCCACATAACTCAATCTCCTTACTAGTTATAGGGCTGTTCAAACTTTCTATTGCTGCACAATTCAATCTTGGTAAGTTACACGTTTCTAGCAAAATTCATCTATTTCTTTTAGGTTATCCTGCTGGTTGGTGTACAATTACTCTTTGTATTCTCATAACCCTTTTTATTTCTGAAGAAGTGGTAATAATGTCCTCTGTTTTATTTCTGATTTTATTTATTTGAGTCTTTCTCTTTGATGCTTAGCTAGTCTAGCTAAAGACTTGTCAATTTCACTGATGTTTTCAAAAAAACAACTCTTAGTTTTGTTGATTTTTTTCTATTCTCTGTTTTTATTTCTGCTCTAATCTCTGTTGCCTTTCTCCTGCTAACTTTCAGCGTAGTCTGTTCTTCTTTTTCTAGTTCATCGAGGTGTCGAATTAGGTTGTTTATTTAAGATTCTATGTCTTTTGTAGTGTAGGCATTTATCATTTTAAAGTTCCCTCTTAGTACTGTTTGCTGCATCCCATGAGTTTGGTATGGGGTACTTTTATTTTCATTTGTCTCAAGATATTTTGTAACTTCCTTTCAATTTCTTCTTTGCCCCATTGATTATTCAAAAATATGTTGTTTAATTTCCAAATATTTGTCAATTCTCTAATTTTCTTTACTATTGATTTCTAGATTAATTCCATTGTGGTCAGAAAAAAGTATGAGTATGATTTCACTCTCCTTAAATTTGCTAACATTTGTTTTGTTATCTAATACGTGATCTATTATGGACAATGTTCTATTTGTACTTGAGAAAAATATGCATTCTGCTGTTGTTGAGTGGAAGTAGTCACTTTTTAAACAGACACACATTTGGGTCATGTCGAGCATGTGGTCAATAAAATTTTAACTTTTCATCAGGTAAACTGCTTTTAAGCAGGACGCATCTCACCAGGACCCGTACAACTGAATTATTGAATCTAAGTGAAATATTAAATATTTATTTCTATCATATTTCCAATTCATTAGGTTTAGGCAGTCATATGGGTCCTTTTTTCCCCCTTATTCTTTTAAAGAGGCTTTAATTATTGTAATAAGTAATATATACAGGTAGTAAACAATTCAAATAATACAAAAGAGTGAAAACTGTTTTAATCCCATTTTCATCCTGCCATTCTTCTCCCTAGTAGAAACCACTGTTCTCAGTTTCTTGTGTATCTTCCCCTTGCTATTCCTTCTATATATTTGTGTATATAATATTTAAGAAAACACATATAAATGGAGGCACACTAAACACACTCTTCTATACCTACCTCCTTCCACTTAACAAAGAAACCAGAAAAGGGATCTTTAAGGAGGCCTTTGAGCAGATAGCTGAATTATGACAAGACAGAGTCACCTGTGCAGGATCTCTGGCTATCCAAGGGAACAATGCTATTCCATCTAGAAGATACAGCAAGTTCAAATGCCCTAAGATAGAACTGAGCTTGGGGTATGTTAGGAACAGAATGAAGCCCATGTTGTCTGAACTTACTGAATGAGCAGGCAAGTATCATAAAATTAAGTTGGAGACGTAGGTAGAAGCCAGATCATACAGGTCATCAGGATAATGATATGAACATTTGATTTGCTTCTCTTTGATACTATAAATCACTAGAGAGTTGGGGATGGTTGTTGAAACAATAAAAACAAAATCATCTAACAATGTTACCTACATAGATATCATGAGACCTTAGAATGCAAAATCAAGATACACATTTTAGAAGCTCCATGATAGATGATTGAAGAATTCATCTTTCCATTCTTAGCCCAAGTCCAGAGTTACTGTGAACAATAAAGCGTAATTTTAACATTGAGATAGCCTGAAAGAGAGCCTCCCTACCGTCAGTCACCACTGAGAAGGGACACAAGGAAAGAGGTGAAACTGAGGCAAAAGAAAGGCATCCTAAATGAGTTAAGAAAGGGTTAGCTTAGGAGACGGAGACCTCAGTTCCATATCACTTAATCCCTTCATTCCTGTCTTATTTATCCCATCTGTGAAATAGGAATGATAATTTCCTGCCTATATATCTCACAAAATTTTTGAGAAAATCAGATGAGATAATGCACGTGACAGTAACTTGTGTGCTGCAAAATAAAACATGTATCGTGCTGTCATTTTTAAAAATAAAACTACAGGAAGAATTTTGTGGGGCAGAGGATGTGGAAATATTAAACAAAAATGAGTCAATAAATGTGTTAAAAAACATCCTGTACTTGTCTTGTGCAGGCCTGTAATAATAAGTCAATGTGATAAATATTTATTTGGGACCTATTCTTTTATGGCCCCATGACAGAAAAAGCAAATGATACACCTGCATGAAAGGCAGCAGGAAACCCGGAGTCCCAGGGGCTCACATTTTGGAGGTAAACTCCTAACCCCAAAACAAGGGACAGAGGGGAGGTATGGGACTCTGGGTGGCACAGTCTGAACAGACTGCGGCTTTCCTGCTAGTTGTGAGATGTTCCAGTTGTAGTAACTAGAACCTTAGAATCCAAGTAAGAAAGGAATCAAATGAGAATGCTCTCTGCGGCGAGGAGGGAGTACTAAAAGGTCAGCTGATATCAGAAAGCTAAATCTAAAATTTTGATCTAATGTTTTATCCCTTTCCAACTCACTTATGAATGTCCATCTGACCTTGAATTATACTGGATGCATTTGTTTTATCTTCCCTTTTTGTGATCTTTTAAATTCCGCCATTACAATTGCTTATGTCAAGTGACTGGATGTGTTTAGCTGCAGAATCAACACATGAGACAGAGTGACCTAATCTCCACTAGCACGTGCCAGTTCACATGAAAAACCCAAGGGCACCCTGATACAGACAGCCCAGCACTGGCGGGACTGATCCCCACAGTCAATGAAAGTCAGAACGAGCACCAGATAACAGGTAGAAGTTATGACTATTCCTCTAAGCTAAATAATAAGGCAAAATGACATTTTCCATTCCTTTGAAAGAGCTTAAACCAAGGCTGCAACTTATTCACAGTAAAGGGGAAATTAAACACGTTAAGATCCACAAAATCAAAAGTATCAATTTACAAAAATCCACATGTGTGGTGAATTTAAGTTCCTATTAACCTTTCTCTTTGCTTGGTTACCAGTCAGTTTTATAAGGGGTCTTTCTCCTCTTGAACTCATTCCTTAGGTTGTAATTAGCTAAAGTCAATATGCGAAGAACTACAGTTCACCAAAAACAAGCCATAAATAGATAAAAGAGAAGCAAAGAATCTTAACAGAACTAACTACATTGATTTCTTCTATGAAATAATGGATGTTTTATTACATGTTAAGCATTTTCTTAACTGTGTCCTTGTCTATGTCCAGACCAACAAATGCTGAAAGCTAGTAAAACCAAAAGAACAAAAAACAACCCTTAAAAAATCAAATCCCTTGCCCTCCCCTCCTTCTCTAGGCATTTTAAAATTCATAATCTTTCTGGCATTTATCACAGACTCACCATATGTTTGCTACTATACATCATATTCAATACAGAATTTTCTTGCACTCTATAATCTTTTTATAATAAAGTCACATGGATATTAGGTTGAAATGTTGAGAGCTCTAAGCATAGTTTTTCATTCACAATTAGAGATTTTATTCAGCAACTTTTGAGGATAATGATATACCAGCTGTCTATTACTGTAAAACAAAACACCTCAAAACTTAGCAGTTTAAAACAAAACCCAAAAACTACCTTTGGTCCCATCAGCTTAGGTTAAAGGGTGAGGTCCATGGAGTTCTAGCACGGCTGCTACGGGAGCCCGTGAGAAGGCAGGTGTGGGCTGAAGACACACCTCCAGTTGTCTCCTACAACCAGAACTCCAGTGGAGAGAGAGCAGAAACATCTGAGTGTAAACAAAATGTTAAAGTAGGAAGGAACTATATTTAGTACTACGTGTAGGATAAAAATGAGGAAGAATGTAGCCAAAGAAGACACATTAAGCGAAGTAGGCGAGTAGCGAAAGGGGCCAACTACATAAAAGGAGAGAAGGAAGGTCATCCCAGGTGAGATAGCGGAAAGATTTGAAATACAGGATGAATAATTCAAACTTAAAAAACAAATCTTGTTGAAAAATTTGGGACAGAAGGTGATGAGGTCAAAATGGCAGGAGAGAATTGACATCAATCACTTAAAATAAGTGAATAGACAGTGAGTGTCTATTATGTGCCAGACCTTGGGCTGAACCCTGGGACTGTTTGGGTGGTGTGGTTCTAGAGCATCTGAAGGGTACACCTCGCCTGGAGGACTGCCAGAGGATTCTACTTTGGCGTGTCATTGCGGAGAGAATGACGGTAAAGTCAGGACAGCTCAATGACCAAAAAAACAAATAGCAAATTAAAGGAACATCACCCTTAGTATAAATTTCTCTTTTCATTTTTTAGTTTTCTCTGCCTATAATTAAAGATAAATATGAGTAATGTTATATTTCTTCCACAGAGTCATGAGAAATGCAGTTTGATTTTATTTTAGAGTGTTAACCAAAAACCCAGCGTCAAACAGCAACTTTGTGGCTGATCATCACACAGCTTTGCAGAAGTCTCTACCTCTCTAAGCCATAGTCTTGAAGTAGGTAATAATAATAACACAGACTGAGTGTTTATTATTGCTAGGCACAGTTGTACAGGCTTTATACAAATGAACATATTTAATCCTTATAATAACCAGATGAGATAGATCACTATCCCCATTATAAAGATGAAGAAATTGAGGTATAGAGAATTTAAATGTCTTGACCAGGGTTATACAGGTACTAAGCAGCAGAACTGTGCTTTAGATTCAAAATATGTTTCCAGAATCCATGTCATAGGCTATGGTGCCTTGAAATTACTTTTTCAATTAAAAATTTTTTTAAATTTATATTTCTTGTTAATATTGGCTGAATGTCTTTTTATATGTCCACAGTCATCAACAGTTGGTGTCACACATATACTGCTAGCATGTAGGACCATTTAACTAACTGGATATACTTCCTTGTTCCAAAGTGGCCAAAAGCACAAGACCAAAGATGCCTATTCATAACACACTGTGGGGAGAGGTGGAGGGAAGGGGGACTCATAACTTGTTCTGGTCAACCCTGCAGTCAGAGCTTGGAGTTTTGAGCCACTTGAGGCCCCCAATCCTCCCCCCTAGCATGAAAGAGAGCCATTTCTCTGCTGGTGGACGCCAGGAACTACAGGCTCAATCTCTGCTTACTGCTCCATCACCTCGGCACCACCACGCACGGGCTGACACACACACCCCTGCACACAGACTCGCATGCTCTCCGCTCAGGGTGGGCGCTTTCCTCGTTATTACAGAAGGCCTGCAATCTTTCTCCCGGCTCACTTCTGCCCCAGCTGCCAGAGGGACTACAGCAGCCAGATGGTAAGTTTGCCGGCATCAGCATGGGTGAGGGAGAGGTCCAGGCTTGTTGCTCTGGGAAAGCAGGCCAACATTAAAACACTTTGCATGGTTGCTAACCCCCAATTTTCTCAAATTTCATTATTGAAAGGATCAATGTCAGTGTAATAAATATCATATTATCACGTTTCACGGTCTAATGTAAGTTGGCAGCCCTTGGCCTTTTTTACATAAACCCAGGATAAGATGGTGTTGAAGTTTGGCCTTTTGAGTTACAAGAAACAAGAGAGCCACTCATGCTTCTCTAAGAAAAAAAGGAGGTTTTGCTGTCAGTCTCCACAGGGATTAAAAACAGAATTGGGGCAGCTCTGGGGTAGATCCTTCAGAAGATGCCTGATCTCTAATGCGTTATTGCTTTTCTCTTTCTCGTTTCCTTTGCCAACTTCTGTTTGTTCCCACTTGGACTTTTGCAGAACACATTGGAAATCAAGTCTCTCCATGTTATAATGATTCGGCTTCTGCTCCTACTAATACTTCCTGAATTCTTTTCTTGGCATTCCTTAGTTTACATTCCTGAGAGACTGAATATGATTGCAGGTCAGACTGAGGCTGGGTGGTCTCTCCTGGTCCTGTCAGCAGTGCTGATGAGAAAGAGTCAAATGATAGAGAACATGACTTGCCAACTACTCTTGCTCGCTCTCTCGCAAGTAGAGTTTGCCTCACTAGAAGCAACTAGTTACCATAAACATACCAAATGTAGGTGGGATATTTGGGGCTAAATTGAAGCAAGCTCTTGGTAACAAGTTATTAAAATTATTAATTTTTTAATTTTTTTATTTTTAAGTTTTTTTTTTTTTTTTTGAGAGACAGAGAGAGACAGTGTGAGCAGGAGATGGTCAGAGAGAAGAGACACAGAATCTGAAGCAGACTCCAGGCTCTGAGCTAGCTGTCAGCACAGAGCCAGACACAGGGCTCGAACCCATGAACCATGAGATCATGACCTGAGCTGAAGCCAGACACTCAACCGACTGAACCACCCAGGTGTCCCAAAATTATAAATTTAACACAATTAAATAAATGGCATTGTAAAAAAATTTTTTTAATGTTTTAACTTACAGGCATTGCTAGTCATTCTTTCTTTTAATTTTAAGACCTAAGATTATCCATATTTTACAAAGCAATTTCTTCAATAAATTCATGTATTAGTTTTGAAGAAAGCAGATTTTTAAATGAGTAAATTATCAGAGAAAAGTTCAAGGCTACTTACAATCTCTTTTATCTTCTTAAGCTTCAAAAGTGTCCCCAGCTTTTTCAATCCTTTCCTTGGAGTTTGATTTCTACTATTGTCCACTTTAGTTCAGGCCAAATGATCATTACAAGTGAAACCACCAGAAGGAACCAGAAATGTTTGAAGGATTTATCTTTGTTATTTGCCATCTAACTTAGGACCTACAAGGCCAGGGTTCGCAAAATTATCCTCTAAAGATAATTTGTGGGAGAAAAATAGATTCAGAGATGAAGATGTATTTTAACAATAAAAAGTCAAGTAGTCTTAGGTACAAATAATGGGAATGAATTTTCATCATTATTATTTTAAATGTCCTCATGACAGTTAATCCACACAGTATCAGTTAATCTAAACAGTATTTCCTTCTTCTAAAGACACATTTTCAGAGCAATTTTTGGAGGTTCTTGATCTAGCTATATCCATCTTTTTCTCCTGCCCACAACCCCTTTTGGAGAACTTTCCCTGCTAACAACCCTAACGGGGTATGACTCATCCCCTTGTCAGCAGGACCAAGAGTGGTCACGTGACTCAAGCTAAACTGTTCAAATTAACTCTCCTAGAAATTTTGGATGTTGAAAGAGAGACCAAATCATCTATATTTTAGACTCCAGAGCCATACAGTCATATAGACTTAGTAATAGAACTGGCTTCTTGGCCAAATTAAAAATATAGCTAAATGCAGCCAAAGTTATGGGGAAGCAGACCTCAAAAGAAGAGGCTGATTTCCATAGGGAATATGAATGGAGCTGGTGTGCAAAAAGAAGTAAAGACAAGACTCTGAGAAAGACCCAGAAAACTGATCTGCCTGCAGAAATCTGAGTTCCCATAAGTCCCCAGCTATATCATCAGATTCAGAGGATTTCATCAGACTCTTACAACAAAGTCCTCATTACTTATACTAGTCTAGTGTATTTCTTTTTCTTGTAATGAGAAGAAGATAATTGTGTCTTATGTGCATGCTTTCAATCAGGATGAAGACTGCATTTAATATGCCTCAACAGACAGAAGGGGATGGCTTCCACTCCTTCCAGTGCTTCCTGGAAAAAAAAAAATGAAGGCAAACCCCAAAGCATGCATATCTTAAGTATTTGCAAAGGACAGCAGTTTCATCCAAAATGGGATTTGATGAGTAACTTCTGTGACTGAGACGGACCTCAATGGAAAAGCTTTTCCTAATAAGATGGATGACTTAGTCACTGCAGTCATTCTGCAAATTATATTGAGTGTCCACTAGATGTGCTAAGTACTGTGAACAGTCTGGAGCCCTCAGGAGATTAGGTGAGCTAGAAATAAGGTTTCCAGGAGGATTACAAGTAAATCACAATTATTATATAACATACCTTAGTCCACTGAATGCTAAAGATGGTTTCAAATGGAGAGCACTGGGCTGGAGAGCAGGAGGGTGGGGTTGAGGCACATGTAAAAAAATCCACCTCTTTCTTGCTTGAGTTTCTCTGGCAAGGGATTCCGAATTTAAACAAAGTCCTGTGAGCAAGTGTCTGGGAGTTCTGAACAAGTCAACAGACATCAATTAAAAATGTACTATGTGCTAGGCACTAACCAAACACTAAGATGAAAAAGGCTTGGCTCCTCGTCAAAGAGCTTTTGTACCAGAAAGTGAACTAAAATAAATACATCCAAATGGATTTTATATCCTTCTTTATGACAGAAGAGAGATCATTCACTCATTAGCTTCCTGTTTGTATTGATGCCTGAATGTTGTGTTGGTGAATTCTGTAACTGTTTAAGAACTTTGTGACTTCTCCTTGATCTCCTGTCATTAGTTTAAATTCTAACCCATTAGGAACAGATGTGATTCCAAATAATGTCATTATAACCTGGTAAGAGCATTATAGCTGAAACCCTTCAACTTGCTTTGTGGATAAAGCCGAGGATAGTCTGCTAAGTCCTAGCTCTGGAGAACACAGTGTCAGTCTTTCAGTCATGATACATTTCATGCCATTTTTGTTGTCGAAGAGAAGGGCAAACAGTGTAACCCTCTGAATCCACAGATCACGAGTGCGTTAAAGCATCAGCTGTCAGCACAGGAAGCAAGTTAAAAGAGAGCAATCTGGCACAAGAGCTGAAGCTGTCAGTCACGTTAATAGAATAAAGTAGATGTGCAACTGTCTATGGATTCCAAAATCAAATTGCCTCTCTTCCATGGCAGCTCAAGAAACTCTCCTAGAATCACTTAAGGGCCCCAGCACAGTTAGGATTGGAGACTTGGAGGGGAGAAGCACAAGATGAGAAAATATTTAGAAAGCATCTTGCATATGCACAGCCCTCCCCCTAAGTGCTTCATAATCATAATGTTATGGTTGAGTGCCTATCAAATTATAGCTGAAGACAAAGTAAAACACAGGCCTTTTCAGAGCACTTACTGCTCACTTGATGGCCTGATAGGGCAAAGGATAAATTCTTGAAAATATCAGGTATCCAATAAGTCATATTCTTAGAGGGAAAAAAATCCTTCCATAATTCAGGCTTATTATCTAAGATAAAAGTCATGGTTTGTGTCCAGCAGGAATTTATAAAGATAAACACAAATGTGGAAGTATTGGTCCCCAAAGCTCCATAATCAAACTAAGAGATTTTTTGCTGCTCTGAATTGTTCAGCTGTGTCATCCAAATACCATTCTACTGAGAAGCAAAACACTCCATAGTTAAATTTTCAGCTAGGATGCCAGTGGATCTGGACGCCAAAACATTTCAGAAGATATAGACTGTAGCTATAGAAAGATAGAAAGAGCAGATAAATTGAGCAAATCAAGTAATAAATCTGAATTCCTGGGCTACCATTTGCCAGCTCTGTGACTAGGGGCAGGTCACTTCACACCTCTATACCTCCATTCACTCTTCTGTAAGATGCCGGTACTAATTCCTGCCTCACAGGGTTATTGTGAGACTTAGGCGGGGTGATGTGGGGGAATCCACACAGCTTGGTCCCCATTCCCTAGCATGGCCTAGCAATCAACATCAATTCACAGGTTTTTTTTCATTTTGCTTTACTTATTTCTCCCACTGGATTGGAGAGGCAGCACAGTTGAGTGGTGAGAGCACACAGGAAGTGACACTGAGCTGCTGGGGCTCAAGGCCTGCTTTCGTTGATTTCTAGCTGTGTGACTTTGGGCTCGTAACTTAACCTCTCTGCAACCCACTTTCCACTGAGGGTGAACTGAATTAATATAGACACTTGGAAAAATGTCCGGTACACAGTGTACCCTTTAATATTTAGTTACTGTCATTATGACCATTGTTGTTGACTGTGTCCTGGATAAAGCATATATTCCTTCAAGGAGCTTATTCCAGTTCCATTTTTCCCTCTCCAGTCGTCAATTCATAGGTAACGTGCGTCTTGAACCACTGTGGCATTTTCTATTCTGATGGCAGATTGTATTTTTCCAAAGACAACTGCAACAATAACTGCCATTTCATGTGCTCCCCTTGAATTGGGGTGAGCCTTTTGCTGCTTCGGCCAAGAGAGTGTGGTCAGAGTGATGGTATGGATCCCAACAGGTGATTCAGCTTCTGCTTTGTTTGCTGGAACTTTTTTTTTAAATATAGTTTATTGTCAAGTGGTTTCCATATAACACCCAGTGCTCATCCCAGCAAGTGCCCTCCTCCATGCCCATCACCCATTTTCCTCTCTCCCTCCCCCATCAGCCCTCAGTTTGTTCTCAGTATTTAAGAGTCTCTCATGGTTTGCCTCCCTCCATCTTCCCACCTATTTTTTCCCTTCCCCTCCCCCATGGTCCTCTGTTAAGTTTCTGCTGTTCCACCTATGAGTGAAAACATATGGTATCTGTCCTTCTCTGCCTGACTTACTTCACTTAGCATGACACCCTCGAGTTCCATTCACGTTGCTACAAATGGCCAGCTTTCATTCTTTCTCATTGCCGTGTAGTATTCCATTGTGTATATATACCACATCTTCTTGATCCACTCATCAGGCGATGGACATTTAGGCTTTTTCCATGTTTTGGCTATTGTTGACATTGCTGCTATGAACATTGGGGTACATGTGCCCCTATGCATCAGCACTTCTGTATCCCTTGGGTAAATCCCTAGCAGTGCTATTGCTGGGTCATAGGGGAGTTCTAGCCATAGTTTTTTGAGGAGCCTCCACACTGTCTTCCAGAGCGGCTGCACCAGTTTGCATTCCCACCAACAGTATAGGAGGGTGCCCATCTCTCCACACCCTCTCCACTTGCATTTGGATCCCTGAGGCTGCCATGTTGGGAGGAAGCCAGACCAGATGCAGAGGACACATACAGAGACTCCGGTCAATGCTCATCAAGGCATCTTAGCCCAGATGCCAGATGCAGGAGCAAAGCCGCCCCAGAGGATTCCAGCCTCCAGCCTTTGCAGCACCCTCAAGTGTGAGGCCTTCTCAGCTGAGATCACAGAGTAGAGTCGACACATCCCTTTTGTGCCCGATCCAAATTCCTGATCCACAGACTCTGTGACCATAGTAAGAACAGCTTGTTTTAAGCTGCTATATTTTCAGGTAGTTTATTATGCAGTTATCCGAACACTTGGTTTCAAGGAGAAAGTTCTATTATTTTAAACTTCTTCTGGAGTGAACATGTGAGAAAAATTACTTTTGGATGAACATAAAATATGGCCTTCCTCACAGTAATTCGCAGGAGTAACTTGAAAAATAGACATTTCAAATTAAATGTATTTTTGTGCGTTGATGGGCAAGGCCTGGAATTGGCGTTTCTACATTACGTGTCAAAAAGGTTCGCATGCTTTTCCTCCCCAAATATGTGCACGATTATTCTTCTAGAACTAACGTTCACAAGAAGAAATTCCTTTTTTGTCATTAGAGTAACAAAATCTTTCTGGTGCTTCCTAACTCCGAACTAGAAATCATGTAGAAATGTTCAAACAGCTGTATTCAATTATTGCTTAGCATGTTAAGTAGAGAGTGGTCTCAGAATCAGAAGTATTCACAGCACCTTGTTAAAGTGGCCAAAGGGTCTCCATCGACGGTCAGTGACGCACATATCTGAACTTCTGCTCACCAGCTCCACCACGGTGTGCAGCACCACAGTGCGGAGACCCGACTCCATTTTAAAAGTTGTAACACACATAAGACACTCTAAGATAGGGTTTGCGCTGTGTTAAATAAGGACACAGAATCCTGTTTCCTCAAGGAAGCTTTCCTAGGAACAACCATCTGTCCCGTGTTTTGTGTGTGTGTGTGTGTGTGTGTGTGTGTGTGTGTGTGTGTGTGCGTGCGTGTTTCCCAAGCTATCCTGATTTCAAAACAGAAGTGCTAGTAAGAGCTGACCTGAAACATTTTTATGCTTTCAGCTTCTGTCCCCTCAGTGTTTGAGAGAGGTTGTGTGTGAAGGACACAGGAGGCTAAGGTGCTGAGCAGTGACAGGACTGTATCTGCCACATGGTCTGAAAATTCTCTAGTTTTATGTCTTAGGTCTTTGAGCCCTTCTTCCTTGTAAGAAGCTTCTTTTTGCCTGGACCCCTCCCTTCCTTCTACTGTGTAAATGGCTTTCCCCTGTAACCTCTGGGGCTGTCGTTTCTGGCATGAGCTTTGCTATTAGAAACATCTGGATTTGATTTCTGGCTCCTCCACCTATTAGCTGTGTGACTTTGAGCAAGTTACTTAAAATCTCTGGTCACCAATCTCTCAACCTTAAAAGTGGAGACAATAATGTACCTACCTTGCAAGATTCTTAAGAGAGTTCAAGAAATAATGCATCATAAGCATTTAGAACAGTGCTTAGAGTATAACTGAATGTTCCCTCCATATTAGCTATTATTTACAATAAATGAATGTATATCACAGATATCAGAACAAAGAAGAACTTTAGAGTACAGATCCCTCTTTTTTTTAAGTTTATTTGTATATTTTGAGAGAGAGAGAGAGAGAGAGAGAGAGAGAGCGTGCGCACAGCATGGCGGGGGGCGGAGGCAAGAGAGAATCCCAAGAACGTTTTGCACTGTCAGTTCAGAGCCTGACATGAGGCTCGAATTCACAAACCATGAGATTGTGACCTGAGCTGAAATCAAGAGTCACATGCTTAACCGACTGAGCTGCCCAGGTGCCCCTGGATCCCTCTTTTCAAGACGTCCTTTGGGTTTCAGATATTCCAGGAGTGCTAGGAAGAGGCACAGCTGTCCGAGTCAATAAAAGTACGCCCAGAGGTCGTCTAGAACCTGGTGATGGACTTTGCCAAGGTCAGGCCCCTACTTGGGTCACACATCACTAGCTGAAGAGGTGCAGCTTCCAGCAGGATTAGGCAGAGAGAACGGATGGACTAACAGAGGGCATCCTCGCACGGGCTCAGGAATCCAGACACACCCTCACTTCTGTTCCCTAGAGTGAGGAACTCCCCTGACAGTCTATTAATTACATGCACATCTGTCCTGCCCCCCACTCCCGCCACAGGGGCTGGACACCTGATGCCAAGGTGTGCTTTTCTTCAAGGAGAACAGTGTATCTCATTTCACATCATGTAACAGGCCAGACCTAAGACCTGGTGGCACAAGTGAACCAAAGCAGCACCAAAGTGATTTTCTGGGTCCCACACAGCAGTAACCACCATGGCCCTAGGAATGAATGTATGGAAGGTGATGTTTGTCTTTCACTTGTCATTCAGCTTTTCTTCTCCTATACCCCTCCCTCAGGGCCAGGACAGGGGGTCACAGCCTCCATCAGGATCCTCGATGTCTCCGCCAGCAGATGCCGCACTCATCTTCCCTCCCCCGAAGTGTCCCGAGCTCCAAGTCTATAGCAGAACAACATTCATTGTTCTTTACATAAATTTGTTCTCTGGTTCGACTAATTTACAATAAGCTATGGATGACCAAGAAGTCTTGGGACTCAGAAATTTAGGGCAGTAGGCTGGATTGTGGCCCACCCACAATATGTTCAAGTCCTAACCCCCACCGCCTGTATGTGTGACCTTATTTGGGAAGATGGTCTTTGCAGATAAAAGTAAGTGAGAGAGCTGGAGATGAGATCCCCCTGGATTAACTGAACGAGACCTCAATCAAATGATAAGGATCCTTAAGAGAAGCAGATAAGGAAGATGGAGTCAGAGATTTGAATGATGCAGCCACAAGCCAAAGAACACATGGATCCACCAGAAACTGAAAGAAACAAGGTAAGATTGTCCCCTAGAGCCTTCCAAGGGAATGTGGCCTGCCGACACCTTTGTCTTTGACTTCTGGCCTCTAGAACTGTACATAAATACACTTCTGTTGTTCTAAGCTGCCTGGTTTGTGATCACTTTTTAATGGCAGCCCCCCGAAATGAGCATACCCAGTAACCCCAACCCAACTACCACAATCCAGAGGCCCACCGAGCACAGGGTTCTTTCTTGTACATGATTTCAAAGACTCTTCCCAAGGAGAGCAAAAAGACCCCTGATCTCGCCTCGGCAGATGAAGAACCTGAAGTTAAGGAAGATTCAGGAACTTGCCCTTGTCCCGGAGCGAGGACTCAGACAGTTGCGTCTGTGCCTTTCTACACGATCGGTTTCCAGACTGCTGTTGGTTTTGTTTTGAAAGGGAAGTCTGTGTTTCCCAATGCATTTATGACGGCAGAAACTTTTCACTGGTTCCTTCGACTTCTCTGGCTGTGCCACTGTGTCTGTGGAGTGCAAGACCTCTGAGCCCGAGCTTTCACACTGCCACTGACTCAGACCGAAGAGAGAAGGAAGCGAAGCTGCCGGAAGTACCATAGACATAAAAACATCACCTCTGTGGTTTTCCTCCTTCGCTTCCCATGCATGCTCCTTTGTCCAGGCTCAACCAATATTGTACCATGGCCCGGCTCTAACTTGTGAGTGAGCAGGTCGGTGGCACTCCATCATTGTCATCTCCGCTGATTTTAAATTAAATGATATTATCAAAATTTTGGTCACGGTTCTCCATCCTCTCATTTACAACAGCAGTTATGCTTATAGTTGTATATTTCAATCTGCTTCAGAAACGTCTTCTTCCTGGTGCCTTTACTGGGATCTCCTTTACATTTTCCGTAGTAATCAGTAGATGACATCAGCTCACACACTCATGACTTCCAGGGGCTTCAGGCACCTCAGCTATCAGTGACAACGCGTCGCTTTTGCCTTCTTGTGCTTGTCATTCTCATCTGCCTTTCTTTGGAACTGCTCAAATGTTCCAGAATCTTTGTAAGGCTGAGAGGTGCTGAAATCGGCACATATTTATGGAGTGGCTCCCCTCTATCTAGCGCTGTATTCCAGTTGCTATAGAAATAAGCCAGAAAATCTAACTCTGGGTTCTCACGTCTCACATATTCAAATTTAGATGGACTGTGACATGGCTACAAAAAAATTATGCCATCTGAAAAAATTACGCAGAATGAAACTGTAGGTCTGCAACAGAAACACAAACCTGCGGTTTCATTTGGCTCTTGAAATGGATAAAGCCATCAGGTAAAGACAGAAGAAGTTATTTGTCTGTTCCCTTTTATTTTCTCTGGGCTTGAGGGAGCTTTGTTCAGAGTAAAAACTTAGTTCTGGGTATTCTAGCTGCTCTGAAACTTAATGGAGTAGGAGAGACAGGACCGAGAGGGTTACAAGAAAGGGAAATGGTATGCTTTTCTAGTGCTTGAGATGACAAAGTACTTTTGTTTTTCTAATATTATATGACAGAAATAGAATTCACTTGGAGACGGGCCAAGACTGACTGCAAAGCCCAAGGAGGCACAGTATAGGTGAGGTGAGGCTGTACTCTGAAATGTGTCTAAGAATCAAAGATGAAAAAAAATAATAATAAGGAACCAAAACCAAGCACTGAGTGTTGAGAGAGAAATAGAATGCTGTATTTCTGATTGCTCTTCTTTCTTAGTTTTTCTTGAAAAGAAATTGAAAATCAATCCAGTATCACACTACTTGATAACTTTTGTTACTACATAGCATGCATTCAATTTAAAAGTGGTATTCCTTAGAATACTGCTATTAAGAAATGCTAAATGGGGTGGGGTGTCGGGAGAGAAGAGAAACAGAGGAGCAAAAAACTTTTAGATCTCCTAAAAGTTAAGTCTTTAGAATAGCCTTTTTTTCTTCAAACCATCAGGACTAGGAAAACCTGTACTTGACAAAACACTTAAGTAAATCCTTTCTCAGTTGAATTATAAATCCCATGTTGCAATATTTGAAAAGAAAATTGATTTACATGAGGACATTGAGAAAGGACTTACACATATTTCTTCTCTATGATTTACACTTTAGAATTTAAAATCACTTAGTTGATGGGTCTAGGCTTTTGAGTACCACGAGTTCTATAACTCAACCAGGAAGGTGCTTGAATGATACAGTGTGAAGGGGTTCGCTGACTGTTGAATAGGCGCTTGGAGATGTTAACTAAGGAGGTAGGGAGACTGTAACACTTTTAGTTTCTTTGAAGAAGGAAGAGGGTCACATTGATTGCGCAGGGGAAGGACATGACAGCTAAGAGTTTGAAAGGACAATATGAGGAATTTAAATTGGTTGTGAAACAAAGATAAAGTTTCTTACAAGAAGCTGGAGTTGTTATTTAAAAGACCTTCAAATGACTGACCAAAGCCTTGCCCATAGTGGCAATCTTGGCTCTTCCTTCCCAGTCATGTGAACCTACAAAATAGGGCAGCAGTGTTCTGTACAGAGTCAGTAAAAGACAGTGACTGTGTGCTTATATTTTGGAATCAAATAGATGGGGGTTCAACTCTCACATCTGCTACTTGATAGCTAATTAAGCCAAGCAAGCTACTTAGCCTTGCTGAGTTTTAGTTTCTTCAACTGTAAAAGAGGGCCAATAATAATAGTGTGTACCACCTAGGAGTTGGTGAGAACTAAGTCAAGTAGTGTGTAATCAGTACTAAGCCTAGTACCTGGAATACAGCAATTATTTAATAAATATTAGCTGGTATTGTTGCTACCATCATTATTACTTCAACAGGAGCAAGATAATACTTTTTTTTTTAAAAATTTAGATCTTGTGCCAGTAGGATATAGTGAACTAATGATTAGAACTCATATCATCAGATGGTCACTGTCCTGTCACTACTTCAAGTACGAACTGCAAACAAATGTCTCCTAATGCTGTCCCCACATTTCATGTCCAGGCTGACCTTTAACCCCATGCTGCAATATTAACCTAGCCTGCTGTGTTCTACAACACCCCAGTGGGCCAACATCAGCTTGGGCTCCCCATCACCGAGAACACAGTGCCTTTTCATCGCTGATTTGCAAATTCTCTCTGGTCTTAGGGCTTTTGAAATTGGATATGGCCAATTTCATTACCAGTGGTCTGTAGAGTCAATTTTAAAATCATTAATCTTTGTAGACTCAAAGGTGTGCCCCTCAGCAAAGGTCCTTGCAGAGTTTTCATTATTCTGGGCTACAGAGTGGATGGATATACAGGCAAAATCTTCTCATAGCAGTGAGACCATAATGACTTAATTAACAGAGAAATGGTTATCTGCAGCAAGTGGTATACAACTCTTGCATTCTTACTGGATTTTTTTTTAACTTGCTGAAAATGAGCTGCTGGGAGTTATGAGAAGCATCCAGTAATGAATGCTACGCATAAAAGCTTCAAGAGATTAGGGGACACAAGAACATTTTACAAAAGAGGGGAGGGGTGAGTGGATAGATCTTTGCCCAGTCCTTTAGGAAAAGGAAGAAAAAATTAAAAATGTACCTTTCCTTACTTACTTTTGGAATTCATATATGGGAAAAGAGAAAAGCCACACACTGTTTTGTTTTCTTGTGTTTGCTTTTCTGCTTATTAACTTTGTTCTGGTTTTTATTGTTTATTTATTTATTTTGAGAGAGAAAGAGGAAGTGCACGCAAGGGAGGGGCAGAGAGAGAACTCTAAGCAGGCTCCACACTGTCAGTGCAGAGCGCAGTGCAAGGCTTGACTCACCAACTCTGAGGTTAAGAGTGGGGATGCTTAACAGACTGAGCCACCCAGGGGCCCCTGTTCTGGCTTTTAATCCCAGGTAAATATGATTCAACAAGAAAACATGAGCAATTACCACCTGACTAAAAAAGGAAGCAGGGGCACCTGGTGGTTCAGTTGGCTAAACACCAACTTTGGCTCAGGTCCTGATCTCAGGATTTGTGAGTTTGAGCCCCGCGTCGGTCTCTGTGCCGACAGCTCAGAGCCGGGAGCCCGCTTCAGATTGTGTCTGTCTCTCTCTCTGCTCCTCCCCGACTCGCACTCTGTATGTCTGTCTCTCTTTCTCAAAAATAAATAAACATTTAAAAAATTGAAATCAAGCACGCAAACACACATAGAAACAAGAAAAAATGAGTTTCCCAGTTCAAAAGCCACTGTAAGGATGTCCTGACATTTTCTCCGAGGAAATCAGTCCCCAACAAATGAGCTTTTGGAGGTGTGGCTTTCCTACCACAGTAAAGAATGAACTGAGGTAGGCAGAATAAAGGAAGCCACTTCCCCCTGAAGGGCAAAGTTTAGATCTCATTTTCTCAGAGCCTTTCTGCAGAGTTCAGGGCTTGGGGGAGAATCACATTAACACAGGAAACCGAGAACCCCTTCTCAAACTTGAGGGGGCCTCTTTAACCAGCCTGAGGACAAAAACCTCATGGAGGAAACTCTTCTGCACATTAGACCAAAACCAAACAATATCAACAAAAAACCACCTGCCACGATGAGAAAAAAAGTTACTTGACCTGTGAAAGAACAAATAGGTGCTTCCTGTGAAAGAAATGTCTTTCGTAAAATTTGGTCATCATTATTTTCACAGCAGATGGGGCCAGAGTCAGCTCAGGCTTCCTTGCTTGCAGACACCAGCCAGATCTGCCACTAATTAGCAGTGCCCCACACCGCTAAATGGCCTTCTCCTTCCATTTGCAGCCAAAGCCATGGTGACCTGCAATACACCACCTGAGACCACGATTCAACAATCACCGCCTGGATGTGGCCCTGCAGTGCCCATGCCGTCCATCGCCGCGAATGTGAGTGGTCACAAAGGAAGGCTTTGGTTTTTCCTCAGTGTTCCATTTTAACTCCTCCGTAGGAAATTCCAGTTTCTCCAAAGATCATTGTCTGAGGAAATAAAGATATTTCTTGTCTCACCATCTATTTTCCCTAGTTAATGTTTCATATGTCTCTCTCAGAAAGGAGATGCGAAGGATATTTTTTCTCTTAAAAAAGGGCCAGGGCAATCTTTTATTTATTTTTCTGTGTCCGCATGTTAACTCTTAAGAGTGCATGTTTATTTATTTATTTTGTAATTGTATGTATTTGTATGTATGTGTGTATTTTGTAATTGTACATAGTTGTATGTATGTATCTGTAATTGGTTTTACACTGGAGGAGATGGTATCTGGTCAACCCTCTTGCCAGGCGAAATGAGTGCGAGTGGCCGGCAGCAGCTGCCTGGCAAGCCTGTCCTCGCCTTCTCGCTGGCTGCTGTGCTGACCTATGGACCTGTGGAAATTGGGGCCTTCGGGGTTTTATCTCAGCCACAGAGCCCCTGCCCCGCCGTGTATCCTGGGGGTATGGCTGGCTCTGTGGAGCCCAGGAAGACAAAACTTTTACATTTTTAAATCCCTTTATCAGATGCAACACCATTGAGAGAAACATTTCAGCAAACCCAGAAGCCACACAAACAGGTAGGGAGCTATTCTGGCCAGAGAAAAACTTCAATTTTCGTGTGTGTGTGTGTGTGTGTGTGTGTGTGTGTGTGTGTGTGTGTGTGTGATGACTGGGAAATTGTTATACTTCTACTTTATCTTCACATCAGTGTCCAGCATTTTTTAGAAGTTTTTTTTTCCTGCAACAGATAAGTAACTAACTAATGATATGTTCCATGAGGTCAATCTGAGAGAAACCTTACCTTAGCTCCCAAATTAAAATCCTTCACTCCTTCTATCTGGTTCTTGGGCTTAAAATCTTGCATTTCTAATATGTTATATTCTTTAAGAGAAACAGATTGGTTATCTTCATCTCTGAAGACATTGAGACAAGCATCTCCCAACATTATTACAGATTTTATCTGTCTTTATAGTTTTCAACCCACAGAAGCAACAGCAAGTATTCAAAATAACTCAGAGTAATAATAATCGTGAACATTTAGTGAGGACTTAAGAGGGGTCTGAAACTATGCTAAGAACTACACCCATTACCTTCTGTATTTCCCAAGACAATGCTGCAGTGGATACGAGCACCATCCTCATGTTAGAGGTGATGAAGCTGAGATCAGAGAGGATTTAGCCACTTGCACAAAGTCACACAGCAAGAATATAACACCTGATCCCAGCATCTGAACACTTTAACCATGGCTCTCGCCTGCCTGCCTTTGATCAATAGCAAATGATCGTCTCCCTGGAACTTTTTTAGAAAAAGCTTGCTTGGGATATGTTTGCCACGCTCATTATAAGTAAATAAATAAAGGGCCGCCCTGGCATGCTGCAGCCAGTCCCTTTCCACATGATGCAGGAGGACAGCCACGGCCAGGGTCCAGTGTCTTATGGAGAACGGTTGGTTCTGCCTGTTGGAAACATTGAAATTCACCAGAGCAGTTGCTTTTGAGACTTCACTGTTAGCCAAACTTTCTGGTAATCGTTTTGGTGACAAATACCTTGGGGTAAAATTTAGCAATCACACAAACTGAAAATAAAGTGTAGGCAGGCCAACAGTTTGCAAGGAAAAATCATGTGAACCTGAGTGCTCTTTATTCTTTTCTGTTCTTTACTCATGCCTTCACACAGGGGATGGTTTGGCGTCACGCTAAATCAAGAGGCATCACGATGAAGGTAGGAAAAAGACGGGATTGTTTTGACACTACAAACTTTGATTTCTATTTCCAGTACAAATTACTGTGAGAAAGACCCTGATTTGGCTAGCTATTTTCACAGATGTGGGATTTTCCCAAGAATCTTCAGAAGCAACTTTCTTACTGTTTTCTCCTCCATGCTCAGAAAAATAAAGTCTCTGAAATGAGATAAAGGTCAGCCACCAACATAGACTTGTAATCTCATTGCCATCTCCCCTCAGGCAGTTAAAATTTTCCTTCTTTATTGAAATGTTGTGCTCAGTAGAGGTATAAACAAATTCTAAGAGACCATTTATTTAACGGTCTGACAGCTTAACCAAATCCCCTCATAGCCGGGCTTCCATTATAAGATTCCGTTCTCATATGCCACAGAGGGAAATTCATATTCATAGGAGAGAGTAATCTCATGTGAAAACCTGTCACGTTGATGGTACATCCTCCACAGTTACACTGTTCACGGGGTTTGTAGTGGTACAGCTACATTACCATATTCATGCTGAGTATCTACCATCTCCCTCACCTTGGGAAATCCTGGCATTGAATATAATCATAGAGCTGATCCTTTATGCAAATACTACCAGTGAATATGGGCTACTTAGCATAGATGCCTCCTCTTGCCATAAGGAGCATTAGTATTGGAAACACTGCTTTCTGCCAAGAACTCTGGAGTCATCCTGTCATGAACTATTAATTCAGAGATCAGTCTTCTTGTTGGCAGCTAACCACGAAACCCACAAAGTTGTGTTTAATTTGCTCTTGGAGGATAGATGGTTCTCTCCCTGGAAATGTGTGAGAGCAATGCCTAACTGTGGTGGCCTGGAACACATCTGTACCAAAGCTTGTGAGCAGTACATACTTTTCATGGCTGTTAATGGCATGGCTGATCTGATCCAGGCAGCTTTACCTGAAAGCAAGGACAAGAAAAACACAGCTGAGTGCACTGGCTCTTGGAGGAGATTTGGCTCTACTCTGCAAAATCAGAGTTCTCTATTAACAAAAGTTAATATGGTCTCCCAACAGCTTGCTCATTGGCACAGTAAAAGGATGTGCCGCTTTCTTGGCAACTGGAGAGTGTGTATAGTAGCCATGGCATGACTTGATGCCTATATTTTTCTTGTACACATGTGGCCTGCCTCCTCAGCAATGACTGTTTCTTCTTGGGTCAATGGACCAGTTTGGGGAGAGGACCCACTTCTGCTCACTCCTACTCCTGAAGAGCTGGACAGGGCTCCAGCCTGCCTTAGGACAGAGCTTTTACTGAGGTCTAAACCAATCAACATATTTGTATTTCTCCTGGTCACAGAAATTGGTACAGGAGACTGTGACTTCCTGGATATTTGTTAATACTGGATGTACAAAGGCTTTGCTATTTCCTGTTGTATTCAAACTAGGAAAGATGTCACCCTTAGGACTTCTGGAAGACACCTTATGACCAGAAAAGGCCTGTGAATAGACCTGGTATGTGGAATAAAGAGAGTACTGAGTTTATGGTGATATCATGTAAGGCTGAATACGCCACATCTGAGGCAGATTTTCCCCGGACTCTCCAATTTTTGTTCAAGTTTTTACATGGGCTGAGTTAAGTTATGTTATCTACCATATATAGCTACAACAACAATAATTAACACAGCCTTAAAAATTACTTTACTTAAAAAATTCAAAGGATGGGGTGCTTGGGTAGCTCAGTCAGTTAAACATACCACAGGATTTCACTCATATGTCGAATTTAAGAAGGAAAACAAATGAGCAAAGGGAAAAAAAAGAGAAAGAGAGACAAACCAAGATCAGGTCATGATCTCTCCATTCATGAATTCGAGTGGGGCCTGCTTAGGATTCTCTCTCCCTTTCTCTCTCTCCATACCCTGCATGTGCTCTCTCTCTCTCAAATAAACTTTAAAAAATTAAAAGGATAATTTATCCAAGTACTGTATGTATTAGCATTGTCAAATTTGCTCTTCACTAGAGTTTTATCTTTTCCTAAAAATATTTTGGGGACCTAAGGAAGATGCACACACACACACACACACACACACACATACATAATGGGATATTATTCAGCCATAAAAGAGAATGAAAACTTTCCATTTGCAATGATGTGTATGGATCTACAGAGTAAAATGAAAATGAAATAAATCAGTCAGAGAAAGATAAATACCATAGGATTTCACTCATATGTCGAATTTAAGAAAGAAAACAAATGAGCAAAGGGGAAAAAAAAAGAGAAAGAGAGACAAACCAAGAAACCAAGTTCTCTCTTAACGGCAGAGAACAAACTGATGGTTACCAGAGGGAAGGTGTGAGGGGATGAGAGAAATAGGTGAGGGGATTAAGGAGTGAACAAGTGATGAGCAGCAGGGGTTGTATGGAAGTGTTGAATCACTATATTGTACACCTGAAACTAACATTACACTGTATATTAACTAACTGGAATTTAAACAAAAGCTTAAAAAATATTTTGGGGACCATAACGTACTTTTAGTTTTTATTTATTTATTTTTTTGAGACAGAGAGAAAAAGCATGAGTTGGGGAGAGGGGCTGGGGGGGTAGACAGAGACAGAGACACAGAGAATTTCAAGGAGGCTCCATGCTCAGCACAGCGCCCAAGGAGGGGCTCTATCCTATGGCCCCAGAATCCTGACCTAAGCTGAAATCAAGAGTCAACCTACTGAGCCACCCAGGAGTCCCTGGGACCACAGTACTCTAAACACATTGTATCAAACTAATAGAGAATAATAATAAATGCTTTGCATTAGTAAGTGTTTTAGCTTACCAAGGGCTTTCAGAAACATGATCTCCTTTGACCCTAAGCAAAATATGAGCTATATAGGGCAAATTTTATTATATTATTTTATAGAAAAAAGGTTTAGATGACATCATGTCAATGAATATAGGAGTAGAAATTGACCTTAGCGATCACTGGCATACCCTACCACATTCCAGGTGCAGACACTGTATCTCCAAATAGCTAAGAGCCTTCCCTAAAAATCACACAGCCAATCATTTAATTAATATTTGGGGGGGGAACCTTTTGAATTTCTTTGTAAGTTCACCTGGTACATCATATGTATTATTCATAAATCTCTTACACATGGTGCTTGAAGTATAGCTTCTTTGCTCAGAAAGGGAAGCCATGTCTCACTCATACAAAAGAAACATTAAATCTAGTTCAGTGTACATTTCTGAACCCTGGAAATGTGACTGGGTCACATACTTGACAGAACAAACTCTTCCATCCATATCCATAACCATAACCAAGACTATAATCTTTCCCCACTGCCCCAGTTAGCCTACCACTTTGATATTATAAATCATTAAGGAGTAATGCTACTCTGCCCCAAATTCCTAGCTTGGTAAATGTGACCACAGTTATATTCTTAATGTTACAGCCACAAATTGGTCCTTTATTGGCAGCAGGAGGCTCTCTGCCTGGAGGCCTACCATCAGTATGCAACAAAGCAAATACCACCTCTGATAACCTCATTCTTTACCATTGGTAAAGTTACTACTGGGTTGTATCTCTGGCACAAATTTAAATACTCTGGATCACTAGATTCCTCCCACTTTTCCCCCAAAATATCTTTTTAAAAATTTGATGATAATTTCTTTGGATACTCAAATATACTTAATTAGGAAAATCCATGCATTCAATTTTTCAATAAATACTATGTGTCAGGCACTGTTCTAGGTGCTGGAATAAAGTTGTGAGCCAAATAGAACAATGTCTGATCCAGTGGGACATTCATTCTAAGTGAGGAAGAGAATAAACAAGGTAAATAAATGATACAGTTAGATGAAGTATTGAGAGGGGATAAAATGAAGTAGAAAAGGATAGGCTTTCTGGAAATGGTTATATTTGAAAAAATAAGTAAGTGAGGGATCTGACCATAAGGCTTTCTGGGAGAAGAGCAGTCCAGGTGGAAGGAACAGCAAACCCAAAGGCCTTGGGGCAGCAGCATGTCTCAGGCACATTTGAGCAAGGAAACAGTGTGGCTTCACAGGGGTAACGGAGAGGGAGATCAGTAGAAAATGGGGTCAAGAGGTTAATGGCATCATTGTGTAGACTTGCCTTTTCCTCTGGGTGAGATGGGAAGCTCTTGGAAGGTTTTAAGTGAGGAGGGTCATGATTAAATTTTATGTTCTAATAAGATAACTCTGGCTAATGGAGTAAGAAGAATCTGCAGAGGGATAAGGGTAGAAGCAGGGAGTAGTGAGAGATGATGGGGAGTTGGACTAGGACTGTAGCAGGAGGGTGAAGAGTGAATGCTGCATATATTTTGAAAGTAGATCAGCAATGACTGCAAGACTGTATATAGAGTGTGTGAGAGAGGAAAGGGTCAAGGATGCCCTTGAGGTCTTTTGGCTGAAATAACCGAAAGACAGTAACCCTAAACTGACTACAGGAGAAGTTGGTTTCAGGGAGAATGACACATTAGGTTTGAGATGCCAATTCGACCTCCTATTGGAGCTGTCAAGTGGACTTTCGTGAATTTAAGGGAAAGCTCTCGAGAGAAGATACGATGTTGAGAGTCATCAGTACAGAGATACACTTAAAGCCATAAGATTGGAAACATTTCCCAAGAGAGCAAACATAATTCAAAAGGTAGGCAATCCTATGGCTCAACTCTGGCAAAGTCCAAGATTTAGATTCTGCAGAGATGAAGGCAATGACCAATGAGGCAAGAGGAATACCAGAACCTAAAAGCTGAGAGAAGAAAGTGTTCCAAGGAGGAAAGGGGCATTCATTGACTTGGTTCAAAGCTGCTCATAGTTCAATTAAGATGAGAACTGAAAATGTACATTAGATTTAGCAATACTTGAAGTCACTGGTGACCTTAAGTAATGTCAGTGGAGGAATGGGATCTCAAATCTGTCTGGAGTGGGTTCAGGGGAGAGAGAGAGAGAGAAGCAATTGGAGGTTGCAAGAACAGATGCCTCTTTCAAGGGGCTTTACTCAGAATGGAAAGGAGAAAAATGGGGTATGACTAGAAGAGGAAGAGGGGTCAGAGAGGGATATTCTTAAGGTGACAGGCACTACAGCATGTTTGTAGATTGATGGGAAGGATCCAGCAGAGATTGAAGACTTGAAGGTGAAGAGAATGAGGGGAGAATTGCTGGAGCAAACGTCCTTGGGCAGGACTGAGGGACAGCATAGTATAGTGCCTGCTGAAGACATTGGTCACAGGCAGGAGAAAAGGCCTGGTCATCACAGTGACCAGCAAGAAGGCAGAGACTCAGAGGCAGGTGGGTTGGTAGATATAAGGAAGAACCTCGTGACAGTCCTCTGATCACTCCCATTTTCTTGCTGAAGCCGTGTGTGCTTCACGCAAAGAGGTTACCATTCTTCATTTTTACAAAACTAAGGAATGTCAATGTCAAGAATTTTGTGAGCAGGAACCTAACAAGAACTGTGTTGCTATTATTAGTTTTGCACCTAACTTATCATACTCTGAAGAGTAGAGGGCTCTACCACCCTAGGACTAGGCCTGTCTTTCTAAAAACAAATTCCTGACATCTAGATGAAATGGTTCTGAGGAAGTTGCTCATACCTGATTCTGTCACTCCTGGGAGAAGAGACACCTTCCATTATCTTGATTTTACCAGTGCCTGCCTTTTCTCTCTAAGACAGTGCCTGTCTTACATGTCCAAGAGAGTGTGGGTGGAGACAGTAGTAGCAACTAGCAGACCAAAAAGAGACTCCAGGAAATTCCTGGCAGGTGCCTGCCTCTCAGTGGTTTTCCCAGATTTATACTGGACTTGTTCCTGATCATTTTTCTCTGCTCAATAAAAGTAAAATAATCCCTCTCATGTTTTCTTTTAAAGACTTGCTTAAGTCTCTGAAAGAACACTCCATACAATTATAATGGATGTAATACATACACTCTTGCCCCAACTTAGAGTTTGAGATTTTCAGTGCCTATGACGGGTAGAGAAAGGAAAGGAAAGAAGGTTTATTATGTCATCCAATTCTGACAGCTCTATGTGGTAGGTAATATTATCTCCACTTTATAGATGAGGTTCGAAGAAAGTAAGTAACTTGTCCAAAGCTACCCACTAGTAAGTAGAGGACACAGACTTGAACCCTGGAGTCCCAGAGCTCAGGGGCATGTTCTTTTCATTATGCTTTGTTCTACAATCAACTAGGGAAGGCCAATGCTGTATCAGTAAATGACGAAGAATTTTCCTGCCCTTCCCCTAAGCTGGCTTCCTAGGAAGTCCAGAAACCCCCACTTCTGTTCTTGTTCTGTAGGGTCTGTTCCACGAAGAACCTTTGGCATACCATGGGCATTCAGAACACTGCTTTCTGCCAAGATGACTTTTAATTTATCAGAGGTCTTTCTGGTATATAGATGTCCAAACTATTTGGTTACTGCTTTCAAGCCAAAAAATCAGTAAGGGAAGAAGTCTAGGCACTCAGCTGGAATGTGAATCTGCTTTTTTGTCTTTGGGATTCCTTACTTTCAAAAACCACTTCCATCTTACCCCACAGCTGTGTTATTTTCCTGCTCTGCATTCTGTGTCCCAAACATACTTCTTTGGCATTCCAAGTGGCCGTTTCCTACTTGTTACAGATCAGCTTTTCCAAGCACATGATCTACACTGGCCACTCTATTTTCTATTTTGAGAGTTCCCCACCCCTCTCATTAGCAATCTTTAGTGAGAAGATCAAGGCCAGGCTGTCCTGAGCAAATTTCCCCAACTCCTCCACCATTTGCAGCAGATCTGCCCACCACTCATCCTGTCCTCTTTTCTCTTATCTCAGAGGCAGGAAGCAATGGCCCTCACCATTTCCCTGATCACCTTTTTACTTATGTCCTTGATCTCACTTCCTCCCACCTCTTTGGTAATTTCCTCTCACATTTTCAAGTTCATAGTCAACCTAATGTCTAAGTAGCTCCCCTTTTTAAAAAGTCTTCCTATTCTTTTAAGTTACCACCCCATTTCTTAAATTTTATTGCCAAATCTTTGGGAAGAGATGATGAACTCATTACCTTTACTTCCTGTTATTGCAACCCTCCCTAACCATTTTACCAAAATCTCTCATTTGGGATGTGGTTATTGGGTTCCTAATCACCATGGCAAACGGCATGCTCAAGGTCTTCATTTTTTTTCTTGAGAGAGAGTAAGAAAACAAGAGTGAGTGGGGGAGAGGCAGAGGGAAGGGAGGGGGAAGAGAGAATCCCAAGAAGGCTCAGCACTCTCAGCACAGGGCTCAAACCCACAAATCCTGAGATCATGACTTGAGCTGAAATCAAATGTCAGTAGCTTAACCAACTGAGCCACCAAGCCACCTCTTAGGTCTTCATTCTGATGAGAATCTGCAAAGCGAAAGGTGTTGGCATCCATCAGGCCTAGGTACAAGTCCTAACTCAGTCACCGTTTAGCTTTGTCAGGAGCTTTAATATAGTGTCTGGCACACAGTCAATAGTCTACAAATGTTTGTTGTTATTCTCTTCATGACTATTATCAGCTGTCCTTCCTTTAGAAATTCCTTCATCCCTTAGCTTCTCTGCCACTGACTTGTTGGTTCTTCTCCATGCTCTGATGGTTTCCTCTAATCCCCCTCACTGGCCTCTCTTCCTTCAATATAGGCGGTGGTCAAGTTCTGCCTTTCCTCTTTTCCTTTCCCCACTGTGTTCTTTCCCACAGGGATTTGATTCATTCCCAGGCCCAGCCTCTCCCCTGGGTGCGAAGTCCATCACCAGACCCCAACAGTGACTGTTCTGATTGGCTGGATGTCTCCCTGCCTCCCCTCTTCTAATGGAGGATCATCCTTAGTGCCACTTCCTTCTCGAAGCTTTCCATTCTCATCCATATTTGGCCAGAATTCAGCTCTTCCTTGGGAGCCCTCTCTTTATAAAGACTCCCACTTGTGGGCTTAGTACATGTGTTACTACTTTGAACTATAGTTGAGTGTGTGCATTTCTGACTCCCTCATTAGACCACAAGCTCCTTAGGGCAGGAACCATATTTTAATCACCCTTTTACTTTCACATGCTGAGTGTGGTATGTTTCCCATGGGAGGCTGAACTCACTGGAACAGATAGGCAGAGCAAATGGGCCTGATGAGTATTCAGATACCCACGCACCTCTCAAACTTGACACCAAGTTATGGGAAGGCTCAGGAAAGGCAGGAAACATCACTGTTCAAGAGAAGTTAAAAGAGCAAAGAGGAAAGGCAGGAAACATCACTGTTCAAGAGAAGTTAAAAGAGCAAAGATTAAAGATGAAGTAGAAGGGACATGGGGCTTGAAGAATCCAGGAGAGAATGGAGAGAAAGAGAGAGAGAGAGATTTTACTGTTTCATATGTGGTCTTTAAACAGTAAAGTGAGACAAATGTCTTCAAATACAATTAGAAAATGTAGGGGCGCCCAGGTAGCTCAGTCGGTTGGGTGTCCGGCTTCAGCTCAGGTCGTGATCTCACAGTTGGTGGGTTCAAGCCCCAAATTAGGCTCTGTGCTGACAGCTCGGAGCCTGGAGCCTGCTTCAGATTCATGTCTCCTTCACTCTCTGCTCTTTCCCCACTTATGCTCTGTTTCTCTCTCTCTAAAATAAACATTAAAAAAATTTTTTAAAGAAAGAAAATGTACCATAAGACATGCCTTTTGTTTCCTTGATGAAACACAGTAAATAAGATACACTGAACCATACTAACTCTAAATATCTATTGAAAAAAATGTTAAATGACCCTGTGAGAAATAGTGAAAAATTTTATCTAGAATACACATTTGCACCTCTTTGCTTTATGCCATGGTACCAAAGGGGGAAGGGGAAGTGATACATTAAATTCACTTTTTATATCAGTTTTCCTCCCTTTTTCCCTTTTTTTTTTTTTTTTTTTGGCATTGACAGTATAAGTTATAGGCAATTTAGCTGAAATCCCACAGGTTGTTTTCCTCATGTGATCATTTAAACACAGGCCAGATGCTAACACAAACCCTACTCAGACAAGACCCTCTCCACTCTTGAGAGACCTCCTAGAATGTTCCATGGACAGTTTTAGAAATTTTAATTTTGAAAACTGGCATACAAAACATTTTCCACAACAGAAAAGAAACCAACAACATCTTATTTGCAGCAGAAGGAAACACCCTCAGAAGACGTCTCAATAACACATTTGGGTGATGGCAGATCACAAGGCCCTTGGCTCCAGAGCCAAGATATCAGGTTTCAATAAAAAATATAGAGACTGGATATGAATAAACCTCAGTGAAAGCTCACACTTCTCCACTGGCTGGGGATTCAGATGGGAGATCAGTAACATTTGCAGATGACTTCAGAAAAACAAGGATTTCCATCTGCAGACAGATGAAGAGAAGGAGGAAATTTTCCTTGGATGCTTTGCCTGAGAAGCGCTAGAAACAAAATAGTCTATCACATCTTTCTAACAACATCAGCTGGTGCTCTCTTGCCAACCACCCAATTGGTTTAAAATGTTAAACTTGGAGAACTGCACAGCCCATCTCAGAGGTCTGCAGGCTCACTCCTGCCTAGCTGAGTGGGGAAAATGAAGACAGGAACTTAAAGTGACATCCTAGCATCGGCAGGCCCTCTGTTCTGTTTTTGCACCCACATGCAGAAGACAGTACAATAAATTAGTTATAAATGGCAACATGTTTTCAATCCTATATATTCCATCCTTGCATCCAGACCTGCTCTCCACTCTGCTCTGCCCTGCTTTGTGCAACAGGGGCTAATTGGTACAGACTGCACCAATTAGGCTGGAGTGAGCAGGGGAACCCACTGTCAGGAGACTGGGCAGTGAGAGAAGAGCGAGGCTTGGGTATTTACTGCTCCAATCCCCATCCCTGCTGGAATGCAATGCCTTGGCTGCATCACTACTAAATGCCACGGCTCCTGTTAGATGTCCTTTCCATGCAGCCACTCCTTCTGGATTCTCCAAACTCCTTGTACTTTCAGGTCTACGAGAGGCAAGAATTAGCAAGAGTCCCTGTATTAAAAACCCCTAAAGTTCCCAGTTTGAGAGTACCATCCGCTTCCTGCTGAGTCCCTTACTGAAAGGTGGGCCAACAGTGATGGATTATTGGTGGCCCCAGGAGTGTTGTATTGATGCTTTGAAGACATTCACAGATCACAATGAGTGCCATGATTCTTTGTTATTGTGGACCTTGGGCATGGCAGGAAGAGAAAATCCCATCTATTTCCTGTCCTTAGATCTTTATCATCATGAATCATGACTGGGCCAGCAGTAACTTGATTCTAGAGTCAAGTCTTTGATCTTAGAATTTAGTCAAGGCTTATTGATGGTTTTCATTTTCATGTTGCAGATATTCAAATGTTCATGCCAATATCAAGAAAGGGAATTATTTATAACTAGGGTGATATTTTAAACTTTAAAATTATATTGTCCTTTAGAACTAAAAACCAGCAGATGAGATTTAAAAACAAAATTCCATTTCAATTCAAGTTCTGTTCTGTCTATCCTAGGTTCTGTGTTTTAGTTCTCTGCAAGTCTTCCCACTTATAGAACAAGAAGATCCTAATTTCTTTAGTTCTCTTCATTTCCCACTTGAGTTCTTTAAGAAGGCAAGTGAGTCCTAGAAACTAGAGGAAGGAACAAGAGCACGCTGATCAAATTCTTTTAAGTTAAACTTGACTTTTTGTGTGTGTGTGCCTTAGTATGTCTTTTGGCAAAATGAGAGATAATGCCTCTGCACTTTAATAGACCAAGTCACACAAAAATCCGACAATGCCTCTGGGTACATAGTGATCCCAGATGTACCACAAAAAGATTTCATTGTCATATATCATGCAGCACAATGCCTTCTAACAGACAGGTACAGAAGAAGGTAGTTTCAAAAATAATTCTTTAATTTTAAAATATATTTGATTGTAAATGAAATAAGAGGAAGTGTATTCATCTGGACATGAGATGTAAATACAGATTTTTTTTAAAGGAAATGTGTTCTTGGCCTGTCAGTATCATTCAGCAAGTTCTTTGATGAGCTTATGGTCCTAACTGTCAAGACTCTGCTCAGATGATTTATTATATTTTTTAACACTGAAACACAATTTTTACTGCTTCTGAGACAGAACAGGAGTTTGGATCATGAATAAAGATCAGGATTGCAGAGGTAGGTGGATATAATCCATCCGCCTTTCCCATTCACTATACATCTAGAATTCATTCATTCAAAAACATTTAATAATAAATGTTTAACTATAATACAGTGTAGGTAGTATTAAGGTCTGGACACAAGCTGTTGGAGCACAGATAATGCAGCAGTTAGTTCTGGTGCTGGGGGTAAGGAATAAGGGAGACTGGCACTTACATTGGACATCGAAAGATGAGCAGCAGTTCATCAGTTAGACACGTGGGTGAGGGAGCAATGCTAAGCAGAAAGACCAGCACGTGTAAGAAGCCCAGGAGGTGGAGAATGCCTGAAGTAATCAGGGGATAGAGTCTGGGCCAGGTGGTCAAGAAGCCCTGTGTGCCGTGCTAAGGAGCCTGGACTTTGTCCTAGGGACAACGGGGAACCTTTAAAAGTGACTCAGGAAAAGGGCATAATCACATTTTTTTTTGTTTTGAAAGGTTATGCTGATTGAAATTTGAATAGATGGGAGGAGGCTTGGAAACTAGACAGGAAGTCAGAGACAGTGTGGGTTTGGATTAGGGATATAGCGCTGGGAAGGAGAAAGAAGAGATATATCTGATGTGTATTTTAGAGGTAGAAATTAGTCTAGTACTTGGGTTTGCTGGCCTGTGGTATGCGTGTGTAGGTGTGTGGGGGTGAGGGGGAGTGAAGGAAAATGAAATGAGTCAGAGATGATTTTGAAGTTTCTAAGTAGTGAACCAGAAGAATATGCTTATTAGGGATGGAAAAGGAATTCAGTTGAGGGTATGCAGTTTGTGGTTGCTGGAGCCATCCAGGTAGAGATAGACAACTGACAGATGAATGATGAGGCCAGAGCTCAGAAGCCAAGTCAGGGTTGAAGGTATAGATTCTGGAAATCATTATTTCATCAACATTGATGTCATGGGGATGGATGAGATTACAGAGAGAAAAGACACAGAATGAGAAGAAAAAGTAAGTAGAAAGAGAGCTAAGTATTTATCTGAGGGATACAGATATGCTGTTTCGAAAGGGCACATGCACCCCAATGTTTATACCAGCATTATCATCAATAGCCAAAGTATGGAAAGAGCCCAAATGTCCATAGATGGACGAATGGATAAAGAAGATGTGTGTGTATACATATGTATGTATGTATGTATGTATGTATATATATGTATGTGTGTGTGTGTATATATATATATATATAATATAGTATTAGTTGGCAATCAAAAAGAATGAAATCTTGCCATTTGCAACTATGTGGATGGAACTAGAGGGTATCGTGCTAAGTGAAATTAATCAAAGAAAGACTATCATATGACTTCACTCATATGAGGACTTTAAGATACAAAACAGATGAACAAAAGGGATGGAAAGCAAAATAATATAAAAACAGGGAAGGGGGCGCCTGGGTGGCTCAGTCAGTTAAGCATCCGGCTTCAGCTTAGGTCATGATCTCCTGGTTCACGGGTTCAAGCCCTGCATCGAGCCTGCTTCGGATTCTGTATCTCTCTCTCTCTCTCTCTCTTTTTTTAAAATTTTTTAAATGTTTTATTTATTCTTGATACAGAGAGAGACAGAGCACAAGAGGGGGAGGGGCAGAGAGAGGAGACACAGAACCAGAAGGAGGCTCCAGGCTCTGAGCTAGTTGTCAGCACAGAGCCTGACGTGGGGCTCGAACCCATGAACGTGAGATCTGACCTGAGCCGAAGTCAGAGGCTTAACCGACTGAGCTACCCAGGTGCTCCTCTCCCTTTCTCTCTGACCCTCCCCTACTCGAGCTGCCTCTCTCTGTCTCTCAAAAATAAAAAAATAAACAAATAAACAGGGAGGGGACAAAACAAAGAGGCTCTTAAATATGGAGAACAAACAGAGGTTGCTGGAGGGTTGTGGGAGGGGGGATGGGCTAAATGGGTAAGAGGCATTAAAAAATCTCCTAAAATCATTGTTGCACGATATACTAACTAACTTGGATGTAAATTTAAAAATAAATAAGCTGTTTTTTAAAAAAAAGGAGAAAGGGAAAAACCAGAGTCCACTGACCCATATGCTGTGCTATGAAGCTCTCTTGGATAAAGCTTTGCATCGCAGGACTGTGGAATAAGTGGCCTGAATCTCCTCTCCCTTTCTCCTTTGCCTTGGCCTCTTTGGGCATAGCTCTTTGTGCTTGGCTCTGGCTCCTGGAACCTGGCACCTCTTGGCTTTCTCTCTGGTACAGGTCTCTGGCAGTGGGCTTGCTCCATAGAGCCTCAGCCTATGGCCTAGCACCTCCCTCTGCTTTCTTTGGAGCATACACTATCCTGGCCCAGTTGGCACTCTTACTTTTTCTTCTTCTAGTTTTGTCTCTAACATAACCCTGAAATGGGGTTGGGGTGGAGGATTTGGTAGAATGGGAGCAAAGTAGGTAAACGTGAAGGTGGAGGTACAGGAAGGGGTCCACTCCTGTGACATCCCTGGCTGAATCTGCACCCTGAGCCCATGACACCATGTCCATACCAAGGTTCCTAGGCTTCTGAAAGCTGCTCACCCAAGAATTCTTGAGACCTCAGATCCATTCCCAACTTCCCTCTAGCTTCTGATAAAGTATGTGTTTAAACTGCCTTGGCTACATCAAAAATAAAACATTTCTACAAATTAAATACTTTCTGGATTCCTCGCCTTGTCTCTGAATTTGCTTTTGAAATACTAATTAGCCAGCGAAATATGTGCTTTGTGTTTCCAAAAAAAGAAAAAGGGGAGACCTCTTTAAAAATAGCTAGCTCTGGAGGGAAGCTGCAACTAAACGTCTGGGTATTCCAACATTTAGCAAAAGCTAGCTCCTGTCCTCAAAGGATGGAAAGCGCTGCATGGAAGTCTCCCTCATGGAGCAGGTGACAAAGAAAGGCTGTGGACTTTTATTTTTTAATTTTTTTATTTAAAAAACAAATTTTTAGTGTTTATTTTTGAGAGGGAGAGAGACAGCGTGTGAGCAGGGGAGGGGCAGAGAGAGGGAGACAGAATCCAAGGCAGGCTCCAGGCTCTGGGCTGTCAGCACAGAGCCTGACGTGGAACTCAAACTCAAGAACTGTGAGATCATAATCTGACTTGAAGTTGGATGCTCAACTGACTGAGCCACCCAGGTGCTCCAGCTCTGGACTTTTAGAACTAGAGACTGGATTACATAAAATAGTCCTCAGTGCGGGAAGAGAAGCTCAGTCAAATGACTCTGAGCAATGCCTAGATCCTGAATTTCACAGGGTAAGCAAGGCTGATGTGCCATTTTAACTGAGCTAACACCCAAAGCTCTCCATCTCATCCTAATAGATGGCAAAGGCTGCTCTCTCCTTCCATTTGATGAATGACTGTGGCACCACCACATTTGTCTTCTAACTGGCAGCAATTCTCAAGTTAGTGATAATGAGGGTCTTCCTAACCAGGAAGTCAAACGCTCTAGTGAATTAGTTGAAGTCCACTGCTCTGCCAGCTATTTCACACACAGTTTACAGCCAGAGGAGAGTCCTCCTGGCCAGGGGCACACAGTAATAGGATCTCATGCAGTAGTGTTTCCAGAGATAGCAATCCGTAAATAATGACCACAAAACCCAACTACCTTATTTTCTTTATTAATGCAGAGAATAACACTATACTGAGTGCAGAACTGAACAAAGCAAAAACGTTAAATCTGTCTCTTCATTTGGAAGAACTCTAGAAAACTGGAGTTTTTGCCCACTCCCCACCCCCCACTACATACCATTTGGGGAAAAAGTTCTGCAGCACCACCAGATAGTTGCATGGATAGGTTAGTTCTGTCTAGTGGCTACTTATAAATTAAGGGAGTAGATGGGGAATAACAACACATATTCAAAAAGAAAAGAAATACAGAGTTCAAGATGAGGAACCATGTTATTAAGGAAGAATGTCAGGCATTTAATGGTCCCAGAAGATAGAAAACACAGACCTAAAAAAGTTGAAAGCCAAAATTTTGGCTTTGTTCTATTAAATATCATGAAACCTTTAAGTCAATGACCTCTAAACCTGGAATATATTTCGAATAGGAATTAGAATTAGCACTCACTGCCAGGAAAACACGTTTCTAGGAGCAGTAATGCCTATGCCTGTAATTCTCAGAACATATTTCATAGCAAATCAGTAGCTATACCAAGATGGAGCCCTGATTCTTCCTAATAAACTTCAGAGACAAAGCAGCATAGATGGCCTCCAGCATCCCCTAGCCCCTCCATCTGCTTCACAGAATGGCTGAAGGAGAAATGGGCTTACAGAGGTTCTGTTTTTTTAGCTTCACAATATTTTTCCACTATGAATCAGTGCCACAATTGGCATTTTATTTTAATGTAAGAAATTACAGGTGTATTTTTTCTTTTCACCAATTAATTCATTCTTTGATTACTTATCTTTTTAAAAAAGTCCATAAATTTATTAGGTACACTCTGCATGCTAAATACTGTGCTATATGCTAAAGAATCTAAAATGAAACCAGCAACACAAAAACATGGTGCCAGCCCTAAAAAAACTGCATCTTTGTTTTCATTAACAACTAATTTCTTGTATTTCCTTTAAGCATGGAGGCAATAAGCCATAGTGGTTATCAGCAGTACCTCTGACTTATGTCACCAAAGAAATCACAGACATATTCAAACATTCTTCACTTATGGCAGACATTTTGACATGTTGTATACACTTACCACTTCTTCAAAATGATAGTAGTTATTTAGACCTACTGCTAAATATTATTACCTAATACTAGCAAAAAAAGCATACATACTGCATGGCACATTTGTTGTTAGCATTTTAATGACTGTATTTTGATATGACTTATTTCATTTGTAATCCCATTTATTTTATGTTAAATATTTTAAAACATGAAGAAAGGAGTTTATGGGCTTCAGCAGGCTGCCAAATATATCCATGGACCAAAGAAAGGTCAAGAATCTCTGGTCCAGAGCTTCAAGACTTTGGGACTGGTCAATAATTCACAGACCTCTGCTGGGCTAGATATGCTGAGAGGATGTGACCTGTTCCAGGACTCCATAAATAGGCTAGGACCAAAAGGAAATGGTTGACTGCAAAAGAAAGCACAGTTTGTGCTTGTTTGGTTAGGAAGCCTCTGGCCTCCTTCCCGAAATAGTTGGCCTTTATAGATCCACTCCTTCACTCAAAATGTGCTCTAGGCTGGTTTTATTTATTGCTTTTGGGGAAATTGTGCAGATGAGAACGAGAAGCCATGGTCATGACGTTGTAGACTGACCGCAGAGTAGGATGCTTTTGAGATGAACGTTACTGAGCAAACAGTTTAAATTGCTTGTGAAAATCAGTTATGATGAGAGGAATGTAAAGCAAATGGGCAAACTGCAGAACTGTCACTGGGAAGATCTTTTCCATTTCTGAATCCAGATCCTGGATCTAGATGTGACCACGGGCTTTGTCCTTTCTCTAGAGTCACGGAGCCTCCCTCTGTTGGTGGAAGCATCTCCTTTTCCAGCCTCCTATGGCTGAAAAGGACAAATGGTGGGAATGGACATTCAGCCCTCATGCTCACCCTCTCTCATTCTTTAGTTCTACATCTTGTAGCTGTTCTTGGGTGGCAAAGAACAAAAACTACTATGTGAATTTCTGTCCTTAAAAAAGTAGATAAGAGTCTACTTTCGAAGGCCAAACTCCTGCAAATTCACTTCAAGAAATCTATCCTACCAAAGTCTCACTCCTGTGCACAAGATTGTCCATTGAACATTGCCTATGATACTGAAAATTGAAAACAACCGAAAAGTCTATCAAGAGGCAGCTGGTTAATTAATTAGTTATGGTTCACCCTTTCTTAAGGAGTACTTCCAGGTGGTTGCAAAGGATGCGCAAGTATGTACAGATATTCAAACTACATTTAGCACCAGTGAAAACAAGAGTTGCAGAATAGCACATACAGTGGGATTACACTTCTCTTTAAAGTATTTATAAAATGTTCAGATGAAGACCTATAAGATGATCCCCGAACTTAGTGCTTATTTTGAAGGCTGAGAATGGGATTTGGTGGTTCAGAAAGGAGGAGGATGAAAGTGTCAAAGAGAAATTTTCACTCTTCCTGTAATATCTCCATATTGTTTGAAGTGCAGAACTGCTTTTGAGATTCAAAATCTAATTGAAAGAAAGATCGCATCAGCTCTCATCATGTGTAATGGTAATCGTCTGGTAATCGAATTAAAAAATTTCATTTGTTAAGAAAACCACACTGTATCAGAATCTTAGGATACCCAAAATAACAATGTCTTAGGCAAGCAAGGGCTATAGTTCTTTGGAGGTAGACAATCTAGGGCTAATTTGGCAGCTCTGTTTCCTGGTAACTCCTCCATCTACTGTGTATGGTCTCATCTTTGTGGGATCTAGGGTGCAAATCATCTTATCCCTGTTCCCAGAAGCAGAGTGGAGGAAAAGACAAAGAAGGGAGGCAAGTGGTGGCAGACTCAGGCTCACCATCTGCATGTGTTTCCCTAAATCATTGGCCTCTATATTCTAAAAGAGTGTAATACACAGTGAAAGACCATATTCTCTAATAGGAGAGAGCAATACACAGATAACACCTCAAGACGCCCTGCTGCTGACTCTAGACCCTCTTCTCAAGGACTTTCCTTCTTTTCTTCCCTCACTCCCCCTCCCCCTCCCTTTTCTCCTGCATTCCCTTTCCTCCTCCCCACCTGCACTGCCACTTTACTTTGGTTAGCCACGAAGGCCCCACTCACAAAGCAAGTCTGTTGATGCTGAGGTTGCTTGGGGGCTGCTAGATCCGTCATCAGAGGGCAGGGGTCACAAATGAAGACTTCGTGTCTTAGCAGCCTTTGGAATCAGCTCTCAGAGAATGAGACAAAAAGATACAAGGGATGAAAGTTGCAGCCACTTGGCCAGCTACAGGATCTGCTCCTGGTCGCAGGAACAGCTGAGCTGGCATGCATGTACGCGCATATGTGTGCATGTGTGTGTTCGTATGCGTGTGTGAATGCATGTGTGTTGTTTATGTGAAATTTTAGCTACTTCATCTCTCAACAGCTCTCTCACAACCAAACCCCTTAAATGTTTTATTACCAACCCCTCTCTTATGACATTTTACTTTCTCTTTTTTCCTGCCTTTATTAAGATAGAATTGACATATGGCATTGTACTAGTTTCAGATGTACAATACAATTATTTGATATACGAATGTATCACAAGATGCTTACCATAATGAGTTTAATTAACATCTATCACCTCACATAGTCCATTTTTTTCCCCCTGTGATGTGAACTTTTTAAGATCTACTCTCTTAGCAACTTTCATATACACAACAGATACTGTTAACTAGGGTCACCATGCTGTACATTATACTCCCACTCCTTCCCCCATCCCGCACCTCCTGCCACTAGCAATCACCAATTTGTTCTCTGTAATTATGAGTTCAGCTGGTTTTTACATTCCACACATAGGTGACATCATATAGTATATGTCTTCCTCTGTCTGACTTAATTTCACTTAGCATAATGCCCTCCAGGTTTGTCCATGATCAAGACTTAAGTGGGGATTCAAAATACATTTTGGAGGGTGTCACTGATAGGAATTGGCAAATAACTGAATGTGGAGCATGAACGTTAGGAAAGTTAGGAAAAGGAACATAAGCTCCACAGGTTCTGGTTTCACGTAGGACCTGACCTACAGTAGGTTCTCAATAGATATTCATTGAATGAACAAAGGCACCATGTTTGGGCTTGCATCCTTTCTCATTATATTGATTTCTGTCCATGTGTGGTTTGTAGCTCCTGGAGGAGTCACGTGAAGGAGGAGTATGTGAAAACCACGGCTCAGAGAAGATAAGCAGCTTGCTCACAATAAGCCAGCTAGGAAGCTTCCCAGGCCTGTGCTCTTGAACCATTGTTCTACTGCTTCACACTCTGCTTCACGGAGAGGCAGGTGACAAATATGGGAATGGAGGCAAGACCAGGGAAGGGGAAGACCATATTCATGGCTCTTGAGTCATGTAGGTAATAGAGAAGGTGGCCAGAGAAAGGGAAGGGTGAGCTTCCAGTTGCTATTGGACACAGGCTGTCCTATGAGAGTTCCCTGACCCTGGGGTCAGTGACAGTGGCCGTAAGCACTGTACCCACATGGCGAGGGAATCTTTGCTGAGCCTAGAGCTTGCTGTCTCAGCACTGGAAGTCAAACACGTTGATTATTCTAGTGGAGGCCAGCCTTGCCCCCACCTCACCTCATGCCAATGGGACTCTAGTATAGATGATGAGAAAGCAAACAGGTTCTGAGCAACTGAGAAGAATTCAGGAATCTGTTTACTGGGCTCTTCTTCCTCCTTCCTTTGCCCAGTTTCCTTTTCTAACACAACTTAAGTAAAATGAAGAGATCCCCTACAGTTTGTAAGACACAGCAAGCGCTGTTGGGGTTTTTGGATCTCACAGCCCCAGGGATGTGTGATTGCCAGTTCTGAGGATGGACTCTTGCCCCCCTGCAGTGCTCCTTCCTACACCCGCTGGGACAGATCCAGATGGGGGAAAGGAAGGGGTAGGTGTGAGCTACAGGAGAGGTGTTCAGTAGAGACAGCCGTGGTATTTGCTGTTTGTCTCTGCCTGGGTTGGGTGACCACAGGCTCTGAGTATTTGTGTTTCCTGTCTCAGAATCTAGAAGCTGCAGGTGGGAAAGAATACAAATTAGAAGGTGTTCTCCTTGACGGATCATTTCCCCTCATGCTCCACATTCAGTTATTCGCCAATTCCTATCAGTGACACCCTCCAAAATGTATTTTGAATCCCCATTTCTCTGCACACCCACTTAAGTCTTGTTCATAATTTCCCACCTAGATTATTGCAATATTTTTGTACATGCTCTCTCCTTCCACCCTTGCCTTCTCTTTCCACCCCAAATCCATAGACAACCAATGTAATTATTTCTCTTGTACCTAGAGCAAAATCCAACCTCATTACCAGGGCCCATAGGTCCCAACTGATGTGAGCCTACCTGAGAAATTTTTAAAAAATGTTCATTTATTTCGAGAGAGGGAAGGGGCAGAGAGATAGAGGGAGAGAGAAAGAATCCCAAGCAGGCTCCAGAGCACACCATCAGTGCAGAGCCCAATGTGGGACTCCATCTAAAAGTAAGCTGACTGGGCCACCAGGGCATCCCCTGAGAATTTTTTTACTTTATCTCATTTACTTCACTACTCTCACTCATTAGGCTGCAAAAACTCAGATTAAAAGAAAATAACAGCTTGTGGGCATTTGGGTAGCTCAGTTGGGTCAGTGTCTGACTCTTGATCTTGGCTCAGGTTATGATCTCATGGTTTGTGAATCTGAGGCCCCTGTCCAGCTCTCAATGACAGTATGGAACCTGTTTGAGATTCCATCTTTGCCTCTTCCCCATGCACACTCTCTCTCTCAAAATAAATAAATAAATAATTTTTTTTTAAAAATAACAGCTTGAGTTATAATTCATATATCATGTACCTCACCAACTTGAAGTATACAATTTAATGTTTTTTAGTAGAGCTATGGAATGTGCAATCATCACCACAATCAAGTTTGGAACATTTTATCACCTCCTCTCCCCAAATCCAGTACCTACTAGCAATAACTCCTCATATCCCCTCAACTTCTCTAGCCTAAGAAGACCACTCTACTTTCTGTCTTTCCAGATTTATCTGGTCTTATTTTTAACTTGTGAAGACACCAAGCTTTTTCCTCCATTAGATCCTTGCGCATGTGATTTCCTCTGCCTAGAAATCTCTCATTCTACTCTTTAGGGTTCCACATTCCTTTCACCCCACAACTTCCATGGTTGCTTCCTCCATGTGCATGCCTATAATGAAATGTAATCAACTCAGAACTTTCCTGAATACCCTATCAAAGACTACGTTTCCAACATTTTCCTTTATCATAGCTCCTTGTTTTCTTCTTTGCACCTCCAGTTGTTAATCATTGGTTTATTAACTTTTCATTGCCTTATTCTTTCCAGTTGGTTTTAAGCTGTGAATACAGCTCTCCTGTTCTCTGTTGTAGCTCTAGTTCCTACTACAGAGCCTAGCAATCAGAAGAGCCTCAATAAACATTTGACGAAAAAAGAAAGAAAGAAAGAAAGAAAGAAAGAAAGAAAGAAAGAAAGAAAGAAAAGGAAAGAAAAGAAAGAAGTTAAAAAAGAAAGAAAAAACACAGAGTTCAATTGTCTGACACTGCCTGGAAATAAGACTTCTTGCTTATTTGAGCGATAGATATTACAGTGCACCATCGTTTACACCATCTAGCTTTTCTACTGGCTTAAGACAGAAGCTTTAGAACAAGCTTCTCTTCAAATCATCTTTAACAGCTGGCCTGAAGTGTTTTTCCCCCCAAAAAACAAGGGTAGTTGTCCTAAAGAAGTTTGAACAGAACATGCCAATATGGTGGCAGCATGCATCTGTACGAATGGTGGCATGCCATTTGAGAGGTTCTGCTTTTCCTCCTCTTAAGATTATTGATTACTGCTTCTTTCCCATAAACATTAACAGCAAGACAATCATTTGTTGTTAACAGTTGTCTGATCATTAGACAAAGACAGCAGCCCTGTCCACCAGGTCTCCCTACTGCTATAAGGGATCCATTTAGTGTTTCTTCAGTATAAAAATCTGGATGAGGACCCCCTTCCACCACCATCAGCACTTTCCATGGTTCAGTAGTTAGCTCTGGGAAAAAAATGAGATTGTAAACCAATGGAAGGGAAGAATATATTCTATTCCAACCTGTATGGACCGCTATCTTACCCCCAACAATACACATGTCCAAGAAACTCACAAACAATAGCTACTTATGAACAATTATTGAATAAATGACAACTAATTAGGTAATATTTCCCATCTTTCCTTCCTGCTTTCATTCTCACCTCCCCATCCCCTTGGTTTACCTACCCCTCTTGTCAATCCAGAGCTTTTAGTCTGCTCAGATGTTTCAATCATGGAGAAAGTCAAGCTGATCAACTAATTCACACTATGCTGTTTTATGGACATAAGCATTGGTGTGCTGGAACACTTCATAACTGTTTACAAGAGCCGACTGTCTGTATCTCTTACCAATTCTACCTTTGTTGACATCAGGTTGGAAGCTTGATATCAGCAGTGGTAGGTATAGTTACAAAGAACCAGAGAAATTGGCAAATGCTACAAATCAGAGTACTTTTATTATTAAAATTATTATTATTATTATTATTATTATTATTATTGAGAGTCAGTTGTTAAACATTTGCCAGTATAGTACTGACCTGATGTATTCACTTTATTCCCTACCTGTCTCTCTACCTCCTTTTTCTAAGAAAATTTCTGACCAAGCTTAATTCAAAGAATGACTCACCAAAAAGTCTTTGAGGCCATATATTTATAAAGCAAATACTTTTCCCCTCTCTCCTGCTTGGGCTCTTTTATAGCTTTCACTGTTCAGTCCATCCTACCCTTGGCTTGGCTCTTAACAATGCACTTCCTAATTTGCCAAAACAGGGTAAAAACTACTGTAGGGATTTTAGCTGACTTCTTTACATCAGCTTAGAGAGAATGAAAAAACTACCTTATGTAGATATCTTCCAGTCCTCATATTGAACCAGACTTAGTGGTGTTTAAAACTGACATCAGTGCAGGGCGGCTGGGTGGCTCAGTTGATGAAGCATCTGACTCCTGATCTCAGCTCAGGTCATGATCTCTGGGTTTGTGAGTCCATGTCCCATGTCTGGCTTTCTGCTATGTGGAGCTTGCTTGAGATTCTCTCTCTGTCTTTCACTGCCCTTCTCTGCCCCCTGCTTACACATGTGTTCGTTCTCGCACACTTTCTCTCAAAAATAAATACAGAAGTGTAAAAAAATTGTTATCAGTTCATATATCTAGACCTAGTTTCAACCTTCTTCACTTCTGGCTTCCAAGACCACAGGAAATTACCTGTCTCATGGCTTAGTAACAGAAGCACTGACTCAGAATTTAAGTCTGCCAGAAAAATAAGATACTATTAGTACCTTAGTATTAGTGGTCCTCAACCTGACTGCACATGAGCATCACCTGAACAACTTTAAAAAAATTATGAAGGCCTAGGCCTCACTCTAGACCAGTTTAACAAAAATCTCCAGGGTAAGGATGGGGCATTCCTAGTTTTAGTAGCTCCCCAGGTGATTCTAAGGCATCACCAAAGGGAACCACTGATATAATCACACCTCAATTTTTCAGATTGAAAAACCTGATCACCAGTTCCAAGAGCCTTGCTCAAAGCCCCAGGGTGGCTGAGCGAAGGCAGAGCTAGTCTAAGACTCAGATCTCTTTGACTCCCAGATCTCAGATCTTCCACAACCTCAGGACTTCCTCATCCCTGTTTCATAAGGCCCCCAAACATGAGTCATAGATACAACAGAGGCTTCTGTATGGCAGGAACCCCATAAGGGACAGAAAGTCTTTACAAGATCTGAATCCATTCATAAAACTGATTGATCCTTGACCTTGAGCAAATGATTTCCCATTTTCCCACTTTTTCAGGATTTCTAAACTTAAAGGGAGAAGCTGGGTGATAAGATATAATAATATAAGTTATGTAAGGACAGGGACTGCTTTATTCTGTCAGGCTTAGGGTCTGATCAAGGACCACATGTCCGTTAATCCATCTATAACAACAGTTGACCCTTGAACATCACAGATTGGAACTATGAGGGCAACTTAGCAGATTTTTTTTCTATAAGTACAACACTGTAAATGTATTTTCCCTTCCTTACAATTTTCTTAATAACTTTTTCTTTTCTCATACTTAATTGTAAGAATACATTATATACACAATACCTATAATATGCAAAACATGTGTTAGGAGACTATGTTATCAGGAAGACTTCAGGTCAACAGTAGACTATTAGTAGTTAAGTTTGGGGGGAGTTATACATGGATTTTTGATTGTGTAGGGGTTGGTGCCCCTAACCCCTGTGTTATTTCAAGGGTCAATTGTATTTGATTTGTTAAGTGTCTTGGCTAGATGTTTGAAGTCATTTGATAATGTGGTTTTAAGGTGTGGACTTTGAAGTCCTGTAGCCTGGGTTCAAATCCTGTTCCACTATTGGCCAAACTGAGACTTTGACTATGTTATTTAACCACTCTGTGCTTCACTTTAAAAAAAATTAAAGATTAAAAAGGCAGTGTACAGAGAGCACTTAGCACATTGCCTGGTCGAGAATTTCAAAAAATACTAATTATTATTGTTTGGTTGAATCAACCTATCACCACCTTTTCACTTGAATGCTGCTGGGTGAGGTGAAGAGAAATTTAATAGTGATGAGCATCCTTTGAACATCTTGAACTGAAATCTCTGCCTTGGTCTTGAGGGTTGCTAGTAGCTAAGACAAAGCTACAATGTACCCTCAAGGACACAAGAAGCAGCCCGGAATGGTAGACACTAGACTGTCCCCTTCTTCCTCTTTCAGTGAATGGCACTGATTCTTTTTTAAAATTTTATTTTAGAAGGCTATTTTATTAGCACTGAATTACATTAAAAAAAATACCTGGTTCTAACATGATCATTAGAAAACATATTAGCTTATGAAAATATGATCTATATAAAATTTCAGGGACAATAATATTACCCATATTACTCTTATAAAAACTTTTGAGATACAATTCATATATTAGTTTCAAGTGTACAGCATAATGATTTGTATTTGTATGTATTGCAAAATTATCACTACAATAAGTCTAGTCAACATCTGTCAACACACAGAGTTACAAATATTTTTCTTGTAATGAGAACTTCTAAGATCTACTCTCTCAGCATCTCTTGAAATATACAATCCAGTATTATTAGCTATAGTCACTGTGCTGTATATTAGGCATTGGTTCTTGAGGGCAGCGGTTCCAATGGGCCTCCTGTTCTCTCCTCTAACTGGGCATTGGCCTCCAGGCCGGAGGTGTCAGACCCACAGAGTGCTAGTACAATGGCGGTTTGGCAGCCACTCCCCATGTCCTGATCCTCCCAGGGCCATTTTTCAGCCTGAGTTTGCTTCTCACCCAGCATCCAAGTTCAGCAGACATCTCCTTCCAGACTGATAGGAGATGATATCAGAAACCTGTCCCCATTCATAACACTGACATGGCTCCTGCTCTTCAGATCACTTTTTAATGAAAACTCCCATTAGATTAAAGCAGAGCAGAGGAAAGAACAGAATGATAAATGTCCTAAAGCAAAATGAGATATAGTTCAGAGATGGTTGGGTTGCAGTTGTTTTTTAAGACAAACATTTTATGAAAGACATTGGCAAAAGTGTCAAAAGCCTTCTATCTCATTTTCAAATATTAGCACAGGATATTTCCTTCTGGTTATTATTAGATGTAGAAATTTGTTCCCATATAGGGCCCAGTGTGGAGCTCAGTCTTCCCCTTCAACCAGAGTATCTTTCTAAAAACTGGTTCTAATGCTAGACAATGAGGAAATGGATGCAAAGAAACATGCAGATGGATCAAAATACAGTTGGACAGGGCTTTCAGAATTTCATTAGATGGAAAACTGAATTTACAAAACAGCATACAAATATTCACTTCTCAAAAGGATTCACCATCACCCATTCAAGTAGGATGAATACATGTATATATAAGTATTTTCGTATTTCCCTACCAGTTTTCCCTGTAACAATCTTTTCAGTTTTCTTTAATAGCTATTTTAACCCTCAACCTCAATCCTGTTCATAGCAATTTATCCGAACTTGAATTTACCAAAAATCAAAAACTTAAGGAATTCAGGAAATCTACCAATATCTCAAAATAAGCATTCTCTTCCCTCTCAGAATAACCAGTCTGCCTATCCTGATAATATGCTTGCACTGGTGAGATGGCATTTTACCCTCACCTATCATTAAGAATTTGCTATAAAATTTTTCTCAAAGAACATATGTGGACCATGAAATGTTGGAGAATTTTCCAAGGTATTAGCCAGCCCCAATTCTTCACTTTATAGATGAAGAAATCAAGATCAACAAGATGAAGACAATTTTTCCAAAGTCACAAGAAAATTCCTCCAAGGTCAGAAGAAGCAAGGTTAGGATTAGAACCCAGGACTCTTGACTCATAACTGATTGTTAATTAATTAACTGTTAATTAACAGTTTTGCATGATTACTTTCTGCCCAAACTGTGCAAGATACTAGAACAAATAAACAAACCAGAAAGATACACTCCTGCCCTCATGTGTAGTGGGAAAGCTGACCTACAGGTACAAACTCAAGTGTTATGTAAAGATGGTAACAGGATACTTCACCTGGTCTAGGGCACCAGGCACAGCATCCCTGATGAAATGACCTTTGGGCTGAAATCTAAGAACCAGATGAATAGGAATGAACTGGATTAAGAAGCATGGCCTTGGGGAGGAGGAGGAGAAGATTCCAGGCAAAGATTCTAAATGTTTTCCAGTATATATCACAATTTCTTGTCCACTGAATCACACAGAATGCAGCTGTGGTAGTGTTTTTCTTTTAGCCACCTTATTTTTATCTTTCCTTTGATTTAGGTAGGTATAATTTAAGAATGTAATCTCCAATCATCAATTCCTATTGATGACAAGAATCAGCAAGCCCTAGCTTAGGAGGAAGGTAAAGCTGGGAGTCTGGGGTGACTTGTTTGGTATGATTTTAAAAATATGTTTTCACTCATAAGTCTAACAGGAGAAACTTAACAGAGGACCATGGGGAGGGGAAGTAGGGGGAAAGAGTTAGGGAGAGGGAGGGAGGCAATTCATGAGAGACTCTTGAATACTGAAAACAAACTGAGGGCTAAAGGGAGAGGGGGAAAGGGGAAGAGGGGTGATGGACATGGAGGAGGACACTTGTGGGGAAGAGCACTGAGTGTTATATGGAAACCTACTTGACAATAAACTATAAATTTAAAAAAATCATGATAGTGAAAAATTGGTTGGTACTCATTCTAAACTCACCCAAAGCATTGGTTTTCAGTCTACTTTCATATTATTCCAGAATTGGAAAAGATCTGCCTCACCCCAAGTCTCTTGATTTTCACCTCTCATTAAACTCAATCCATTTACACTTTCATAGTTTCTTTGTCTGAAATACCGGGAAAAGAGCATAAATTTGGAAGCATAGAGAGATCATGATGCCAGACAGGAATTAAGAGCTTTAGAATTACCAGAGAGACTTCAATATCTGGCCTTCATCTTAAAAGCAAGGAAATTTGAAACACATAAGTAAGCTCTGCATATAAAAGGAGGTGGGAAAGAGTAATCAGGAAAGGAGACACCAGGGAAGTAATGCTGTAGGACTTGTAGTGGCTTTCAGTCCATTCTTCTAGATGTGAACTGCTACAAACTGATTTGAGCACCTCTCTTGTTTGGTATTTTCATATTCTATTAATAACGTAACCCATTACACTTTCTAAGTTGCAAGGTCTAGAGTAGTTAGAAGTTGTAGGACATGTAAGACGCAAATGAGCAGTGTACATACACATCAACTGGATGCATGGATATGGGGGATTTCCAGTCTATCCCAAAAGGGGAGAATGAAGGACTCTGAAGCTATGACAGATAATTGACACTTTCTCAGCATGGACCATCAATGCTATATAGATTTACTATCCAGTGTTTATCTGTGCTTCTGTGTTTGCATTATAAATATGCTCTTGAGATTTTTAACATGCTGAATCTTAGTGGGAAATTGTGATTCATGTGGATACTGTTACAATTTTAAAGAAATAAAGCATTCTTCAAGGTTCTCTCTAGTTTGAATCTTTAAAATGCATATAAAAATAAGTATTAAAAGAGTGAAGGATGCAGGCTGCCAGGCTAAATGAGAACACTGGTTTAGGAATTTAACCCACAAGAGTATCAGACCACCAGTGACAGTGTATATAGAAGAGCTACAAAAGACAATAGTATAATTATGTAACTTGTCTTACAAATGATCTCAAAGAACAGGACTAGATGAAGGACTTATCTTCATCATGGCCGCTAACTTCAAGCATGACTGAGTCATGACCCATTAATATGATTTCACAACCATTCTTCAGTTTCTTCTTTTCTCAGTTCTTATATTTGCCAGCAGTACCAACCTCTCCTCATCTCTTCTAGGACAGAAGCCTGGCATTAGCTTTCTCCATTCCCCATTATTAATCATCTGTATATAATCTGTCACCCAATCTGTTTGTTTCTTCTTTCACTAATCTCTTGGGTTACTTCTTTGGGCTTCTTTTTTCTTTGTCACCATTCTACTCCAAAACCCTAAAAGCCCCAGCTGGAATGCTGCAATTATTTAACTAGTCCATGATTAACCAACCCCTCTTCTGTGTTTAGAGAATTCTATGTTGTGGGAATCTTGACAGGAGTCTGTGTTATTGTGATTTACAATAAGATATATAGATTTGGTCTTTGTCTCATTTTCTGGCACAGAGCTTCTAAAGCCCTTGGAACCTCCCAAGTGATGAGAGTATAGAGGTATTTTTGTAATGTTAATGAGATGATTTTTGGAAAGCCCCTAGGTAACCAAAGGATGGGGGCTGGTTGCCAGGGGGCTCAACCATCTGATTAGAGGGTTGGAACTTTCATTCCCACCCAAACCTCCAAGAAGGGGAGAAGGGCTAGAGGTTGAATCAATCGCCAATGGCCAATGATTTATCCAATCATTCCTCGGTAATAAAGGCTCCATAAAACCTCAAGAAAGATGGGAGCTTCCTGAATGGTGAACAAGTGGAGATTTAGGGAGAGTTCTGTGCCCTTTTCCCCATATGTTGCCCTACATATCTCTTCCATCTGACGATTTCTGAGTTATGTCCTTTTAAAAATAAACTAGTAACAAAATCTTTGAGTTCTGTGAGTCCCTCTAGCAAATTAATTAAGCCCAAGGACGGGTTTTTAAGAACTTCTGATTTAAAGTCAGCTGGTGAGAAGCATAGGTAACAACCTGGGCTTGCAGTTGGCATCTGAGGTAGAGGGCAATCTGCAGGACTAAGCCCTTAACCTGTGGAATCTGTTGCTATCTCTGAACAGATAGGGTCAGCATTGAGTTGAATTGTAGGACACCCAGCTGGTGTCTGAAAACTGCCTGTGGTATAGGAACTACCACCACACATTGGAGTTGTGTTCAAAATCATTAGAGGCAGAGCCAACTTCCTTCTGCAGAAGCCAGAAAGGGCAGATGAGGTCTCCCAGCCTCTCCTGCAGCTGGAGCTCAGGTGTCTGCCCCTGGGCTTGGCCAATCAGAAGTACTCATACTAAATCTGAGACTATGATGCATCGGATGGAAAAAGTTGAGAATTTTTCACGGCAGTCACAGTGCCCATGGATGTCTTCAGTGCTGCACATGACCTTAGCAAGCCAAGTCAGCTACAGCTTTGATGTCCAGTACTCAGCTTCTGTGCAGCTGCTGTGCAGACACTGTCCTCTGTGGGAGTGACTTCAACTGCAGCTCTGGCTGTGTTGTCCCTTTCAGTTCTACTCATTCCCTCAGTCCTTCCTCAGTTCTCTAAACTTCCCAGCATTTCTGTGAGCTATCCAATGCCCATTTGAAAAATTTCTTTCATGCTTAAGACAGCAAGAATTGGTGTTTGTTCTGAGGACATTCAGTGATACATCAGTCCCTATATCTGTCCCTGTTCTCAAGCTAACACTCATATCCCTGCCAAACTTTTCAAAAACTTCACCTTTTTTTAATAGAAAGTTTTTTAAATTTTTTAAACTTTTATTTATTTTTGAAAGACAGAGAGAGACAAAGTGTGAATGGGGGAGGAGCAGAGAGAGGGAGACACAGAATCTGAAACTGGCAGCACAGAGCCTGATGTGGGCTCAAACCCACGGACCATGAGATCATGACCTGAGCCAAAGTTGGATGCTTAACCAACTAAGCCATCCAGGCGCCCCACAAAAACTTCACCTTTATTGAGGCACCTGAGTGGCTCAGTTGGTTAAGTGTCTGATTTTGGCTCAGATCATGATCTCAGGTTGTGTGAGTTTGAGCGCCATGTCAGGTTCTGTGCCTACAGCTTAGAGCCTGGGGCCTGCTTCCGTTTCTGTGACTCCCCCTCTCTCTGCCCCTCCTCTGCTTGTTCTCTCTCTCTCAAAAATAAACATTAAAAAGAATTTTTAAAAACACAAAAAAACCCTTCACCTTTACCATATCATTTCTTAATATATGCTAAGACGACATAATGGATTCTACATAAAGGTAAGCTCCTTAGTTTCCTTTTCAACATTCTGAATAATCCAGTCCCTTTCAATCTAATGTTAGCTGCTATTTTCTCTGCTGTCTGGCCAGTAATCTAAAAAAAAATTATGAGACTTGTAGAGATAAACATATTAAAAGCCAGTATACATACAACTAAAGCAAACACTTCATAAAAAATACTTAAATTATATGTGATAAACTCTAAACTCTGATATTTCTACTCCGTTCTTTTTTTTTTCACTTTCACCCATCAAATTGATTTGTAAAACACAGGTTTTCAGACCACCCATATTCTGTCACTGGTTTATGACATGGGCGGGAAGTAAGTAAAGGAATTAACTCAAAATTTTCAATTAATCTCACTTTTCCTATTAGGGTTTGTTATATATACATAAATGTTGCTGGGAAAAAATACAAAATTGGCATCATGACAAAGAAGGCCTAGGGATACGGTCATTCTCAGGACTACTGAATAATGCTTGAATACAGAGTTAAATCAAACACAAAACAATTTTTTTCCCTTCCAAACTTCAACTTGATTTTGCACATTCCTTTAGAAGAACAGCTTGGTCCCACATATTCACAAAGACTCTTTGGCCCCATTAGTCTCTTGGTTCAAGGGTTTGGGCCCTGGCTCCCCTGATTTGACCCAGGATATTTCTCTACAGAAATACAAACCAAACACATGTGTCACAGTCATTGCCAAATGAAAGAGGTGGAAACAGATTAGTAAGATGACTACTCTAAAATCATTAGCAAAAGTCAGGTCTACAAGGCTGGGCATGAGTAGCTTCAATGAGCTATTAAAACTGCCAGTATCTTGCTTTACTAAAAGCCAAACGTTGATTTAGGAGATGAAAATGGGGCTGAGGATGGGGGTGGGAGCCCAGAAAAAGGGTCAGGTGCACAGTGAAAAGGCCACAACACAGGGTTGCTGGCGGCACATCTGAGGTCCCGCCCTGGGGACTCTCTCACCAGCTGCTGCTTATCCCCCCCTTCCTCGAGATTTCTGAGGTCAGTGTATTTAGTTAGGCCTTAGGTTGCTGGCCTGGGGCCCTTGTGCTTTGCAGCCTGTTAGAACAATATGTCTACCTTTCTGAATATCTGATAGATACTAGATACACTCCTTCGAGACTAGAATACATACTGAGCTAAGACAGAATTCTTCTTTCCGTTAATTCCACCATGGTTCATATTCAACACATCACTGTATTCATCTGTCTTTGTGGGCTGGAAAGCCTGCCATATGGAATCAGATACACAGAGCAGGTTCTCCCCCCACCCCCGAGAGCTTGGGAGAGCATAAATAATGACCCTCTCTCCCTTCCTCGTATTGGCTGAAAGCTCTTAGACCCCCAGCTATTTCCAATCACTTCGGAGTTTTCTGCAGCTCTGCTCCACATCTTTTCTCTACATCGAAAGAAGCACAGAAGAGCTGCCCTAATAAAACCAAACCAGAAATTCCCTGGAAAACAGAAAAATGCATCCCGTGTCCCACATCCAGATTGTCCCATTTCTCTTCCTTTTCCCCACCTCTTCCGGGCCATCCTCATATTCCTTTCAGAGCTTCTGGCTTTTGTTGCCGTGAAAAGCTGCTGGTTGTAGGGAGACCGGCATTTATTTGTTTTTTCTTTGTCTAATCCACAGGGATGTCTTTGCCTTTCTCTGAAACACCATTTGACGGTGGGCATAAAGTAGATGAAGGTTACTAATGGATCGCTGATAAGAAGTCTCAAAATTGGAAACAATCGATAACAAGTATTCCTAGTGCCCCTAATTATGCCCTCCACCCCATACGGTGGGAGGTAATGCAGAATCAGGATTAAGAACCTGTCATCAGATGACTTGGATGTCAAACCTGCTTTGTCTCTTTATCTCCTTATCTGAATTTGATACATTACTTAACTCTCCCTCCCCTCCCCACAAAGCCTTGATTTCCTTCTTCACACCCTCGTTATTATTATCCACTACAGGGACAGAGGAGTGAGCTCTACCCCTCTAGGAGCTTGCACTTCAAGCCACACCGTCTACATCATTGTCATCCCAGTGTTCCACCAACTGTGGAACTCGCCATGGCCATCAAGTCCCTGGTGAAAATGGGAGAGTATGGGTCAAGCGCTTTTCTTTTTTGTTTTTGTTTTTTTTTCATTTTGCATTTTCTTTCATTATATACTCAAAGTCATGCCTACTGCACCTCTAAACATTTCATTAAATCCAATGATACAGCAAACACTCCCAAAATAAACTTAGATTGTATCGCAGTTTCACTTAACAGTATATAAAATGCTGTGTTGTGACAGGTATCAACTATCCATTAGATACTGAATCAATTTTTCTTAAGCACTACTAACTGCTTGCTTTTCTTGAAGCTAGATCATTCTGAAAATTTCCTGTTAGACCTATGAGCGTGAACATATGGTATCTGTCCTTCTCTGCCTGGCTTATTTCGCTTAGCATGATACCCTCGAGGTCCATCCACTTTCCTACAAATGGCCAGATTTCATTCTTTTTCATTGCCATGTAATACTCCATTGTGTATATATACCACATCTTCTTGATCCACTCATCAGGTGATGGGCATTTAGGCTCTTTCCATGTTTTGGCTATTGTTGACAGTGCTGCTATGAACATTGGGGTCCATGTGTTCCTATGCATCAGCACTTCTGTATCCCTTGGGTAAATCCTTAGCAGTGCTATTGCTGGGTCATAAGGGAGTTCTATGGATAGTTTTTTGAGGAACCTC
>NC_043708.1:42135757-42166670 GCF_006229205.1 Suricata suricatta
ATTTGCGAATATTGAACCAGCCCTGTAACCCAGGAATGAATCCCACTTGATCATGATGGATAATTCTTTTTATGTGCTGTTGGATTCGATTTGCTAGTATCTTGTTGAGTATTTTTGCATCTGTATTCATTAAGGATATTGGTCTATAGTTCTCTTTTTTTGCTGGGTCTCTGTCTGGTTTGGGTATCAAGGTGATGCTGGCTTTGTAGAAGGAGTTTGGAAGTTTTCCTTCTATTTCTATTTTTTGGAATAGTTTGAGAAGAATGGGTATGAGCTCTGCTTTAAATGTCTGGTAGAATTCCCCCGGGAAGCCATCTGGCCCTGGGCTTTTATTCTTTGGGAGATTTTTGATAACGGATTCGATTTCTTCCCTGGTTATTGGTCTATTCATACTTTCTATCTCTTCCTGTTTGAATTTTGGCAGTGCATGCACATTTAGGAATTCGTCGATTTCTTCTGTGTTGTCCAGTTTGTTGGCATATAATTTTTCATAGTAATCTCTGATGATTGCTTGTATTTCTAAGGGATTTGTTGTAATAGATCCTTTTTCATTCATGATTTTGTCTATCTGGGTGGTCTGTCTTTTCTTTCTGAGGAGCCTGGATAGAGGTTTATTGATTTTGTTAATTTTTTCAAAGAACCAACTCTTGGTTTCATTGATCTGCTCTACTGTTCTTTTGGATTCTATATTGTTTATTTCTGCCCTGATCTTTATTATTTCTTTTCTTCTGTTGGGTTTGGGGTGCTCTTGCTGCTTCCCTTCTAGTTCCAGTAGGTGCTCTGTTAAATTTTGAATTTGCTTCAAGTGCTTTTCTTAACATAACTTAGTGTTGCAGGCCAGGAAACTCACCTTTCCCTCCATGGTTCATCTAGTCGTTAAAAACAAATGACATCCTGAGCCTTCCAGGTTGGTTGATTTCCTGGTGATGTGACAGCAACCTGAGGTTTCAAAGTAGTCTTTTCTTGTCCATGGCATGTATGGCACACAGCTGGTACCCTATTCAGAAGCAGTGACCCATGTGCTGAAAATGGATGCTTCTGGTGGTAGATGAACAAATTTCATTCTCCAGCAAAATTTCTCTTTCCTAAGTGAGAAAGAGCTCCTATACTTCCTCCTTTCCTCTTTTCCTTCCTTCCTCCCTCCTCTTTTCTTTTCCTGTTTGGTGCCCCCAAACCACTGGATTATTTATTTTTATTCTAAATAGGGTGGATGGCATCAACTGCATATTACAGCTTCTTGCAAAATATCTAGTGTGTCTAATTAGATCCTGGCATTGTTAAGAACTAATGGGTCCAATTCTTTCTTTTCTTTTTTTCTTCTCTTCTCTTTTCTTTCTCTCTCTCTTTCTTTCTTCTTTTCTGTCTTTCCTTCCTTCCTTCCTTCCTTCCTTCCTTCCTTCCTTCCTTCCTTCCTACAAATCTAGAGGACATCAGAGTGGACAAAAATAATTTCCCCATCTGCAAAAGATTTCACAGACAAAGAGTACTTAAGCTGAAAAATCCCTTGAAAGATTTGCCAGTAGACCAATTCTCCTCACTGGTATGAAGGAGGTTTATAACAGGAATCCTTTGTGCATTGTGGAAAGCACATGAACATGTATTTTACATGAGCAAATTCTAAACCACCCAGCCATGATTTTTTTTAATTTATGCTTTCCCCCAAATAACTCCCTTTAGATCATGTTCTCAAGGCTTTCCCTCCATGATTGTAAGCTGCTCTAGGAGCCCTGGATATGTTATGGAAAGAGAATATGAGAGTCAAAGGTTTCCATGTAACCACAGCTATTTCTTGCATTGGAAGCTGCCTATTTTTATTCTTTCTAGAGAGAGAATTGCAGATTTTTATGTCTGTCTCAAAATTGATTATGGGTTTTTAGCTCTACCAAGACTTAAAAAAAATACCAACAAAAGAAACACAAAAATAACACTTATCATTCTCTTCTGCACATGTCAGTGAGTTTATTCTGTACTTGTGCATGTTTGGGGTTAACATTACATATTGGTATTACTATGAAACACTACAAACTTAAAAATAGCAGCAGAACACCATGAGGACAGCTTGTGTTCTTTGTGTGAATTGATTCGAGACTCTCATTCATAAATTACCTAGACCTTTTACGTTAGAGTTTTTTTTTTCCCCAAGAGAGATAACTCAGTAGAATCTGGATCCAATCTACTCTAATTAGTGCTGCCATAAAAGCAAACTGAACTCTGGATTTCACTTTTGGAGGGGAAAAATTAAAAAGCTAAGTATTGTAAAACCAATTTTAACTTCGTTTTTTTCTCTTGTAGTACAATTAGTGGCCCTTTTACCAATGGGGAAATACTTCACACAAAATAATAGTGAAGTCAATAGAAGTAGAAAAGTTATAAAGAAGTAGAAAATAAGAGAAAGGAAGTACAGAGGACATGTATCAAAAAGAAAGGATAGGGTAAGAAGAGGTGGGAAGAGAGGATATGCTTGTGTGATCCTTTACAAAGAGCAAGAAAAAAAGAATTTAATGACCAGACTGAGGTCACCTCTGGGTCATACTGGTGAGTATAGCATAGCAGATACTGAGAGTTTATTCAAAAAATTCTTCAAGCTCTGAGACAAAGTTTTTGAATACTAATCAAAATTCAGCAAGCCACATCAGAATGGCCTAGGTGAGGGGCACCTGGGTGGCTCAGTCAGTTAAACATCTGACTCTTGACTTATGATCTCACAGTCCAGGAGTTCAAGCCCCATATTGGGCTGTGCTGACAGCATGGAGCCTGCTTGGGCTTCTCCCTCTCCCTCTTTCTGCCCCTCCCCCACTTGTATGCATGCGTGAGTGCTCTCTCCCTCTCTCAAAAATAAAAATAAACTTTAAAAAAATGGCCTAGATGAAGGCTATTCTTAATACAACCCACATGGTAGCAGGGATCTCCCTACCCCCTTGAGATTTGGACAAGTTTGGCCTGAGTTTTGTGTCTCATAGAGGTCCAGCTCTCTGTACCCACTCTGTGGCTTGTCTATTCATTTATTAATGTAACCATTTGATGAACAAAAGTTAATTTTGATGATGTCAAACATACCAGTTTTTCTCTGTGGTTCGTACATTTTAAGTCCTATCTTACTAGTCTTTGTCTACTACAAATAGGAGGTATTTTTAATATGGGATTTCAAGCAATTTTAAGTTGAACATTAGACATCACTGTTGGCCTCCCCTCCACCAAGATTTCACACTAGCCATTCTGTGCAGAGGTGCTTCAGGCTAACACCACCCAGCTGACCCCCTCACTTCCACACACCCCAGATGATCCCCCACACCAAGTCCCAAACTCCAAATTCTTCCCCCTCTAGTAGAGAGCCATTTGAATGTCTAAAGCTCCAGGATTTGCTCTGTGTTAGTAAAACCTACAAGCTGTCCTGCAAATCAAGAGTTTTCAAGGACACAGTCATTGTCATAGCAATTTCCCTCTTCTTCACATTATTGAATCAACTCAAACTTCTGACCTAAGTTTTCCATCAAAATTTTGGGATTTTAGCTAAACTCGGTGTTTTACGGAAATAATACACAAAACCGTCAACATCCGGAGACACTTGTTCCCTGTTTATCCACTGTGTCCATACTGGTGAATGTGATATGATGTAGCCAAATAAGAAATGAATAAGCTACTTTTCTCCATGGTAACACCTTTGTCTTAATGACATTCAACAGAATCATCCAGAATGTTATTCTGGTGACTGTTCCTCTTTCTTCTAATTCCTGAGATCATTTCACCCGTCTCTTCATGTGGAAAATCCATGGCATTTCAGTTACTTCACAATATAGGGACTCAGTCTTAAACTGCTCTTCTCAAGAGTTGAACTTAAACTTTGTAGTTATTCAATATTTTTAAAAATTATCTATTGCTGGATTTCAAACGGTTACATCACCTCAAGTTCAACATGGCCCAAAGAGAATTTGTCTTTTTCCCCAAAATGCAGTTCCCTTTCCACACCTCCCTGTCTTTAGCAGGATTCAATTCCTAGGCAGCTTGGACTCTTACATCCTCATTGTCCTGTGTGTTACTATGGGCTTTGTTTTGAAATGCCTAAAATTTGTTCTTTTTCTTGGTTCTCACCTTAGAACTCATTTTTCTTAAGTTATTGCAATAGCTTCTCAACTATTTTCCCTCCTCTCACTCTCTGAACCTGTTACCAACCCCACATCATTTTTAGACTAGGTAGTTCTTTCTGTGTTTGCTCAATAACTAACACTGCACCCGCCTGGCTCTACACAGGCCTCACCCACCTATCTGAGTTATTTCCCTTCTGTTCCAGAAGGCTGGTCTCCTCATTCTCTCCCCAACTGTACCAAATTCATTCTTTCTGAATTCTTCACTTGGGCTGCGACTGACTCTCCTGCAAAAGCCTCACAACCTAAAAGGCCACTTTTCACAATCACTTTTTAAATTCTTCTCTTTCAAAATTGATTCATCTTACCTTCTTCAACTAATTTCTCTCTTCCATAAACTATTGCTTCGCTTATAATTCAGTGAACCTAATTGAAATATCTGGAAACATCATCTAGCTCACAGAGTTCATGTGATAATCAAATGGAAATACATGGGAAAAAAAGTCAATACGCTTACAGTATAGAGCCTCCATTAGATAGGAGCTGAGCCCTTGAGGCCCTGGGTAAGTAGATTTGGACTCTACTCCTCCCTTTGACATTTCCTTTTATAGCTACTAATTTACACAGAGCCGAAAGCCTCCAGGGGAAAACAAAAGACTTGAATGCTGCCCACTATTGGGAATCACACTCAACCATGTCTGATGGACTGGGCTGGCCCCAGTGGGAGCCAGAAGGACAACAAAGTCTTTAGAGAAAAGTTATCACAGAGGAGGGGGAGTGTGGACCAGTGAGCCAGAATGGAGAGGTGACTTTAGCAATGGCCCAGCAGCTGATACCGGAAACTTCCTGCCCCAGTCCTAGTGCCAGCACCTGTCATTGTAGAAAAAAAGCTTAGTTGGGTGAAATGGAATGAGCTGTATATTAAGCACCATAGCACATTGGGGCTCAATAAACCTTGTTGAAAACCCTTCCTTCTCTTCCTCCACACCCTTGGCTGGGCTGAACACAGAAGGGCATTTTTCTCTCTTTGCCAACATAGTGACAACATCTCTGGCCTCAAGGTACGGTGGCATTATTCCAATGTCCCAGACAATGGGTGCAGTGGATTCCTATCTCCACAGGTGGCTAGAGGGACAAGAGCCAACTTCCACCCCTAGAAGGGTACCTCTGTGGACCTACCAGGGCCCCAGGCTTCAGATTCCTGGCTTGGCTTGACATTGATCACAGAGGCCGGAATGAGAAGCTGCATCATGTTTTCAGGCTCACTGGTCACTGCTGCAGGGGGTGGGGGTGGGGGCCTGTTCCCAGTTAAATCTATGAAGGTGGTTAATGTTCATTTTCTAGTCCTGGAAATGAAGTGTGATCTTCCCCTACACAAAAGCAGAGACTCGGAGTATACACCCAAAACAAGCACACTTCAATGCCACCTGCTGCCCTCCCATGACTGAGTTGAGGGGAAAGAAGAGGATTCATATACAATAAACGGGCAAAACTTTCTCACCAATTCAGGCAGGCTCAGTGTAATTTGATGGTGAAGAGGAAGTTGTTCTGATAGCCTAGGGTTCCTGGGAAGTTGGGTCCCTCTTCATTTACTTGGGGGAAGAAATAGCCTGAGGGTTAGGTCTCAGAAGCTGCAATGGCAGTAGCACAGACTGGGTGACTGTCCTAATTACTCAGGCTGTTCCGGGGCCCTTCCTATTGGAAGCCAACTAGTGTGGACCTGTGTCAGGAAACGAGTAGCCAGTCCTGAAAGCTGAGCTTTCTTGTCACATCATAGGAGATCAAAGTAACTGACCCTTTAAAATCATGTCTACAGCCATTTCTATACTTACATTTCCAATGTAGCATTATCACAAACATCCAAACTGTTGTATGATAGCCAAGTTGCATCAGCCATATACATATATGTCCATAAACCTCACAATCCTATGTCCAAGAAAGACTCATCACAAGGTGGCCTCTGCTTAGGGAGACCAGTGTCAAAAAAATGGAGGGGAGGGATGGTAGGGTTTTTACACAACCACAGGGAGATTCTCCCTCATTCTGTGAAGCATTAGTGAAGCTCTCTGGCTTCAAGACCCAGTGGAAACATCGTCATTTTGGCATTGAGCACTGTTATTATGAAGGTTGAACTGAGTAATAGGTTGTATTTGGGTATTAATCTCCTTTTATATTTGTTTTTTATAAGTTTAAAATATATCTTAATTCTCAGAATCCTATAAAATATTGTGTACATATCCAACAAGGAACAAATTGTTCTGTTTTAGGGTTTACCTCTAGGGCTTTTAAAAAATATAAATACAATAGGATATCATGATTTAAGCGGCCGTCTGCATTTCCCTCTCCAGCACTATTTCCCTTTTTTCCCTTCCTACAATCAGCTTCCCCTCCATGTCTGTATTTTCAATCTTTTAAAAAAAATCTTCTCTCTATTCACATCCATGGAGAATGTATAGTATTGCTTTGCATTTTTAAACTTTTACATCAAAACTATCATACTTCATGAATCTTTTTGTAACTTGCTATTCCTTTTTTCTTTTCCTTTTTTTTTGACTGATCCATGTTGTTAGAAATACATCTAGTTCATGCGTGCAGTATTGTTTCACTACACAAAATACCAAGGACCAGAAGCACCAGCATCACCAGGAGGCTTCTTAAAAGAGGAAGAACTCCAAGCCTCACTCTAGACCTAAAGATCCCCAGGTGGTTCCTTTGCACATGAAAATCAGAAAAAAAAAATTTGCTATATCCCATTTCATCATATTATGGTACCACAGTTTACTTATGCTTTATGACACACAAATATGCTATAATATACGTGTAAACATACTTATATTTACTGTTCCTCTGCTGACGGACATTCAGTTGTTTCCAATTTTTTGCTATTAGAAACAACACTGCACTGAATACACTTCTCCATGTCTTAAGCTGCATATATGTAATTTTTTCTAGGGTCATTACCTGGAAGTAGAAATGCAAAGTGGAAGGTATATGCATCTGTCCACTTTCAGCTTGGAACTGCCAAAATCTTTCCAAAGAGGTCGTGTAAAATTAATACTTCCTTTTGCAGTATACAATCATATCCTCGACAGCACTTGACATTGTAAGAACTTTTTGAATTCTGCAAGTCTGATGAGTGTGAAATTGTATCTCATATGTTTTTTTCTTCTTGTTACGGCTTTACTGAAGTGTAACTGACATATGCCAAAGTTGCACAAAAGTATAAAATTTGATGTTTTGACACATGTATACTTGTATGAAACTATCACCATAGTCAAGATAATGAACATGTCTGTCATTCCTCCCACCCCCAAATTTTATCATGTTTTTCTATAATCTCTCCCTCCTGCTTCTCTTCCTGCCCGGTCTATATTCAACTGACATTATATACACATATCATATATAGCATAAGAATCTGATACATAAGCATCTTCTAAATACTCTTCTATTTCCCTCTTTCAAGTCTTGTATATTATTTGTTCTCATATGTTTTTCTTCTACATATGTTTTAAGCCTCACAAGCGTTGTTATGATTTTGGTTTTACGTTGTTTCAGTTATCTTTTAAAATAATTAGAAATAAGAAAAAAATGGTTGTATTTACAGGTGTGCTTCATACCTGTGTAGATTCAGATTTCCATCTGGTATTCGTTTCCTTCTGCCAGAAGGACTTCCTTTCACATCTCCAGAAATGCAGGCTTGCTGGTGAGAAATGCTCAGGTTTTGTATGTTTGAAAGTTTCTATTTTGCCTTTGTTTTTGATACATATTTTTGCTGACTATAGATTTCTAGATTCCGGGCATCTGGCTGGCTCAGTTGGTTAATCATCTGACTTCGGCTCAGGTCATGACCTCACGGTCCATGAGTTTGAGCCCTGCATCAGGCTCTTTCTGACAGCTCAGAGCCTGGAGCCTGCTTTGGATTCTGTGTCTCCCTCTCTCTGCCCCTCTGCTGCTCAAGCTTCTCTCTCTCAAAATTAAATAAACATAAAAAAATTTCTAGATTCCATGATTTTACCTTGGAACCTCAATGATGTTTCCCCACTGGATCCTGGTATGCACTGCTTCTGGTGCTTCTAGTCTTTGCTTTTCTGAAAATAACTTTTTTTGCTCTAACTGCTTTTGAGGTATTTTCAGTATCACTAATATTTAAAAAATTTTTTTAAACATGTATTTATTTTTGAGAGAAAGAGACAGAGCATGAGCAGGAGAGGGAGAGAGAGAGGAAGACACAGAATAGAAGGCAGACACCAGGCTCTGAGCTGCCAGCACAGAGCCCGACACGGGGCTCGAGCTCAAGGGAGGTGAGATCATGTCCGAAGCTGAAGTTGGAGGCTTAACCCACCCAGGTACCCCTCATTATCACTAATTTTAAGCAATTTGATTATGATGTCCTCAGTATATTTTTAAAATATTTGTGTTTGGGCTTATTGAGCTTCTTGAAACTGTAGGACTATAGTTTGCATCAAATTTGGAAAAGCTTTGTTCACTTTGTTCATATATATATATATATATATATATATATATATATACATATTTTTTATTCACTCCTCCTCCTTATTCTCAGCAGGTATTGAAGCCACCTGAGTTAGTACCACAGTTGATGGATGCTCTGGTTTTTTTTTCTCTTGATGCTTCATTTTAGTTTCAATTGCTATATTTTTAAATGTACTAATCCTTCTTTTCACAGTGTCTAATGTGCAGTTAATCTCACTCTGTGTACATTTGACCTCAGACGTAATTTGGGTGCTTTCCTTCCCCCTCCCCTTTTTTAAATATCTGCAATATCTCTGCTTATCATGCTCTTTTTTCTATATTCGATCATATTAATGTAATTTAGGTAACAATTTTAATGTCCTTACCTACTGCTTCTATTATCTGTGTCATTTCTGGGTTGGTTTTAGTTTTTGACTTTTCTCCTCATTATGGGTCATTTTTGTGTGTCTTTGCATGCCTGGTAATTTTTTATCAGGTCCTAAAGCATTGTGAATTTTACTTTATTGAGTGCCAATATTTTTGGATTCCTGTACCTATTTTTGAACTTGTTCTGGGACACAGTTAAGTTAATTGGAAACAGTTTGATCCCCTCAAGACCTGCTTTTAAGCTTTGTTAGGCAGGCTCAGAGAAGTCTTGTCTAGAGATAATTTCCCTCACTACTGAGGCAATACCCTTCTGAGGACACTACCTAATGTTTGATAAGTTTATAAATTATAAAGTTTTTCCACTCTGGCTGGCAAAATTCCAAACTATTTCCAGCACCACATGAGCCCTGAAAATTGTTTTCCCTAATCCTTCTGGTGGTTCTTTCTCCAGCCTTTGCTACTTTCTCCACATGCTAATCAGCTCCTTGGTGAAGGCTTGACAGGTCCCTCTCCAGATCTTCAGAGCTCTCTCTCTCTCTGCAACACTCTCCTCCATGGGGTTCTCCTGCAGATTTTAGCTGCCTTGACCTCCTCCAGACTCTGAGTTCTATCTCCTCAACTCAGGAAGACTTGGGATCTCCCTCCTGAACCCTGGAAACTCTCTAGGAAGGAAGGTAGGCGTATCGTAGGATTCACTCCCTTGTCTCAGGGATTACTCAGCCTTATGTCCAATTAATAGTATAAGTATTAGGTGTAAATATTAATGAGATCACATCTGTACTCAATAACTTGTAACCCAGAGCTATCTGAATTACAAATGCATTAACAGTATTATCAGTCTCACACAATTTGGCATTATAACTATGTTGAAATTTTTTGCTTGCCCACCTGGACAAAATTACTAAATAGTGAGATTAGTTAGTGCAAAATAAATAAGGAAAACATATATTTTACTCTTAATAATATCTAGAACCATAGTCTTCATACCCTGATTGTGGCTCAGAATTACCTGTGATGTTTCTTCAACATATTGATACCTGGCCTCCACCCACGTCTCTTCAGTCAGAATCTCTAGCAATGATGCTCACTCAGGATAGGTTTAAACACCTTGCTAAGAATAATTTCAATCATAACTATGTACTCATGATTATTACTTTTCATTTAGAAATGATTAATTAAACTATTATTATTTATTAAGTGACAGATAATAGATGTAATTAAGGCATAAATCTTGTCCATTAGGAGCTCACAGTTTAATGAAGGATGCTGACCCAGAAACAGAAAATTTTGTAAACATATAAATACAGTGTCACAAGTGCAGTTATGGAAGTCTGCACAAGGGCTATGCCAGCACAGAGGAGAGGCTCCTCACTAAGTCACAGGTGGGCAGAGGCAGGCTCTGCTAGAAGTGATACCTGGACTTAGTAGAGAAAATGAGTACTACATGTTTGGTGGAAGGAGGAAGGAGGAATGCACTGCAGTCAGGGAGAGCAACATGCAGAAACATGGAAAATAAAGTCCAGGGAGACAAAAGTTGCTTAGTGACCCTGCAACTTAAAGTCCAGGAAAGAATGGAGCGAGTTAATACTGGAGAGGTAAGGCAAGTGTCAGGTGAAAGAAGACCTCAAATACCTCAAGGATATCAGAATATGACCTATAAGTCAATGGTTCTCAAATATTAGCACGCACAGGAATCTTGTGCACTGTGGATCTTGTTACAATGTGGATTCTAATTCAGAAGGACTGGGTTGGGGCTAGAGATTCTCTAACAAGCTTCCAGGTGATAATGCCTGTGTGGCTGGTCTGTGTGACCATATTTTGGGTAGCAAGCCCAACCAATCTGAGATTGTGATACTGAAAAAGCCACATGTAGGCACTCTGGTTGATGGTGCCAGTGGAGCCAAGTCTTTCTGACTTCAGTGATATCATCTTGGGCCCTCCAGACCAGCCCATCTGTCATTTAAGTACCAACAAGTAACCCCAGCTGAGCAGGGGATTGCCCAGGAGAGCCCTCTCTGAATTCGTGATCCATGAAATTGTGAGATATAATAAAATGGTGGTTGTTTTATGCCACTAAGTTGTTGGGCAATAAGTTTTGCTGTGGAGCAATAGATAGCCAGAACAAAAATTAGAACCAATTAGGGGGATTTTAAGAAATATCGATTCCAGGGTATCTGGATGGCTTGTCAGTTAAGTGTCTGACTCTTGATTTTGGCTCAGGTCATGATCTCATGGCTGTGAGATCAAGCCCCACATCAGGCTCCCCTCTGAGCATGAAGCCTGCTTGGGATTCTCTCTCTTTCTGTCCCTCCCCCGCTCACACTCTCACAAGCTCTCTCTCTCTCTCTCTCTCTCTCTCTCTCAAAATAAATAAACATTTAAAAAATATATTGATTTCAAACCCTAGCCCCAGAGATTTTGATTCAATTGGTCAGAAGTGGGGTTCAGGTATTAATAGTTTTAAAAGCCCCCAAGATACATCTTATAATACATCCTATATAGATTTTAATGTGCAGGGAGACTTTAGGGCCATTGCAATAGGTAATAATGAACCATCAAGCAGGGAGTTGATATGATCATGTTCGTGCTTAATGCAATTATAGTCTACTCTATGGAGGATAGAGATTTGAGGGGCTGACAACTGGCACTAGGGAAACCAATTAGGAAGTTGTTGCAGAAATCCAGGTAAGAAATAATGGAAGCTTAAACTAGAACAGTGGTAGCAGGGCTGGAGTGGACAGAATGAATGAGAAAGACTCAGAAGACAGACAATTCTAGGAGATTAGATATGGGAGATGAGGCAAAGGAAGGAGCTCAGCACATGGTTTAAGAATGCAGCCTGGGTGCCTGAGTGGATGATGCTGACATTCCTAGTAGTTGGGAATCAGTGCATCCAAAGAGAATCCAGTGAGGCGAGCTCATCTGGGGATACATGGACTCTGCATTGCCTGGAATACCTAGGTAGGGTGGTCTGGGAGGCATTTGGGTGTATATATTTGAATTGCAGAGAAGAGGTGTTAGTGCAGATGTTGACTGGAGTGGCAATATCATTTAGATAGTAGTTGAAACCAAGAGAATGGATGAGTTCAATCTCTGAGGGATGGCTGTGAGAGATACTTCAATTTTCTAGCTCGACTCCATTCCACCCTCCATTATGGTATCTTCCTATTTAGCAAAGGTGAAAAGGCTTCAAATGACACTTGTCTGAGGTTTGTAAGGCAGATGTGAAGTAGAGGCCATCTTCCTGCAGCTCTTTCTGCTGGAGAGTAAGGTCATGCATTCATGAGTGGAGACACAATTGCAGGGATAGAGTGAGATGGCCAGAGGATGGCCCCTTGGTTCCTGTGCCTCCAACTCCATTCCCCCCTATATACCCACACCTGTTCTTCCTAGGGCTCCACAGACCATTAGGATCTTCTATTTTCTTGTTGCAACTCTGTACCCATAATCTTAAAGTTAAATTTTTTTGCTATGTTAACAGTTATTGACACATTAAAAATCACCTCAGCTACCTGAGAAATTGAGGCAGAGGCCCCAAGCCCAGATATTCTGATTTAACAAGTCCAGGGTGCAGTCAAAGAATCTTTTTGAAAACATTCCAGGTGATTCTAATAGACAGTGAGACTTAACTAATAAGTATGTTAATCTTGATAATTTTGGTACAAAACACAAAGACTTATTTGTCTGTTGGATCTTCACTATGTGGGTCATAAAGTACAGTGGTTATCTGGTTTTCACAGAAGACACTCAGGGACTGTGATTTAGCTTGATCGATACTCTGTTGAAGTGAAATTTAGGACAACCAATGATTCTTGAATTCAACAGTCTTATTATTCGTTTTCATGTACCTATGAAGAACTTTCTTGCACCAAGTAGATGAATAATAAATAATTACAGAAAGAATATTATCAACCAATGTATTTTGTAGAAGATTAGCCTCTAAATATTTTTAATCTCCATAAAGCATTTTAATCAGTGTCCATTTATTTGGATTTGGGTTTGATCTGGACTTTAAGTGTAATATAGCACATGAATAAGATGAACTAGGAGTTGAATCTTTTTTTCATGCCAACAGCATCTAATCAGGCTAAAGTCCTTCAAGTCAGTATTCTGATTAAATGCCCCAATTACCAGGTAATTGCTAGAGAATAGAGGCAACTGACTCATTTATCTTACAAATTCAAAGTTGGAAACTCAAACGAACAAGAATAATTCTAGCTTCACAGTTAGTTAAATGCCATGCTAAACCTGGCCAATGTCACTGTAAAATATGCCCTCAGCACCACAGCCTAAGCATATAGCACCAAAGAGATTTCACATTAGCAGAGTGTTTTGAAAGGGCACAATCACAGCAGAGAGCTAAAATCAAGTGGTGCAAACCACATGGATATACATTTTCCAAGATAAATAGTTCACATGCCTCCTTAATTAAAGTCATTAATGATAATTAACTTCATGGGAAAAATGACTCATCTGATAGGTAAAAATATACTTGGTTTATTTTTGGTCTAATGTCTTCTTTCTAAAGTTACAGATGAGCTGTCTTTCCTTGTACACACATGTACTCAAGAAAGAGAACAGAAAGCTCAGGATGGCTTCTGTTGAGTTCGGAAAGATTCAGAGGAAAGATCTGATGCTGTATCCTGATCTCCCCTAAATAAGACTGCTACTCTCCGTGAGGAAACACAGAAAGCAAGGCAGTTCTGTTGACTTAAATGTTACGTTGGATGACCAGTGATAAATAATGCAAGGTCTACTTACTTTATTGCCTTGCTCAGAGAAATCAATCCAGGGACTCAAATTTATTGCTCACTGAAAAGCATGGATCAATTAATATGCATTGTTTACTCCTGGGTTTTAATCACATTTAAAATAAGTGCACTGTATTATGACACCATGAGGGAGTAAAGATGTGCCCAAGTTCCCAGAACAGAGGCAGAATCCTTCCATTTTCTCATTTCAGTATAGATGTGATGGTGATGAAGAATATTCTATGAATTTCATCATCCTTGTAATTGCCAGATTGACACCTCCCCACACTTTTGGCTGATAGAGAATCAAAGTAAATTCAATAGGCAAGGGATGAATGAACTGTACTTTTGGCCCTATGATGAAAATCACAGGCTTTGGAAGCATGTTTCATTCAAGTAGTATCAGCCTTGATAAGGGCCTGTGTATGAATGTTCCATCTAAGGCAGATTTGGGTGCTCTTTTCATCCAAGATCCCTCTTAGCCACTCCTCACATAGCATCTTCAATTTAAACATAAGAACCTTGGGTAACTTGCTCAGCACTGAAATTAGGGTCCACTAGTAGGGTCTATGTCACCTCCTTCATATACCTTCAAATCAAATCATATGAATTGGTGTCTCTCTGGTGTGGCATAGTAGATGCTGTGATGTGACACCTAGATCCTGCATCTGAACAATTCTTTCCCTCAGTTTTCCGGAATGTTGGCTGATGAAGACTCCCAGCTAAGTTACCCTTCACAAATTGCCAACAACTGACAGGAACTATACTGCACAGTGTTATGGTCCCTTCCTTTCCCACATGTACACATGCATGCTGGTAGTGATACTCATACAGAAGCTCAGACACTTGCCTCAATTTCGGGTAATCATTAAGGGCCACCCTAGCTCCAGAGCTCCCTGTGAGATCAAAAGAGATCTTGGTGGCAACTTCATCAAAATGCATCTTCCTCCTCTGCCCAACTCAGCTCCCCTCACTTCCTTCCAGGCACTGTTCCTTGGAACACTCCCCGCTAAACCTCCTGCAAGCAAATCTCCATCTCAATATTTGTTTCTAAGGAGCCTCAACCTAAACTAATCAATACCATCTTTTGAAAACTGGGTCTAATTTGGTTCCTAGAAACATTCCAGGCCATTTGTATTTGGTATGCCTAGATAAATGGTCACAAAGTTGGAAAACCTCATTGATTTGGGACAAATTATTGTTTGTCATCCATCAAACATTACTTAACTGGACTCATTTAAAATAATATGGTAACTTCCTATTTTTAGATGTAGAACCACATCTTTATTTATTTGGTTTATAAAATATGCATATATTTAGCATACTTACTTGAAGCTGTTAAATCTCTCGAGTGCTGGACAGACCAAGTTATTTTCATCACTTAGACACTCTAGAAGCACTCTTTGTAAAAACTGATATGCTAGCTTCAGATCATTTTTTTCTTTAAAGCTGATCATCAAAGGTCCTTGTTCAGGGAACATTTTATTGGTTTAGTTCTGATTGCCGTGTACGTTCAATTAGTGATTTGTTTTAAACATCCATTTTTATGATTATATATTCTTTTCTTCCATTTACTTCAAGTTATTATCATATTACTATTGTGATAGCGATTTCTTGAAACACTGTGAGTCAAACAGCATATATTAATGGCTACAGTATATTGACTGCCCACTTGTTCCCAAGTGCTTTTTGTGTATAAACTCACATAATTCTTAACAGGAGATAGCTACTATTATTATCATTATTTTCCAAATGAGGAAACCTGCCCAAACTTACAAAGCTAGGAAGCCACACAGCCAGATTTTGAACTCAAGTGATGTGGTTCAAAAAACCGTGCTCTTAGACACCCCACACTACTTTCCCAATATCCAGAAATCTAGGCCTGGGAAAGGAGAGAAGGGCTAAGATATTCTGTGAATGTGTAGAAAAAAAAAAGATTACTCTTATTTAGAGAACTCAGGGAAGGTGATGTTTGAATGAGGTCCTAAAATATATATAGCATTAAGAGGTTATAGAGAATTTCTTTCACCTTTAAAAAAGGCCCTACAAGAAAGCCAGACTTACTAGCAGTTTCAGCAAAGAGAAAATAAATAGAAAAAAATCCCCACCTAGCCAGTTGTGTTTCTCCATCTATTAATAAAAATAAATCATTGTATTCCTGGCACTGTAAGGAATATAAAGACTTCTGATGTATGGTCAATGTCTGCAGAAATTTATAAACTAGTTGGGTGGGTGAGACACTGAATTTGAAAAAGGTAAAAAGTAGGGCACCTGGGTGGCTCAGTCAGTTAAGCATCCAGCTTTGGTGCAGGTCATGATCTCACAGCTTGTGGGTTTGAGCCCTGTGTTGAGCTCTGTGGTGACAGATCAGAGCCTGGAACCTGTTTTGGATTCTGTGTCATCCTCTCTCTCTGCCCCTCCCCTGCTCATGCTTTATCTCTCTCTTCTTCAAAAATAAACATTAAAAGAATTTTTTTTAAAGAAAAAGGAAACAAGTAGTAACTTTATATGGTGAATGTCAAATAAGAGTATAATTGGGTGAACAGGTAAGAAAGAACGGACTGGCATCAGCAACCCTGCCCCTAACCCCACCCTCAGGATGTATTTCCAAAGGCTCATTGAAAGACAGGTATGTGGGACTTGCCAGGGGGTAGAGGCGAAGTTTACTAGGAAATATTTGGAGGGGTAGAGGTGGAAATGAGACCTGGAGCCAGGGTACAGGAAACTCCTTGAGAGTAGATTGGGACTGGGCTTTTCAAATCCCAGAGTTTCAAGACTTAACCTTTTTAGCACCTTATGGAGGTGGACAAAGCTAAGAGGAAAATGGCAGAGTGATGGTTTTAAGGGAAGGCTACGCCCTGTGCTCTAGCCCCCCAGCCTTTCCAGAGGCCCCCATGCCCCAAGTGGCACGGAAGGCAGAACTGACTGGGACAATGAATATCCCAGGAGTACCAAATAAGGACAAAAGACAGACTATGCTAGATTCTGTTAAGTCTGTTAATTGGGTGGGGTGCCAAATCCCAATAAGAACTGAGATTGATTTTTTTTTGTCATCCTGCTCAGTGGACTCCCAAGTCATCTAATTTAATGTTTGGGATGAATTCATTACTCAGATGATTTTTGGTCAACCAAGTACGGTAGTGAAGCAAAATTCATACCAGCTGTGGGGAATACATACACTAAGTTTTCTGGGATTACCTTAAAATTATCACTTCCTGGGCATGTCAAGAAATTTCATGGGAAAAGATGAGATTTGATAGAATCCTTGAAAATTGAATAAAATTGAGAAAGTGAAAGTAGGTAGTGGAGAAAATTCCAATGGTGTGTGCAAAAACATAAAGATGAGACATACCATTCCTAGGAGATGGGATACTTAGGTACTTCTCAAAAAAAAGCGTTAAAGGCACAATTTTAATAACTGAACCTTTGAGGTGGCACCCAAGCTCTAAGTGAAAACAGTCTATATCTGTTTCTAAAGTGGTCCAACACTTCTCAATCTGTACTAGACGGATTTAGGCTGCAGGTTTGATTTATCATCATCATCACACATCAACCCCTCATCCCCCGAGCTCTACTCAGAAGAGAGTCAGTGAGGAGACACTCCGCGGCCATAGTCTTCAGGAGTTAGGCTGAACATGGTGGGCTCCTCCGGCACTCCTCCGCCCCACGGTCCACCACGGCCAAAGCCAGAAGATACATCCCATGGGTCAGAAATGAACTATGCACCCATCCTTTGTTAACAACTGTGGACTGCAGTCCTTGTGCATGTATTCTTTCTGCTACGAAAGTTAAATACTTTTCCTTCTCACCAGTTAGTGAAAACTGCTGAATCCACTCTTCCCCACACTATCCGCGGTTTCCATTGGAGACAACGTTAACCTGTGTCAGCCAGGTGCATAACCTGCAAAACCCAAATTCTTCTATGTAAAGTGGTTTTTTTATTTGCAGAAGGATAAGGAACTATGGGCCTATATTCTATATAAATGCTATTTTAAAATACCATTGTCTAGTATTTAGCTATAGAAATTGGTGACTATTTAGAAAAGCCCTGGTATTTAATTTTATCTGTGCATGTTCAATCAGGAGAAAATATATGCAGACACAATTTCCTCTACTTCTTTTCTTTGTGTCTCCACACTTTGCTAGCATCCACTCTTTACTTCCTCCTTCTTCTCCCCACCCCCACCCCCCATAACCCCCCAGTCTCACTGCATGGCTGGGCCCTGGCCCATAGCTTCCAGGACAAGGAGAGGAGGCTCTCTTAACTCCTTACAGCATCTTTTTAGACACTTTAATAACAATGGATTTGCTCCCTTGCCCTACATTTTTCTTCTTTCTTCCTCCTGCTCTTTGTTTCTAATGACAATTGACATTATTTTCTGCACAATTCATTTTCTGTATCGCAGAGTTACCAGACCCTGACTTTGCTGAGTAGAAAAAACACTTTCATCCTGATAAATTACCCAAGGTAAATATTCTGGGAGATGTATTCAAGACTGATAAATGATTTTTAACAATGAACAGGTAAGGCAAAATATCCTAAGATACTCATCTTTGCTCCTTAAAGATGCTAAATTTAAAACTACAGACTTCAGAATGGGGGCAGAATGGGGCAGATGAGATGTTCCTCAAAAAAAAAGTGCACTGGAAATGACCCAGACATGGTTAGAGAATGATTTTCTACAGACTCTTTGAAACATCACCAACAGAGGAATGCTGATCTGGCAAGTTTCCTCATTTGGGGGCGATGTCAGATGTCCATAAATGGCATAAACAGAAATTTATGCCTCTCCACAGGAGGGGAGAGAGGAACAGGGATTTGTCCAAGCAGCTCCCACTTGGGAGAGTAAAGTAGAAGTCTTTCTCTTTCAGTGGACCCAAATTCCCTAAAAAAACAAACAAACAAACCCCAAAAAGCGTTGTATGATTTTTTTCTATATTAGTTTGCTAAGACCGCTGTAACAAAGTATCACAGACTGGGTGGCTCAAGCAACAGAAATTCATTACCTCACAGTTTTGGGGACCAGAAGTCCCAAATCAAGATATTGGCAGGGTTGGCTCCTTCTAAGAGCTGTGATCTAGGCCTTTTTTCTTGGTTTGTAGATGGCAAGCTTCTGTAAGCCTTCACATTGTCTTCCCTCTATGCTTGTCTCTGTGTCCAAACTTCCCCTTTTTTATAAGGACACCAGTCTTACTGGATTAACCCTCCACCCCAGGACCTTATTGTAACTTGATTATCTCTGTAAAGACCCTCTCTCCAAATAAAGTCACATTAAGTATAATTTTTTTTTCTTGAATCAAGTGTTCTGGAAAAGGCCAGCTTAATAAATATTGCAGTTTGCCAACATAACCAGCACTAGTCAGACAGCAGAATGTCTTACTCCAAAGTATGCGTGTGCTTTTGGACAGCACCGCTCCCACCACAGAGCGCAGCTGTCAGTTCTGAACAAGACTTCTGGGAATGGCCTACCTGGCTTCGTGAAGGCTTCCGGGCCCTGCACCTCAGAGTCTCTGTCAGAAACACGAATAACCAGCTCGTTTGTACATGTTCCCCATCAGAACTGTTCAGCGATCCTGAGCTGCCGTCTCTAAATATTTACAAAGTCCTATTTATCAGAATGAAAGAGAATGCTCCTGCTCCACAATGTCGGGCATATGGTAGCAGCATGAAATAGAAGATAAATCGTGCTGGGTGATTCCAACTGGATTTAATGCCAGCAATAATTATATTTAATCAGATGGAAGGTTCCCTCGGTGCTACCAGACCGTCTAACATTGGGAAATAATTTTGTCAGTTCTCATTGTTGGGTGCTGTTTCTATAAATAATCCCCCAGGGTCTTTGAAGCCTAACTTTTTCTCCTATCTTTTCTCATTCTTTCTTTTTATGGAAATGTTCTACCAGTTCTCTAAATCCTAGCTGTTGTTTATATTAATGCCCTAACTGAATTGTAGAAAGCATTTGGGGTTTAGCAAATTCTCTCATGACTATATGGAATTTCAATGAATGTCTTGATTCTCCATGTATTTCTTCTCTCCCAGACCCCCCAAAAAGAGGATGGTAAAATATAAGAACCTGAGAACAGCCCAGATCAGGTGATATGCACCTTCAAGCGGGGACCTTGATGCATGGACTGTGTGGACATGCACACCCCCGCACCCCTCTACACCTCAGGAAAGCACAGAGAAGAAGCATTTCCTAGCTAGCTATGATCTGAAATTTTTTTAATAACTGGCAATTTAAAAAATAACTGATTATTTCACTGCATTCACTTGTAGGTATAAAAGTCATGTGTAGAAAAACAGTAAAAATTCTATTTCCAAGCAATACAAAGACGAGGTTCGCAATCTGTATCAATAGGTGAACAAGGGAAAGTCATGTCTCTGATGCAAACCCACCAATCAGTTCAGGCTACAGACCTCCGTTACAGTGGGATTTTTTTCTGGGCCTGTGCCATCCTGGGAGGTGGCACTGGAAGCCCAAGTGCCTCACGGAGAGAGTACAGGGCCCACCTAGTTGCCCTCCCCAAGTTCCCACATTTGCCAACTGCCAGGGGGCTCTAGCTGGTGAGCTGAGGACTTTGCCAAGCTTCTAACCCTAGAGCAAGCAGCATTTTTGCTAACAAACAAAACCTGATTTCCTACAGGTAAGAGAAAGAGCATGAGGGAAAAAAAATCCCCTTGCAGGAAAGCATTGAGGGCCTTTGGCTCTGGCTGAGGAGGGAAGTCTCAGCAGTGCCTGCTTCTGCATCCTTTTGCACATGTATCTCCCTGGTTTTGGAAAATGTGGCTTCGTGTTTTGGCTCATTCTGCTCCAAACTGTTGGCCAACTGTTGGCATCTAAACCCTCCAGGCCACTGAGAAACTAGGTTATTCCTACTGCTTCCCTTTGGGCAGAATGAACTGGACCCCAGTCCACTGCCCACCACTCCTCGGTCTGCTACTCTTCAGGAGCCCAGCAGGAGGGCAGCAGGTGCCAGGGGTCACAGGACTGTCCATGGCACAATGCCAACTTGAAGCCCTTGGAGTTTCAGGTGCGCTCCTATCTATGACTGAGCTTGGGATCTTGCCTCTGGACAAATAATCCATTTCCCAGTCTGTCTTTGCAGCTGGAAGAAAGAGGCCTTATTGGTTTTCCATTTAGAGCTTTACCATGATGCCCAGGATTATAAAATCCTCCGGGTGACCAAGCAAAGGAAAGTTAGACACATTAGTGCAAACACTAAAAAAGTAAATGATTCAGGGGACTGAGTAACAATGCCTTCCTCAAGTCAGGTAATTTCCAATATTTTCCTCTTACAGAAATGAAGGAGGAATTGTCACCTGATATAGTATTAGAAATAATTTTGGATAATAGATCATCACGTGATTTTTTTCATTGCAAATAGCTCGGAGGAATGAACACAATTGGGAACTATGCTATAGAAAAACTCTTTCTATTTCATCTACTTAAAGAGCATTTTGATAAAATACTTAAAGGTATTTATTATACGCCAGGGATGGGTTTATGCACTTTTCACATAGTTACTCATTCAATACTCACAACAGCCCTACAAGGTAAGTTTTACTATTATACCTAATTTACAGATGAAAAAGGAAGCTCAGAGAGGTTGACTACTTGTCAAAGTTCACAGAGCAGTAAGTCAGAGAACTAGGACTTAAAATCAGGTAGATGCCCTACTCTATGCCATGATAATATTAATTTTCCTCAGTTTATAGCAATAAAAGCAATAATGGCAATGAAATTGATGCCAACCCTAACTTAATTTTAGAAATAAATATATCCATCCACTGATCGATGAATGAATTGAAAAATTTAAAAATCCCTATCCATATTGAGATAAACTTCCAATAAAAGTTTACTTTTTAGTTTGACTACCAAACTTTGTAACACATTCTTGTTATTTTTTGATTAGCTTGATAGTTCTAATATTTATAACCAAACCAGAAAATATTTTATCATTTAAAGACTTGGTCACTCGGGTCCCGCCAAAAGTAACGAATGCTCTGAACAATGTGTGTGGTTAAAGTTGTTGCCAATACTGTTGTACAATTATGATTGGATCACTGCACCTGTGTCTCAATTTCCTGTAACTCCCCCTTCCCAACCCCCATTAAAAAAAAATAAAGACTTAGTCACTGGGAATTAAAAAATTAAATTTCAATATATATGCATTTTTTTGTTGCAAGTATAATGGAGTAATAATGATTTTTAAGCAAAAATACCACATTAAGATAAATTTTGGCAGTGGGACACTGAAAAATAAGTTATATAAAATTACCAATTTTTAAAACTAGGCTTATGCATTTTTCTCATTTTTGTGTTTATCTTTGCTATGCATCTGAAATATTAGAATTTTTTTCCTTACACCTAACACACTCATGTATTTTTTAAGTGAATAATGTTGAATATCAGACTACTATGGTGTTTAGATTCCTTTGGACTTCTTAGTATCACTTAATAAGATATAATTGACATTAAAAAAGTTGTATATATTTAATGTACACAACTTGATGAGCTTGGAGAGAAGTATACACCCATGGGACCATCACCACAGTCAGTCATGAACATATCCATCACTTCCAAAAATTTTCCTTTGCATATTTCTAAAAGACCAATGCAAAGGTATATTTTTAATGTCAGCATTTACAGTTGCTGGAAATCACACCATTTGCAACTACTTAGACATAGGATAAAAAATATTTGAATGTCAATTTAGAAATATGCAAACAGGGTGCCTGGGTGACTGAGTTGTTAAGCATCCAACTCTTGATTTCGGCTCAGGTCATGATCTCATGGTCTGTGAGTTTGAGGCCACGTTGGGCTGAAAAGGCAGAGCCTGCTTGGGATCCTCTCTCCTTCTCTCTCTGCCCCTCCCCTGTGTCACATGCTCACTCTCTCTCTCAAAATCAATAAATAAATGTAAAAAATTTAAAACATTATTTAAATTATTGAAAATATTGAAATATTGAAATATTTCAAACATACAGAGGAGTTTAAGAAACAATAGGACACTTGTGTTCTTACTACTCAAGTTTAACAAACCTTAACATTTTGCCCAACATGTTTTTATATTAAACAGTGAAATAAAATAAGAAAATATTACATACACAGTTGAAGCTACCTGAGTACTCCTCCTTTCCATAGGGTTTCCTCCCTCCTCAGAGTTAATTTATATCCCCAACTGCACTTATAATTCTTAAGAAACCTTTATACTTTTACCACATATAAGCAACCTAAAGGTTATTGTTTTATGTTTTCACACTGAATAAAAATAGTATAATTTTGTACATATTCTGCAAATTTTTTTAGTTTATTTATTTATTTTGAGAGAGAGAACAGGGGAGGAGCATGTCCACGAACAGGGGAGGGGCAGAGAGAGCAGAAGAGAGAGAAGGAATCCTAAGCACTCTGTGCTATCAGCACAGAGCCCAACAGGCTCAATTTCACAAACCATGAGGTCAAGACTTGAGTTGAAATCAAGAGTTGGATGCTTAACCGACTGAGCCCCAAGGTGCCCCATCTGCAACTTGTTTTTGAACTCACCCCTTGTTTTTGAGATTTATACAGTCTGTACATGTGATTCTAGTCACATCCATTCATTTTTCTTTGCTGTATAGTATTTCATTATATGAATCAACCCACATTTGCTTAACCATTCTTCTCTGATGGACATTTGGGTTGCCCCTCACTTCCCGTATTATAAACAACATGGCAATGAACGTTCCTGCACATGCCTCCAGCGTACGTGTTTGAGAGTTTCCCTGTGTTCTACATCAAGAGGTGGAACTGTCGGGTTGTGAAGTTTGTTTAGTTTCAACTTTCTTAGGTACTGTTAACCTGCTTTTCACAACTGTTGTAGAAACTTACACTCTAGCAGGATACAAGCATTATTCCTTCTATTCTTTTGGTGAATAATCTTGAATTTTTATTTTTTATTTTATTTTATTTTTTTTACTTTTAAAAAGAATCTTTATTGTCAAGTTAGCTAGCATACAGTATATACAGTGTGCTCTTGGCTTCAAGAGTAGAATCCCATGAATCATTGCTTACATACAACACCCAGTGTTCATCTCAACAAGTGTCCTCGTCAATGCCCATTGCCCACTTTCCCCTCACCCCCACTCCTCCCATCAAGCCACAGTTTGTTCTCTGTATTTAAGACTGTCTTTTGGTTTGCCTCTCTCTCTTTCACAAACTATTTTTCCTCTTCCCTTCCCCCCTGGTCTTCTGTTAAGTTTTTCAAATTCCACACAGGAGTGAAAATGTGTGATCTTTGTCTTTCTCTGACTTATTTCACCCAGAGTAACACTTTCAAGTTCCATCCGCATTGTTGCAAATGACAAGATTTCATTCTTGCTGAGTTGTATTCCATTGTATATATAAAACACATCTTCTTTATCTACTCATCAATTGATGGACATTTGGCTCTTTCCATAATTTTGGCTATTGTTCATAGCACTTCGTTAAACATTGGTGTACACGTGTTTAATCTTGAATTTTTAAAATGTATATACCTATGTTAGTGTTTGGGAGATTCTCTTTGGGTCCTCCTCTCTTCTCAGACCTGTGCCTTATCAAGAGCCATTGCCCCCAGCAGCAGTCAAAAGCAGCTTTTCCAGACTCCTTTCAGCTTTAGGCATCAGGCATGAGCTCTCTGAGTCCCATTACTCCAGTGGCAATTTTTTATGGTTCATCTTAATAAACCCATTTTTGCTACATGTGTCACACCCGGGTACACCAAAGCCTGAACTGATTGTGACACCTTGACTCTGGGTCTCTACAAACTCTTCAATCCTTCTTTCTCTCACCCATCAGGCAGCCAGTCAAACAGCCCCAGAGCAGCTCTGGTCTCTTCTCTTTTAGGCTTCTTTCATTTGCAATAGGCAATAAGCTCCTGTCCTGTTCAAGCCACTGTTACTGCTGCTTTTTCTGTTCCATGGAATCAATTCATTGTGCCTGCAAATTATTCCATCCCTAATATAAATTATGTATCATGACACGTTCATTTTCATGATAAGGGTTAGCGCTTAGTATTTTCATGACAAAGAGGAAGGGCAGAGAGATTTGTCATTTGATTCATTCCATTCCAGTTTCAAATGCTTGAAAAACTGTTGGGCTTCCCTCAAGTCGGCTCAGTCATGCGGCGATTTCCAGTGACTTTAGCCAGCATGTTTGAAAACTGTGGTTTTCATGTCATAGCTATCTGGGCCTCTACAGTAAAATAAATCTTTTATTTTCAACTGTCAAATTCCCTATGAAAAAGAAATACTTTTTTTTTTTTAATTTGAGAGAGAGTGAGCGTGCAGTTTGGGGAGGGGCAGAGAGAGAAAGAGACTCTTAAGCAGGCTCTACTCCCAGTGCTCAGCACAGAACCCAACATAGGGCTCAATCTCATGGCCATGAGATCATGACCTGAGCTGAAATCAAGAGTTGGGCACTTAGCCGACTGAGCCACCCAGGTGCCCCAAGAACTACGTTTAAAGCCCGACCCCATTTGTTGCTGTGAAACTGTCTTGTGTGTTACTTACCACAAGTGTGTTCTCCATTTACTGGACATATGGACCCTCATGACTTGCCCTCCTCAGAATTTTCACTGTGTCCAGGCGAAATCCTCATCATCCTAAAGATAAGGTGGATACTTGTCAGGAATGTTTTGATTTAAAATGAGAGAAAGTTCATACACACTCACTTAACAAAAGCATCATTTCTTTGTTCATGCCGCCGAGTAGTTCATGGGACCTAGATCTGTCGGCTTCTGGCATGGCTGAGCCAAGTGGTGTGATCAAAATGTTTCTTTACATTTTAAGGCCTGCTCTCCTATGTGGTGGCAGGATTTCTCTGTATCTTTTTTTTTTTTAATTTTTTAAAATGTTTTACTTATTTTTGATACAGAGAGAGAGACAGAGCATGAGAGGGGGAGGGTCAGAGAGTGAAGGAGACACAGAACCGGAAGCAGGTTCCAGGCTCTGAGCTAGCTGTCAGCACAGAGCCTGACGCGGGGCTCAAACCCACAAACGGGAGATCTGACCTGAGCCAAAGCTGGACACTCAACCAACTGAGCCACCCAGGCGCCCCAGGATTTCTCTGTATCATGGACAAAATAGTTCTCAGCAGTCTTTAATGTTAGCATTACTATCCCCAAATGGGCTGGCCCTAACTTTCCTGGCTTAGGACATGTGCTCACCTGTGAACAAATCCCTAGCTGGGGACAAAGTATTCTGATTAGCAAGGCCCCCATGCCGCCCTTGAAGCCCAAGGTACTGCATGGGCAGAGTGTAAGAACAGAAGGAAGAAAAAAGAGAGGGATTTGATCACCAGAAAAGAGCAGCAGATGTCCACTACAGGGCAATTCAATGACTTTAAGAATAAGGAGGTCAAATAATATGTTACTTTCAACATCTTTGGATGCTGTCTGGATCTCACCCTTTTTATCTTACTATGTTTTACAGCTGACTATATTTTATGAGTAGCCTATATAGCTAAAACTTATCTTTAATATATATAGGTTTCTCCCCTCTAACGTCTCTTCCAGACTTCTGGCGTTTAGCCCTATAGGTATATGACTGAGAAGTTTGAGGCTGTGTAGACTTTGCTTTAAAATATGGAAGAGTGGGTTTAAATGTTTTGAGGGATCATGAGGTACAGAGGGAAGTAGCTCTGATTTATGAAGTGCTTTGAAAGATCATGACCCTGGGTGCTATTGCTGTGTGAAAGGAATCGTTCTGACAACTACCATCTGGTAGAGGTTGTCTCTCATAGATTTTCCTGTCTCTGGAGTTTCAGCTCCAGTTCATACAGGGACCTCAATGTGAGCCAGGCAGAGGAAGCCAGGACATGGTAGAAGCAGGGGTGGACCAAGGACTGTTGGCCAGTCATCCAAATGGAAATGGTGCCCTCAACCTTGACCAAATGGCATCAATAGCCATGTGTTCCTGACGTGGTAAGCAGCATTAAGACAACAAACAGTGTACAAGTCGAGGGATGGCACAGCAATGGTGGATACTGAGAGATTAGTGTTCTTCCCTCAAGAATAAGTGAATTTGGGGCACCTGGGTGGCTCAGTCAGTTAAGTGTCTAACTTCAGCTCAGGTAATGATCTCACGGTTTGTAAGTTCGAGTCCAGTGTTGGGCTCTATGCTGACAGCTTGGAGCCTGGAGCCTGCTTCAGATTCTGTGCCTCCCTCTCTCTCTGCTCTCCTCTCTCTCTCTCTCCCACTCCCTCCCTCCCTCCCTCCCTCTCAAAAACAAATAAACATCCAAAAAAAAAAAAAAAGAATAGGTGAACTCACCTATTCACCTAGATAAGTGGTTTAGCATTAAAAATCAAACAAACAAACAAACCTTCACACCAGGCAGGGAACCTCAGGTATCAATCAAGAAACAAATGCAATAATACAGCACAATTATGGAGACTAGGTGGTGGTGGCTTTGACCTGGTGCATACAGCTGCCAGGTGAATCCCAGATTACAATGACTGGAGGGTGTGTGAGTGCTTCTACCTTGGGACTTGAGTCATAAGGGCTGAGAAACCTGGAGCTGAGTTTTCCATTTAAAGTTATCAGCTGCCACAGTATTACAATGAAGAGGAAGAAGATAAATATGAGCCAATTCTCAATTAGTTTATAAACTTGCACTTATTTTTGTATCCTGAAGCACCTACTACACTGCTAGGCATTGTATTCAATACAGGCTTGTTGAATTAAAGGAGGAATGACATAAGCACACACTCACCTGTGAACCAGACCATACATCAACAGGCGGTGACAAGCATGGTCACAATGGTAAGAATGCCGGCTGGGCCATCCAGTTATGTGAACTTGGTCTGCTTGCTGCAGTGCTCTAACCAAACAAGCCAACCAGCTTCTGCCGACACCTCTGGGAGCCACCAAAACTCTTGTTAATGTGAATCTGCCCTGTTACATGAATCTAGCTCCCGGGGTGATGCAATTGCCTAGATCTACACTTACTGAACTCTGGAGTTATTGAGAGATAACAGTAAGAGTTATTAGAGTTAGAAACATTTAGTTTTCACCCCCATAATAATGAAATTCACAGGCCCAGTACTATCTTTTTGTCCTTTTTAAATTTGTATACTGGTCTGGTCTGGTATAATACTTTAGGATATTCTCACCATTTTATCTTTCTGGTTCCAATATAAGGAAAAGCCTCTTGCTCCTTATTTGCTTATTTACCCTCTCAAAGGGCAATTAAACTTAGTTATAGAGAAAATCCTCTTGTGACCACTTCTGTGACCACTAGTCATATGAGATTGCAAAATAGCTTTTGGAACCTCTTGGGAATCAAAAAATGTAGGTGTTGCCAGATTATCTTGGCCATTATTGAGCTGACAGCTGTCAAATCCAGGTTGTTCTCATGCCCAAGTGATTATTGGGAACCAGGCCAGACCTCCAAGCTGGTGGTCCAAGGGCACACACAGTCAGAGTGGGCAGTGGGCACATGGCATAGTCAAATCTGAGCTATGCTTGGGTCAAGACAGGCAGCTAGCCTGAGAAGTAATCAGAGTTAAACAAGGCAAGGTTCCCTGTGGGGATAGAAATAGAGTAGGTAGCCCTTGTACCAGAAAACATTTAGGTGGAGGGAAAAAAAAGAAAAAAATGCATGTAATAGCTCTGTATGCCCACGAGTGTCCTTGACTTTAGGGAAAGCTTGGTGAGAAGACATCACAGAGCTGTATCATCACAGTCTAAGATCTTCATTGGTCACTACTTCCTTCATTCTTGGAGCTCTTTGTGAAATGGACTCTGACAGTCTTTGTTTATATGGACTCATCTCCAAACACTCCCTCTGTACACACTTAGGAGCTGTAAGTCTTATTTGACAGGAGGCTGAGGTCTTCTCATCTGAATTAGGGCTGGGAGCGGGGACAGGGACCACCATCTTTGGGAAAGTGACGGTGCTGGGGAGGAGGCCTCCCGCTCTCCTCCTGACCATTCCTCCCCCGGAGGCAGGGCCGGGGCAGCCCTCTGCTGTGTTCTGCTAGGATCTGCAGCCACAAGCCTGGGCACGCGCTCGGGGTGAGCACTGCAATTCCACCCTTGCCTGCGGTGCTCGGCCTCTGCATGCCAGGTCCCGGGGCCTCTGTATTGTGCACAAGCACTCAGGAGAAGGTGGCAGCTCTGGACAGGCATTCTCTCCTCACCCACATAAATCCTCAGAGGGTTTCCCTCTGTGGGTTTATAAAAGCCCATTATCTAATTCATGACTCAGAGAATTGAGCTCTCCGGCAAGAGGCTTTTTAAGTCACATTTGGAATAATTTCTCAGCAATTCATTACATAGGAAAACAGGTCCTTTTTGTTCTAAGTCTTAGCCCAGGAATGCAGTGCCTCTCTGCCAGGTTCATTAACAAAACCTAGAAAGGCAGCTGAGCCTCTCTAGCCAGTTTCTTAAATGTACCAAAACTTGCTGATCATTGAAATGTACATTTTCACCTTCGGTTGGAAATGATTCATGGGTCTCAGCTTGTCGGAGACGGCAATGTCACTTTCAAATGCCCAGGACAGTGCCAGACCAAGTGCCCATTGTGAGATGAGGCTTAACGTGTGGCAACAAGGACACGGCCACATGTCATTTTTCCGAATGGCGGCAGAAGGGAGGGCCAGGGATGAATGTGGTCACAGCTTGAGGGGGAAAAACTCCCCTCGTTGGCAAGACAGTGACCCACAGCCCAGCAGAGCCCCCGCGACAGGACCAGACTGTTCAAACTCCTGGTCACACCAATTATCATCACTGTGAAAATAGTTCAGGCTGGCCACCCCAGGCTGCCCTGTGCAGAGTGCAGGGCTGGGTTCTCTTCCCAGCGGAAGGGGAGCTATGGCCGGTGCACTACAGATCAATGAGGCTGGCAAAATGGGGAGGGGCGGGCGGAGCTGGAAATACTGATTTCTAAACATATATTTTTATTTATATTATGTGTGAAAGAAGATTATATAGAAGAATATGTAACATATTACTTATATGTTTAAAAAAGAATCTTAAAATAGTTTGAAACACATATGCCTTCAAAATATTTTTGATTGTGGTACAATACACATGACATAAAATTTACTATCTTAACCATTTTGAAGCAAGCAGTTTAGTGGTATTAACGACATTCATGCATCTCCAGAATTCTTTTTGTCTTGCAAAGCTGAAACTCTGTATGCATTAAACAATAACTCCCTATTCCCCCCTCCCTCAGCGCCTGGAAGCCACCACTTAGTTTCCTGTCCTTATGACTTTGACTTCTCTGTCCCATACATATGAAATTACACACTATTTGTCTTTTTGTGACTGGCTTATTTCATCTAGCATGATGTCCCCAAAGTTTAGCCATGTCATAGAATGTGTCAGAATATCTTTCCTTTAAAAAATTGTTTATTTTTGAGAGAGAGACAGAGACAGAGTGTGAGTGGGAAAGGGCAGAGAGAGAGAGGGAGACACAGAATCCAAAGCCAGCTCCAAACGCTGCATTGTCAGGACAAAGCCGGACACAGGGCTAGAACTCAGGAACAGCGAGATCATGACCTGAGCCAAAGTTGGCCATTAACCAACTGAACCAACCCAGGTACCCCAGAATATCCTTCCTTTTAAGCAATATTCTGTTGTATGTACATACTACCTCATGGACACTTGGGTTGTTTCTGCTGCTATGAAAATGGATTTATGTCTTAGTCAGCTGGGGTTGCCTTAACAAACTACCATAGAGTGGGTGGCTTACATAAGAGAAATGAATGTTGGAAGTCCATGATCAGGGTGCCAGCATGGTCAGGTTCTAATGAAAGAGCCTCCTGGACTGTACAGGGCCTCACATGGGAAAGAGGAGAGAGAGGGAGAGAGAGTGTGTGAAAGAGAGAGAGAAAGAGAGCAAACTCTAATGTCTATTACAAGGGTACTAATGCCATTATGAGGCTTCTTTCATGACCTCAACTAAACCTAGTTATCTCCCAAATGCCTCACTTCCAAACACCATGATATTGGAGGTTAAAGTTTCTTTTCTTTTTTTTTTTAGTTTTACTTTTTTTTACTTTTTTAATTTATTTATTTTAATAGTTTATTATCAAATTGGTTTCCATATAACACCCAGTGCTTCTCCCCACAAGTGCCCCCCACCATGACCATCACCCCCCTCCCTCCCTCTCCCCCTTCAGTCCATGGTTCGTTTTCAGTATTCAATAGTCTCTCAAGATCTGTGTCCCTCACTCTCCCCAGCTCTCTTT
>NC_043708.1:42166770-42220635 GCF_006229205.1 Suricata suricatta
CCCTCAAGGTCCATCCACTTTGCTACAAATGGCCAGATTTCATTCTTTCTCATTGCCATGTAGTACTCCATTGTGTATATATACCACATCTTCTTGATCCACTCATCAGGTGATGGACATTTAGGCTCCTTCCATGTTTTGGCTATTATTGACAGTGCCGCTATGAACATTGGGGTACATGTACTCCTGTGCATCAGCACTTCTGTATCCCTTGGGTAAATCCCTGGCAGTGCTATTGCTGGGTCATAAGGGAGTTCTATGGATAGTTTTTTGAGGAACCTCCACACTGTTTTCCAGAGCGGCTGGAACCAGTTTACATTCCCACCAACAGTGTAGGAGGGTGCCCGTCTCTCCACAACCTTGCCAGCATCTATAGTCTCTTGATTTGTTTATTTTAGCGACCCTGACCATTGTGAGGTGGTATCTCAGTGTGGTTTTGATTTGTATTTCCCTGATGATGGGTGATGTTGAGCATCCTTTAATGTGCCTGTCGGCCATCTGGAAAATTTGAACATATGAGGGGACACAATTCAGCTCATATCAGTATACAAATATCTCTTTAAGACCCAGTTTTCAATTCTTTTTGGGTATATACCCAGGAATGGAATGGCTGTATCATTTTTAAGTTTTTGAGGAACTGCGATACTTCTTTCCATAGCAGCTTCACCATTTTACATTCCCACCCACAGCGCTTGGGTTCCAATTTCTCCACATCCTCACCAACACTTGTGAATTTCTGGGTTTTTGAGAGTAGCTATCCTAATGGGTATGAGGTGGGATCTCATTGTGATTTGGATTTGTATTTCCTTAATGATGAGTGATGTTGAGCATCTTTTCATGTGTTTACTGGCCACTCAAAAACATATAATATATACTTTTAATTAATATATACTTTATATATTTTAAAAGTACATGTTAATTAAATCCTGGGAAAAAACCTAAAACTATATGTAAGGTTATTGATTCTGCTGGCCAGATTAAGGGTGGTTTTTCCCTCATATTTTGCTATATGTTCCAAGTTTCTTTTAATAAGGAGGGTTTTCTCTTACAATTATAGTTGTCATATCATTAGCATCACCATCTAACATTTATTGTTAAATAATTATGTTGCCAGCACTATACTAAGCATTTAACATGCATTATTCCAAATAAACTTTCTGATCACCATTGGTAACCGGCAGCACAATTATTTGCATATATGTTATTTTGATTGAAAAAATAAAAGTCTTGTTCAACAATTCAGGACTACCAAGGGGACTCACCGTCAAGTTCATTAAAATCTTTTATTGGTCACTTCTATAGTACATTCTATCCCTGAGTTCTAAGTTAGCTCAGTAGATAAGACAAACTTCTTTTTACTAGTGTTCTCAGCAGCACTCTGTGGAGGTGAATAATTACACACTGAATTTGTTTAAGCAATGTAAAAAATAGGGGCGCCTGGGCGGCTCAGTTAGTTAAGCCTCTGACCTCGGCTCAGGTCATGATCCCATGGGCTGTGAGTTTTGAGCCCTGCTTTGTGCTGACAGCTCTGAGCCTGGAGCCTGCTTCTGATTCTGCATCTCCCTCTCTCTCTGCCCTTCCCCAGCTTGCGTGCTCTCTCTCTCTCAAAAATAAATAAACATTAAAAATAATTTTAATGTAATAAATAATTAATGAGCACCTACTATGCATCAGGTACTCAGACACTGGGCTACAGACACGAAGCTAAGAGAAAAGGCAGTCCCCACCCTCCAGGGTTTGGCAGAGGTAGGCATGTGAGCAAGCTTCTGCAGTGTCGTATAAATGCCCCACAGGGAAGCCACGGCAGTGGTGCAAAGAAAGGACTCTACCTCTGGCAGCACATCAAAATTATCTGGAGTGCTCAGTAAGATTATACTCTCTGGAATGCCATTCCAGACTTACTGAATTAGAATATCTGGGAGTGAGCCCTGGGAATCTGTATTTTTAAAACAGTTGCCCAGGCGATTGTGATTTGCAGCCAGGATCAGGAACCCCTAGTAGATCTGTCTCCTTGACTTTGCACAGTACATTGAAGGAGCTATGGTTAGCTGACAGAGTAAACTCTCTTTAGATACAAGAGGAAGGGAGAAGTTTTATAGAATAAGAGGCACTTAAGAAAAGTGAGGAAGGATGCTTATAAATCTCGGGTTTTCTTCCTGTATTCAGGTACCATCCTATGGGTAACACATCTTGCAGAAGTGTTAAAGAAGGCATATCTCCTTGGTATAGACATTATGGCAAACAGTATGGAGGTTCCTTAAAAAGTTAAAAATAGAGCTAACATATGATCCAGCCATCCCACTCCTGGGTACATAGCTGAAGGAAATAAAATCAGCATCTGCAAGTGATATCTGCGCACCCATGTTCACTGCAGTATTATTTACAATAGCCAAGATGCAGAAACAACCTAAATGTCCTCTGTCTCTTGAGGGATGAATGGATAAAGTAAAGGTGGTATATACATCCATGGAATATTATTCAGCCATAAAAAAGAAGGAAATCTTGCCATTTGTGACAACACGGGTGGAACTTGAGGGTGCTATGCAAAGTGAAATAAGCCAGAGAACACAATAAGCGAGCAGCTCTTGGCCTCTCTGATTAGTCAAGGTTTATAAAAGCAGTCTTGGCATTTATGAATTCTGTATAATCACTGATCATGTCAAAAAGAGACTGCATTGCTGCCAGACTTGTGGAATCTGGGGAGAGATTTTGCTGTCATGGAAGACTGGGTAGAAGAACAGGCCCCTCTTTCTTACAGAAAATCTGCTCCTACCCTGGAGCCTGCGATTCCATTTCCTTTACTTTGATAAACGACAAGTGGTTTTAAATTGAGTCGTAAATTTCTCCAGGTCTTTTAAAAACCAACCCCCTGCCTTTGATTCCCTCACCTCCTGTGACAGTGAAATCTGGCTGGAGACACACACATACCGCTTTGCACACATTGAGGCTGGGAGTTTGAAATTTACAGGCCATGCCTTGCCGAGTGACCTCGACTTCTTAATAGATGGAACCAGAGAGACTGCAAGTGAGGATTCAGCAGCGCAGTGGGTCTCTGGGAAAGACTCAAGCTGTGTCTAGAAAAAAAACCCCAACACCATATGCCAGAGGTAAAGAATTTACTGGCGGCTCTGATAAACTCCTTGAGGTGACTATACTGACAACTGGCTTTGGGGTTGTGGGTTTGTGGGGTTGTGTGAGCTCTGCTTCTCTAAATCATGATTTTAACATACAAAAATTGCTTTGATTCACTACGTCAAAGCTACAGGGACTGAATGACGTTTTAAGTATAAAGCCATGGTTTTCAGTGAGTGTCACTTAGTAATACCTGTCTTATCATTAAGGCTTTGTACATCCCCTTGGCAGGTTGTGAACAGAGACCCTAGTGCTCTGTGGGTCCCCCTCCCTATCTATCCCTGCTTCTCTACAATCAGTCTATCAAGTGACAGAGGGCAAAGTGGGTTTTGCTGGATGGGGTGCTCTGTCTAAGCAGGTGGGATTGCCGTGGCCTGGAAATAGGAGCCGCCATCCCCTCTTACCTTCTTCTGCAGCCTGTACTCTTCCAGGGGCTTAGACCAGGTGTGGCTGCACATTTCCAAGTCGTGGCCAATTCCAGTTGGTTCTCTGAGTAGGCCTGACTTGAAGGAAAAGAAGATTCCAACGTTGAAGTTTTGCCTGAAGTCACACCTGACCCCAGCTCTCCCTGCAGACCAAATACTCATTACTTTGCTCCCCAGCCCTGGCTTCCCTTAACCACACACAGCCTCACTCTCCCTAGTTCTCCTTTTCTCTCCTTCAATTTCAGGACGTAGAGTTTTAGATCAACGCTTCTCCCAACTAGCTGTAGAGTGTGACAGAAGTCATTCTGCGGGGCTTTCAAGAGTTCAATGTTTTGAAACCTATATTTTCACTCATTCATTCCAGTATTAACCATGCACCTGTACAGCAAGTATTTATTTATTTTTCTAATTTTATTTCTTATTTTCAGAGAGAGAGGGAGAGAGAGAATTAGCAGGGGACGGGCAGAGAGAGAGAGAGATAGGGGATCCAAAGCAAGCTCAGTGCTGGCTGCAGAAAGCCCAATGCAGGGCTCAAACTCACAAAGTTTGAGATCATACCTGAGCTGAAGTCGGACACTCAACCTGGCTGAGCCACCCAGGTACCCCTACAGCATGGTATTTAAAGGCTCCAATGCCATCTCTGAAGCCAAGAAGCTGCATAAGCCTGGGCCAGTTGTTAAACCTCTCTATGCCAGTCTTGGCATCTTTGAGATGGAGAGGTGTACCTGTAGAGGTAGGTGTACCTACCTCAAAGCATTGTTTATTTACTTAGCAAATACTTTTATAGTGCTTAGGACACGCCCCTCCCATCCTAAGCTTTTTTACAAATACTGTAGGCCTTCATACATGCAAACATATGATACATATATAATATGCATGATATATATCATGTATATGCAATGTGTATGTACACATATGTGCAAATGTGCATGAATACATAAAATAACTAGTTAATCCTCATGCTATGAATAGGTATGAGGTAGGTACTATTAGACCCAAAGTATGGATAAGAAAACAGAGGCACAAAATGTTAAAATACTTCTGTAAACTTATACAGCTATAAAGTATTGTAAGGATTAATTGAAATTATACATAAAGCACTTGAACAAAGCCTGGCACATAGCAAGCACTATGTAACTGTTAATTATGATTACAATGATTATTATTACCACATTCCAGGCATTATACACTAGCACTAAAAATACAATGATTAATAAAGCAAGCACCTTGTCCTTTAAGAACTTGCTATATAGTGGAGAACGTAGACATGCAAATTGATAATTATGCTCTAAGGTAAATGTTTAAGGTATGAAAAAGGAACTGTGGGAGCCTATGGAGGAAGTGTTGGGCTCAACCTGGAACTATTATAGAACAGCACTGTCCAAAAAAATATGTAGTACAAGCCAGATATGTAATTTTAGAATTTCTTAAAGCCACATTCAAAATGTTAAAAAAAAAGGAGAAATTAATTTCATAATATATGTCAAAACATCATTTCAATATGTAATAGATATTTTAAAAATCATTGCTGTAAAAATATTTTACATTCTTTTTTTGTACTGTCTTCAAAATCTGATATGTATTTTACACTTAGAATACATATCAATTCAGACCAGTCAAGTACCTCCCATATCTAGTGTCTCCTATTTTGGTCCACAGATACAGAGGGCTTCCTGGAGGGCAACTGATGTGAGCTGAATGAGGAGTTCGACCTGATTCTAATTATTCTTGAGGAGCATGAGATTCTGATTCACAGGTGCCTTTGATTCCAGGCTCTACTCCTCCAGGATAATGTCCTATACAGTTGACAAAATAATGACCCCAAAGACGTTCATGCCATAATCCCCAGACCTCTGAATACGTCACTTTACCTGGCAAGAGGGATTTAAGGTTGCAGATGAAATTAAGATTGCTAATCAGCTGATCTTGAAGTGGGGGAGATTAACTGGCTTATCCACATGGACCTAATTTCATTACAAAAGTCCTTATCAGTGAAAGAGGGAAGTGGGGAGTCAGTGTCATGAGAAAGACTCAACCCACCATTGCTGTCTTGAAAGGTGGAGGAAAGGGTCATGAGCCAAGGAGTATGGGCAGCCTTGAGAAAATGGTAAAAGCAAGGAAACAGAGTCTCTGCTAAAGCAAACAGAACACAACTGTGTTGACACCTTCATTTTAGTCCAATGAGACCATTTCTATCATCTGTCTATCAAAACTGTAATATAAAAATTGGTATTGTTTTAAACCATCAAATTTGTTGGACCATTCAGAGGAAACAGTCCCATTACCCCTTCTGGGCACTGGGAAACCCTTCTTGATCCCCACTCCTTGTACCCTCCTCACCAGAGGTTAGACCTCTGAGAACTCAAGCATACAGACTTTCCCAGCTGCTCCCACACCCTCACTGCCCACATTCATGCCCTCCAGCTGCTGTGTCCACAGTCAGCAATCATGTGGCACTCTCGTTTCCTGAACAGTCTATGTTAAATGAGATACTATAGGTAAAGTAGTAATATCTTCACAAAGGTAATTATCTTCACAAAAAGCACCCTTATCTGGCACTGATATTCATAATGTTAATAAAAATTAAAGAGCATTATAATGGAAAACTGGGAGACTGAGGGAATGTTTGGGAACTCTGTACTTTCTGCTCATTTTTCTATAAACCTAAATTGCTCTAGAAAATAAAGTTTTTTAGGGTGCCTGGGTGGCTCAGTCATGTTGAGCATCTGACTCTTGATTTTGGCTCAGGTTATGATCCCTGAGTAGTAGTGGGATCAAGACCCACGTTGGGCTTCATACTGAGCATGGAGCCCACTTGAGATTTATTCTCTCTCTCTCTCTCTCTCTCTCTCTCTCTCTCTCCCTCTGCCCCTCTCACTGCTCACATGCTCCCTTTCTAAAATAAAAAAATAAAATCTATTAATTTTTTAAAAATTAAATACAAATACCAAAAAAAGTAGAGAAAAAATGGCTCACAATTCAATACCTGCAAATATGCAGATATAAAGGAAGACAGGATTAGAAGAATGATAAGGATGCTTTTCAAAGCACAAAGTAAAGACTACACTGTGTAGTTAAATGAGGAACCAAGAAAAGATGCTCAATCCCATCAGTCCACAGGAAATGGGCATGATGGCACTTCTGACCTTTGGGGACACAGGATCTCTGGGGTCCCAGATCCTTACCCTGAGTACATCATACAAGGAAAACAGACCAGGGTCCCTGCCATGTAATTGTAAAAATTCTTCTCCACCGTATCTATCCTCACCCCACTGGGAACCATTTGAATGTGCTCTTTACTTTTTTTTCCTTTTTAAAACTTGAAGTATAATTAACATGCAGTGGTATATTAATTTCAGGTATATAATAATTCAACAATTCTATACATTTCTCAATACTAGACGGGTTAAGTGTACTCTTAATCCCTTTTATCAATTTCACCTCTTCTTTGTTCTCTGTATTTAAGTCTGGCTTTTCATTTGTCTCTTTTTTTTCTTTGTTTCTTAAATTCCACACATGAGTGAGATCATATGGTATTTGTCTTTCTCTGATTGAATTATTTTACTTAGCATTGCATCCTCTAGTATTATATTGTTGCAAATCATAAGAGCTCAATCAATCTTTTTTTATGAGGCTGAGTAATATTCCATTGTGTGTGTGTGTGTGTGCGTGTGTACATATATACATGCATACACACACACACATATATATATACATACATACATACTTATATACATATACACACACACATACACCACATCTTTTGTATCCTTTCATCTATAAATGGACTCTTGCATTGCTTCAATATCTTGGGCATTGTAAATAACGGTGCAACAAACATAGGGGTATATATTATCTTTTTTAATTAGTGTTTTCATTTTCTTTGGGTAAATATCCAGTAGTGGAGTTATTGGATCAATGGTATTTCTATGTTGAATTTTTTTGAGGAAACGCCATACTGTTTTCCACAGTGGCTGCACCAGTTTACATTCCCAGCAGTGCACGAGAGTTTCCCCACCAAAATGAAACATCTGAGGGTGTTCATCATCCTTCATGTTCAGAAAAGGCATCACTCAGTCCTAGCATGCAGATCATCTCATTTCTCCAGAGGTGTTTGTCAAGGCCCTTGGGGAACTGTAAATGCTGAACGTTACAAGGGCTGGGCTGTGGAAGGAAGGCACGGGCTTGTTCTTCACCCCTCCCTGGGGCGCTGAGGTCCACATTCTTACCATGACTCCTGGGAAAAGCAAACTAGTGCCTGACCTCTGGTTTTGTGTGAACAGTTACTCCTCACTAGTGCCATGGGAGGAGGCCTGGAGAAGACTGAGTGGTGGCGAGGCACACACACACCTCGGGTTCCATTCCTGATGTGTTTCTGAGAGCTTGGGATGAAAGACAAGCCTCAGGCCAGCACCTTCTGCAACCAGCCAGCCAGGAAAAAACAACTAAGGTTTTTTTTCCCCTTGTTTTTGAAAAATGGTGGATTAGAAGAGGGTTTAAGATGTAAGAGAAAGGTGGCTGCAAGAACGCTGGGGGGAAAGAGCAGGGAGGAAAGGGTGCCCTGAGAGCAGCAGCGCTCTCTGTCCACCAAAGGCCCACTGTGCAAATAGACAGGGAGGTTTCTTACTCACCAGGGGTTAAAGAACAGACACTTGATATTCCAGAGATTTGGCACTCTGGGATTTATAGACTTAATATAGTTTATGCTTTTGTGGCCTCGTTGGTTAGTAAACTGCAAGGTTCCTTGTTAATAAAATTCAAAGCAGGGGTGATAAACCACATCCCACAGGGAATGTGTTTGCACAGGTCCCACCAAACCCTCCATGTGGGACAAGGGGACTGGGGTTGCCCCACGCAGCTCTGGGCATCTCTTATTCCCGCCCCCCACCCTTCCTTCAGGGACACAGCAAGTGTCTCCCAGAAGGGAAACTCAGAGACTGAAATGAGATAAAGATGAGCTACCTCATGCCCAACTGGACCGGACTCTCAGGGCTCCTCAGAAATGCACAGAGAAAAGTGTAGCTCTCTAGTGGGGACCTACGCTGACATGTCATCTTGCTGTCAGCTGAAACAGTGGCCGAGAGGAACGAACGTTTGCTTCAGCTCTGGACACTGCCTCACAGAGATATGGGAAAGAATTTGGTACGTTATTGGTTTATTTGAAATCAGTGTTTTCCTTTTCTTGGTGACATTCTCAAGTACTTATTACCCAGCAAACAAATGTTACAGTTTAGCTGGAAGCTTCAGGTGCCCAGAACTGGATTTAATTGAAGATCATCGAAGAACATCCCTTAAGCACCTAGTTATTAGAGAAGGAAGGGGAATATGTCTGTGAGTCAGAGGCTGAGAGCATTCCTAAGAAAATACAAGTTTTTACTACCCTTGTGATATTTTTTAGAAGTTTATTCATTTTGAGAGAGAGAGAGAGAGAGAGAGAGAGAGAGTGAGAGAGAGAGCGAGCGAGCACATGTTAGCAAGGGAAAGGGACAGAGAAAGAGAATTCCAAGGAGGCTCTTCACCGTCAGCACAGAGCCCCACATGGGGCTCCATCTCATGGACCATGAGGTCATTATCTGATCCATCAAGAGTCGGATTCTTCTTCATTCAGTCCATGGCTCATTTTCGGGAGGGAGGGGGTGATGGTCATGGTGGGGGGCACTTGTGGGGACAAGCACTGGGTGTTATATGGAAACCAATTTGACAATAAACTATTAAAAAAAAAAGAAGAGTTGGATTCTTAACCAACTAAGCCACTCAGGCACCCCTACCCTTGTGACATTTCAAGGCAGAAGCGGGCAGACCTGGGAGGCAGGAGATGAGGACCCAGGGGCTCTGGTTCCCAGGCCTCCCAGCAGCACAAGACTCCTTAAATACAATACACGGTTGAGGGGAAAACAAAGGGGAAAATGCAGAGGAAGAGGCTGCAAGTCTGCTATTTTTAAACTGCCAATTAGAATGTCTAAAATTACGTGGCTAGAACTACCACATCCGCTCCAAGTTAAATCATACTCTTCTGAGCCCAAGTTTTAAATCTTGTTTTCAAAGCCCCTGATCAGAATATTCAAAAAGATTGTTTCTTGGCTGCGTTAGGCCCAAAGCCAAGTTGTGGTTCAGTATGGTTTCTCCTTGGGAATGATTTTTCTCGGTTAGAGTTCTTAAAACCTGTCTTCTGAACATTTGTTTGTTTCTGGGGGGGAAATAAAGAAAAAGATTAAAAATCTAAAGAGATAAAACGACAAAAAGAAAAAAATCAGAACAAAAAAAGGACTTGTATGGGGATTGAAAAAAAATGACATAATAATGCTGTGGTTCTGTTTGACTGAAATCCCATGATTAACATCTGCCGGCTCACCACTTGCCCTTGGCCTTCTGTTGGCCCTCTTTTCCCTCCAGGCCCCACTAGCCAAGCAGTTAGAATATAAGCCTTTGCCCAGGGCAAACGACTACAGTTTTTTTCCACTGCCATCAGACCCCTGAGAGCTCAATTCCAATGAAATGGGAAAGGCAGTGCATATTAAAATCCTAGTCACTTCAAGACCAGATACAGGGTCCAGGTTTCACGAAGGCTGCATGAATGAACCATTAAAGTGTGGGGAGCCCCCAATAATTCAATAATTCCTGTACGCGGTCTATGCAGTGTGTGCCTAGTACTTAGCCTCCCAAAGCTATCTGAGATAAGAGAACACCTCTGAAGGCTAATAAGGACTGAAAGAGAAAATTGCAAACAAATAAACAAACACACATATAGAGCTTTCCGGGTAGCATCTAAGTGAAATTAATTTTATTGAATGGAGGTATTATGTTTTAGCCCAGGCCTCTGCATGATTTGAGAAAAGCACATTCCACGTGGTCATTTAGAAGTTGCATTCTATTTGCCACGCTTGTGCATTTATTTCTTTAAATTCCGTCAGTCAGGAGGAGAATACTAATTTGTTTTCCCCATAAAAAATATGAAAGATTCTTGAAGACAAATAGAGTGTTTTCCAAATAATGGGGTGCTTTATTAACACCTCCGGAAAGACAGAAAGGGAATGTGTGGTGCCCATGCACGTGCTTGCTCTAAGCCGTGGTGGTTGGGGAGGAGGCTGGCTAGCCCCTTGCGGGTTCCCACCTCTCTGCTCACTTAGCTCTGGAAGACTCCTCAACAGGTGACCAAAAAAAGTTGGAGATGATATGAAAGAAGGGCTGCTGCCACCATCAGCATCTCTGTCTCGATTAGTCTTTGATGTATTTTCCAATGATTACATTCCCCAGTACAGTGCTCCCTCCATCCTCCATAATCTCACATTTAATAAAAGGCTGCTGGGGTGCCTGGGTGGCTCAGTTGGTTAAGCATCCAACTTCGGCTCAGGTCATGATTTCACGGCTCGTGGGTTCGAGTCCCGTGTCGGGCTCTGTGCTGACAGCTCAGAGCCTGGAGCTGCTTCAGATTCTGTGTCTCCCTCTCTCTCTGACCCTCCCCAGCTCGCACTGTCTCTGTCTCTCAAAAATAAATAAAAAACATTAAAAGATATTCAAAAAAAGGCTGCCTATACCGTTAGAAAGGCAAATAGTGGTGAACAAAAATTACTTTTTAAGTCTGCATTTATGTCTTCGAAGCATTAAAAAGCAAATGTATCTTTGTGCTCAGTGGAGCCTCCATGATGGCATATGTACTACAGCTAAAAGCACCTAAAAATGAGGATCTTTAGGTCTTCCAATAACTACAAACATTTGGACTAATGCATGATGATGCAGACAGTACTGCCCCAGGTTCCATAACAAATCTTAAAGATACAAAAACAAAAAGCAGTGCTTCTATTTTACGGTGGGGAAATTGAGTTACACAGCAATTACATAATTGTTCCAAAATTAAACTGAAAAAAAAAATCAGGAACAGAGTTCAAGTGGAATCCTAGTCTGCAAGCTCTTCTGTCTATGTCCTTTTCTCATTGAAATACTACACTATATCATCCCCCTGCTACAATAAATAATATAAGCTCTCTTTCCTCCTGAAAAGACTTCAGTCTGCGGACCAGACAGGGTGCCTATTTCTTAATACTGCCCCTCAGTCCTGTGAGCTCTGATTAAATGATTTCACATGCTGAGTTCAATAATTGGAGTTGCCTAGTTCCCGATCATTTGTTTGCCAGCTATAATGAGTGTCACTGTTTTTAGGGAATGACTGATACACTCCAGGAGCAAGAAAAGGGCTGTGAGGACTAGCAAACAAGGAATCCTATTCAGAAGGGAAGCGCTAAAGGTCACCACTGCCTGGCCTCCCAGACACACCCCACACCCCCGCCCACTCTGTACCTACTGGCTCATAAATTGCAAATCCACATCCAGGGCTCAACACTTTAACCATGTAAAGTGCACCCAAAATTCTAATGCTAGTTAATATCAAGGCCTAGTTCCCAGCCCTGGTTCTGCTTTTGTCATAAACCAGTTGAGTCCTCCTCAGGCAAGCTGCCTTACTTTCTGACACTGACGTTTCCTCATCTGTTGAGAAAAAAAAAAAAAAAACCCTAGTAGAACCTAGTGACATTCTGTGGTTCCCATTAGACAAGTTGATTAGAGCTACTCTAATGAAAGCCCACCGCAATCACCCAGAGGCCCAGGAGGAGAACCCATGAGCTGCAGAGTGTTATTCTATGTGGAAGGATGGAGAAGACCTATCCTAAAAAATATACTCTATGTCTGTTCTTACCAACTTAAAATTTAATCATAGCAACAGCTCATGAAACTAAGGAAAGGAAATCTATAAAACAGTGTACATACAACACTTAACAGTTTTATGAAGTATGTAAAATGGGTCTTGATGTTTGAGAATTCATTAAAATGTCTAGAGGGCACCTGCTCTGTGCATCACAGTGCAGTGGGTGCTTGAAAAAAACAAGCACAACCCTCAGCATGCCCCGGGTTTGCCAGGGGTCTTCATGGCCATGTCGGATTCTACCTGGAGGTGTGTGGTCAGAGACGGTGATGTGGAGGTGAGATGTGGGCTGAGCCTGAAAAGCAAGCAGGAGTTAGCCAGATCAGAAAGATTAAGAATCCAGACCTGGGAAAATACAGTGGGCCAGGAGCACAGCTGGAAAGACCAGCTATAAGGAATCTGGGCCAGCGAGAGCAAGAGTTATTGGATGTGGGAAAGGACAAGGGAGGAGGCTGGTGAGGGGGAGAGAGAGGGGCCCTCACGAGCAGGAGGCTGGGACCTACCCCACAGTACACCTGGGAGGCAGCTGGAGGGCAGTTGTGAGCAAAGGAGAACACACTCCATCTTGCTTACATTGTAGGAAGATTTTCCTGATAGCAAAGATGGAGGACTGGGGTGAGTATATGCACGGTAGAAGAAGGCAGGACATAGGGGAGGTAAACAGGAGAAAACAGTGGTGGCTAGAACTGGTATTAAAATAAAGAGCCTTTGTTCATACATTATGAAGGGACAGCCTAGGGTGTGGGTGGGCAAGCCATGGTTCGTGGGCCAAATCCTAACCCCTTACCTGCTTTGGTGTAGCCCCAAGCTAAGAGTAAGTTTTATATTTTTACATGATTGAAAAAAACATCAAAGGAAGAATAATATTTCATGGCACATAAAAATTACTTGAAATTCTAATTTCTGTGTCCATACATAAAATGTTATTAAAGCACAGCCATGCCCATTTGTTTAATATTGTTTATACCTACTAAGTAGTTGTTAACAAATCAAATGGCTTCCAAAGCCAAAAATATTTACTACCTGACCCTTTATAGAAAACTTTTACAGATCCCTGGCCTAAGGATTGAGGATGAGAAGAGAGAGTATAGGCTCCAACGTCCAGTTTATGCCTACCTCATAAGAAATTCTCAGCTTGGGGAATGGAAAAATGAGTGAGGAACAGAGGGAGACAGTCATCCAACTATAATGATGACAAGGCTGCCCCACGGGGTGGAGAAGTTCGTGTTGATCCTGTTAGGATGATCTTTGCATCTGGGAAGGACCCAGTACCTTACGTCCCCCAAGATATTCCACCATCTTTGGTGAGGGAAGAGAGGGGGGAAAGACACCAAAAAGCAAGATGTGGGTGACACAAAATGACTCAGGGGCAACCGGTGACTATATAGGTCAAGTGTCCACCTCCTGATTTCATCTCAGGTCATGATCCCAGATCAAGTTCTTCACTGAGTGTGGAGCCTGCTTCAGCTTCTCTCTGTCTGGGCGCCTGGGTGGCTTAGTCAGTTGAGCATTTGACTTCAGCTCAGATCGTGGTCTCATGGTTCGTGAATTCAAGCGCTGGGTGGGGTTCTCTGCTGTCAGTGCACAGCCCACTTAGGATCCTCTGTCTCCCTCTCTCTCTGCATCTCCCCCACTAGCTCTCACTCTCAAAAATAAACATTAAAAAAAAAGATATCCTCTCCCTCTGTCCCTCTCCCCTGCTTATGTGCCCTCTCTCTCTCTCTCTCTCTCTCTCTCTCTCTCTCTCTCTCTCTCTCTTTCTCTCTCTCTCTCAAAAAAAAAATAAGAAAAACTCACTCATTATTTTTACTCTTTGATATAAAATAATTCTGAGTCACCTACAATGAGCAAGAACTGGATAGGTCATGGGGAGAGATCTAGAGTATAGCTTCCCCTCCAATTTGTTTTCTAGGCAAACACTAGGGTAATTTTTCTGAAACACAGAAGAGAGCACTTCATGCTCCATATTTCAGCCTCTCCTACAAAAAAAGTCCAAGCCCTTGACCATGCTCTAAGGGTCCTGTGGGGTCTGGTCCTTCCCCAGCCATTCTTTTCCAAGCTCTCCTCTCAGTGCCATACTTTAAGGACATCTAACTACTGCAGTTTCCCAAATGGGCCAAGACTATTTTGGGTCTCCAAGCATTTATTCTGCTGTTCCCTCCACCTGTAACATGAACTCCCTTCCCCACAGTATCTCCTCATTCAATACAACTCAGCTCCAGAGTCACTCAGTATGGAGCCGGCAAATGTGAGGACAGTATGTGGCAAAAGTAGGTAGTAGGCTATTAGCAGCAGAGATGTGGGAAATCTGCCTGCCAGAAACAGAAAAGATTGAATCACAAAGATCCTATTTATGAGGGACCAGCACAGGGTAAGTGTGGTGGCAGGCTCCAAGCTGAGGCTGGGACTCAGGGCTCAAGTTGCTTTTAAGTTTTCAGGAGTTACTGATTGTATGAGACGCGGTCTTCTTAAACTTAGGTGTGCATCAGAATTACTTAGGAACTTATTAAAAACTCCTAGGTATCCAACCAGAGTGGCTAAAATGAAAAACACAGATCCAAGTGTTGGTGACGATGTAAAGGAACCGGAGCTCTCTCTCAAGCAGTGCTGGTGGGAATGTAAAAATGGTGCAGCCATTTTGGAGAACAATCTAGCAGTTTCTTATAAACATACACTAGTCATATGCCCCAGCAATTCCACCCAAAACCTTTTACATGAGTATTATAAGCAATTTTATTCTTATTAAGTCAAAACTCTATAAAACCCAATAAGCATCAAAAAGTGAATGGAGAGGGGCACCTGGGTTCCGACTTCAGCTCAGGTCACCATCTCACAGTTTGTGATTTCAAGCCCCATGTCAGACTCTGTGCTGACAGCTCAGAGCCTGGAGCCTGCAGCCTGCTACAGATTCTGTGTCTTCCTCTCTCTCTCCCTGTTCCTCCCCTGCTTGCTCTTTCTCTGTCTCTCTCTCTTTCTCAGAAATGAATAAACATTAAAAAATTTTTTAAGTGAATGGATAAATAATTGTGGTATGTCATACAATGGAATACTAATTACCAATTAAAAGAAATGAACCAATGATATAGGCAATAACATGGGTGAATCTCAAAACATTATACTGCAAGAAATAAGCCAGGCACAAAATCATATATGATTGATGATAATGTATGGATTCCATTTTTATGAAATTCTCAAAAAGGCACTAATTATGGTAACAGCAGATCAATGAATGCCTGAGGCCAGGAGTTTGGCAGGTAGGGGCAGAGAATTTAAAGGGCAAGAGAAAATGTTTTTTGGTGATGGAAATGTTCTGTACCTTGATTGTGCTGGTGATTACAGAGTTGCATGCTTTCATCAAAACTTGCAGAACTTTGTACTTAAAATGAGTCTATTTTATTGTTTGTACAGTGTACTTCAGTAAAGGTGACAAAAAATAAGTGATCCAGGCCCCAGGACAAAACCCTACTCAAATTCTCTGCAAGCTAGGCCCAGGTCATCAGTGTGTTTAGCAGGCCCAACAGGTGATTCCGATATGCACTGAGTTTGTGACTTGTCTGGCCACCATTTTACTGAGCTGGCTAAAAATACCATGGCCATGGCCCCCTCCACCTATCTCTTCATCAGCCTTGCCAGTCTCTCAGAAGAGATTTCATTAAACTAGAGGGGGGAAACTTATAAGTTCACACAATCCCCTGCATCTGGGCAATTCTAGGTACAAATCTGCTTTCTGGGTTCCGTCTAGCTTGACTTCATGCAAGAGAGGATTGCAGAGACTCCTTGAAATGGGCTCTCCAATGGGCTTCACACTCAGGAGTCCTTGATAGAAAACACCTCCAAACAGCAATCTAAGTCAGATTTACCCACAGGAGGGAAGAAGCTCCTCTTTCACCAATGCTCCTGAGAGAAGCAAGTAATACTTCAGTCAAGTCTGGGTTCCAAAGCAGTGCAGAGTTTCTGAGGTCAGGGTACCCATGTATCCACTCATCTATGGAAACTGAGACAGCCATGCATTGTCCATGCTTACACGCTACTGTGCTTGATGTTTAACAGCCTCAACAGTATAAAGTTTAGATTTTTAAAAATCTAACAGACTGTACAAAGTTACAATTTTTAACTAAAATACATACGCCACTTTGGGAAAGGATGAGTAATTCTGTGTCTTTGAGTTTCTCATGAGGGGTTCAGGAGCTTAGGTGTCATGCGAAGCATGACACCACCTGTGGTAGAATGCTTCTCTATGTCCGAACTAGCACTGCAGGGTTACAGCCACCTGTCTCATTGTGTAAGACGGCTCAGTACATGTGTAGCCTGCGGTCATCTGGAGAGCAGTGCATCATGGGTTAAATGAAATTAACACCCAAATACTACTAATAAATTATGGCTAAGGGTAGTAATGGATATTATATTGTCTTCAGTGGTAGAAATTTTACCTTCCTGGAAGCTGACTGCCTTGTCTTGATCACAATTGCTACTCCTTGGGCACCTGCATTAATATAACAAATCACTGAGAAAATAGAGCTAGTGTCACAGAGCAATTGCTGCATAAAGAACAGCTTGAGCCGCTTGAATCTCCCGACAATGTCAAAGAAAATTCAATACCGAAGTCAGGGACTTTTACAGGATTATTGGGAAGATTATTTTTGTCATTGTTGCTGTTATTTTTGTTAATGTCTTTAAAATTTTTGGTTCAGTTTTAAAGCATCCCGAGCCTATAGAAAAATTCTTGACCTGTATTTTTTTCATTAAACCTGGAGTAGAGCAGATAAACATTCCTAAATAATGTGAGACAAAATTACATGTACTACACACTTGTCAGAAAAATGAGCGATGGAACAAAATACCTGTGTATCACTGCATCTCGGATATATCTAGCATTAGAACAAAAAGGGAAAGGTTTTGGTGCCTCAAAAAAGCCAGGGAGAATATCTGTCAATTCCCAACAACAATGTCTAGGACTGGGAATGAGATACAGTGACCATGACATTTGTAGTGGACGTCACAGTACTACTACTTAGAGGGTGCTATCTGTTGTGAGAGTATATGCCCCCGAGTTGTGAAGATGCTTGCAAGGCTGTACATGAAGCACTTGCAACAGTTCTCAGAGCACCATAAGGGCTTAATAAAGGGGAATTACCATCGGTGTCTTCTCTTTCAACATCAACCCTATTTTAGAAATAATGAAACTGAGGGGGTACCTGAGTGGCTTATTTCTTGGTTTCGGCTCAGCTCATGATCTCATGGTTTGTGGGTTTGAGCCTCGTATCGTGTTCCACACTGACAGTGTGGAGCCTGCTTGGGATTCTCTCTCTCCCTTTTTCTCTGGCCCTCCCCAACTTGCTCTCTCTCCCTCCTTCTCTCCCTGCCTCCTCTCTCTCTCTCTCTCTCTCTCTCTGTCTCTCTCTCTCTCTCAAAATAAGTAAATAAACTTTTTTTTTTAAAGGGAAATAATGAAACTGAGGACCACAGAGACTCTGCAGCTTGTTCAGGGTCATAAAGTAGGTAAGTATCACAACAGGATTCTAACTTAACATCTGAGTGGTTCTAAACACATAGTTTTAACCAATCTCTAGCACCTTCTTGGATGTAGCTGCATCAGCCAACTGAGAAAATTATCTTCCCCCAAATGGAATAACTCTCCTTGGTCCAGGTAAATGACTTAAACTTTGGAAACGACTCAGAGGTCTATTCTTATCTATAGCTGCATCTCTAGTTAGGGCACCTGAGTTGACTGAAAGAGGTTCACAGGCTGGTAGGCCCATGGGGGGAGGGCCAGGACCATGTCAGGCTAAGGGATGGCCTTGTGTACAATCTTACAGAAGTACCTGGCTCCTGCATCTTCTCCAAGCTTCCTGTTCTAAATCAGAGGTAGCTTTCACAGGTGTGCAGAACATACTACCATCTGTGTTGCTAGAATTTGTCCTATGGATCTAGTGATCTTAGGATACATGTTCAAGTTTTTCAAGGACTTGTTTCACAGTTTCTCCCAAGAAAACTCATAAAGTGTTTAAAGTCAAGTATAGTTACTGTTCTCTTTTCATAAGGAAAAATATTTCCGTCCTGAGTGATGAAAATCACTTAGCTGGTCTATAGCTGAGGACACAAATACATCTGTGCTGAAAAAGTATTGCAGAAACCAGAAACTGAAAACGTTCATGGGCAGCACTGTGATAGGTTCTGTTGCTAGGGTGTTTGTCGATACATAAATAGATAAGGACTCTAAAAACTCTTATTAATAAAGTTGATGTGTCCTTGGCTGACTGGCCAACTATGGCTGCCTTCAAAATCATTAAACTTCAGACCAGGCTTAAGATTTATTAAGAGATCTTGCTGCCTGATAATCTGTGTAGGGCTATTCTTATAACAGTTGCTGCTATGGGGTTCAGCCACTGGGTCCATTTCCAGCAACCGAAGTTTTGAAAGAAATTGAAATCAAGTTTAGTATATAGTTCAACCGCAACAAGAATGTAATAGGAATTAAAACAGAAGTGAGGCCAGATCCCAATGACTTCCTCCTAGACCATTTAGATCACTGACATTATTATGGAAGAATTGCCTATGGATTCTTCATCACTGTCATCATAATCCCAGCTAACATTTATTGATCACTTACCACACATGAGGCACTGTGCTTAAGCACTTTATATCTCATTTAGTCCTACCAAAACTCTATAAAATGGGTGAAACTATTGTCTTTCATTTTACAGTGAGGCTCCTGAGGTTTAAAGCAAGTAACCTGCCTATGTTTATGTAGTTAGCAAGTGGCAAAGATGATAATCAACTCAAGTCATCTGTTTCAGAGTCCATGTGCTCACTGTAACCACAGACATTATAGTCCATACTTTTCATGAATTCAGTTTTGACAGAAGTCCAATCAGGTAAATACCAGCTTGTATTAGGCACAAACTTTGTGCAGTTTCCCAATTCCTTTGACCACCTGCTTCTTTCCAAAGACATATCTCAGACTCTACCACTGTTGGTACCTTTGCTGGTACCCTTGCTTAGCTCTGCTGGTAGACTGGAGTCCACATCACCCATGCCTAGCCTCACCTTCTCTTATTCCCTTCTACTTCCACATGGGGACAAAATGCCACACTGCAGACCACTGGATTTGGATTCCCTCACCAAGGGGCAAAATAACAAAACTCAGAAGTCGGGGAGAAGCTGTTGCCAATGAAGTAAACATTCACCAACAGAAAACATGAAACAGGAAGGAACTGAATGAATAGGTCCCCCTCCTTTCTCCTCTCCAGGAGTGGCTCTGAGACATGGTTTCTGAGCAGACACTATGGTGAGTACTCCTGTTGAACAACTTGTAAAGTGGTGGCCAGCACAGCAGCACATTGTAGCACATTTTCTTACCTTTGCCTTTCTTGCCTCACTTTCATTTTTCCTTTTACCTGCCCGACTCTGGGTTTGTGCTTTTCAAAGAAACCTTTAGCACTTTAATCTTTGCCTTGGGTTATGCTTTCTAGAGGTCTAGGGCTAAGGCATAGTATTATTCCAATTCTATATCTACACAAACAGGGTTTCAGAGGACTGACTTGCCCTAAGTAACACAGATATTAAGGCAGAACCAGTAGTTAAACCCAGTACCAACAAACATAAAAAACTAGTGCTGAGGGAAATCAAGCTGACCAGACACCAGGTAGTTGTATTGTTCAAAGCACACAAGAGTCTAGTAAGGTGATAAGGTGATACGAGGTTTACATATATTCACACATCTCTGAATCACACAGATGCACAAGTACCACACCACCCACCCTCACACACACACACACACACACACACACACACACACACACAAACAGACATCCTCAAATAGCAAATTCAAGTTGGAGGGACACTACCTCTTCTTTTATTTCACTCATAACTTTTTAATTGCTCTTAATATTAACTACATTTTTATGACATATTTCTAGTTTTATTAAGTATTTTTTGGGGATAATCATCATGCAATCTACTGGGCAAGCCGCTTGATAGTTTTCTGAATATGATGCCACTTACATTTAAACTGGGCAGAGGAGAGCCCACAGTCTGATTAGACTTGGGCTTGTCCCACCCTTGGAGCTCCAAATAACTAGACAGGAGTCTTTCTCAAGATTACCTAGAGTACCCACCCTCAACCTTAATTGGGACACACAATAGAGTGTCTACTATTATCTCAAGGTATCATAATAGACATAGAACATTCTTTCAAAAACTGTCTAAGAAAATTAACCTCAATGTATTTATTTAAGAAATAAATCTATGCCACCCCTCCCTTTTAGTTACAAGAGGCATTAGATAAATTCAAACCAAATAAAATGGGATGCCTAAATCCCAAAGTGGTGAGGATTATGCCTTTAAAGCATTTAGGAAGTCACCAAAATGTGTATCTAGCCAGTGACTTTAAAAATGGACTAAATTAGTTCCTTGGGGAAACTTATTAGAAGCAACACACAAGGATTGGGCTTCAAAAGGTCAGCTCTCTGAGGATACAAAAAGGTGCCTGTGTTATCTTCCATCATCAAAGCCTACTGAAATATTGTGAAACAAGGAGCATGAGCTTATCTTTGAATAAGGTGAGTGCACGAAATGAAGGAAGGGCCAAACTACTCCACAGCACAAAGGAGTCCTCCGTGTTTCTCATCCCTCCTCCCTCCATCCAGAGGCAGCAGGATGTGCAGATCCTACTTTATACCTTGGAGATATGTCTAAGTACCTACTTAGATGCTACTCTCAAAGTATTACAAATCGCATATTTAAGACTTCTGTAACTTTGCTTCCAGCTTTTACCGCTGAGAAAGTCATCTTTATAAACATCGCTTTTTGTATTTTTATCCTCTTCTCTCTAGGAGAGTAAAGCAGAATTCCTATAGTACTACCCTTATAAATGGAACATTCAAGGCTCAGGATTATCTCAGTATGTCTCCTCCAAACTAGTGTCTTAGTTTGGATTCCTCCCAAAAGAGGTCCTGAGACAAAGATCTGAGTACTGTACAAGTAATTTGTTTGGGCGATGACCCTTGGGAGTAGAACTGAGGAGTGAGAACGTGAAATAGGAGCGGCAGAAAGCCAGTAACTCGTGCATCCATGAGCGGTTAGTACTGTGGGCACCCGAGGCACAACTCCCCTGGGTGCCCTTCTGAGAAATCATGTGGAACTCACAGCAGAACCTCCCCCAGGAAGGTCAGAGAGACTGGGCATTGTCCACCAACTCCCATCCCCCCATTGGTGGAGAGCTGCTCCATCAGCACGAGCTCCCCTGCACTTCCAGTTTACACGAGTGCACTCAGAGGGTGGGGAGTGAGCAGGAGGAAGGAGGGAAGCCATTGGTTTGCTGGAGACAGTCTTGCCCTTCAGCTACAGGAGGACTTGTGCTGGGTGGGGATATGGGATAGGGCAACTACTCATCACTTCTTCTGCTCTCTTCTAAAATATGCTTCAGAAGTTCTTGACCAATTGATGGTTTACAAGCAAGGAAGTGATAGGGTCAAAGTAGTGGTTTAGGAAGAATTATTCAGCAATGCATATGGAGGAGTTAAAGCAGGAAAAGATTGGAAGGTGAGGGCCTGTTTAGAGTCCATTGCAATGGTGCTTATGTAGTGTGAACTCACAAAGTCTATATTTGAGATATTAATGGAAATGAAAAGAAAATGCACATTGCTTTTGGGAATGCAGAGAAAGATGAGTTAAGTAAGAAAAGTGTTGACACTCTGAAGATTGGAGTCTGGAAGACCGGGGAATGGTGTCCTCAGAAGTAAGAAGGCTGGAGGAAGGACCCCTGACTGGAAGGTCGGGAGCAGGATGGGAAGTGGAGCAGGAAATAAATTGTTGTAGATGTCCTGTTTGTGATGTTGAAGAGATATGCAGGTGGAAATCTTCAAAGAGCAGTTGAAAATTTAGTGCAGGGTCAGGGAAGAGAAGCTCAACAGAAGACAGTGAGTAGAGCCAACTTCCTAGGGGTATGAGCAGATGACATCAATGCCATTTGCCTATCAAGACAATAGAGCAGTGAAGAAAAAAACCCAGACCTTTTGGCTCTTCCACTGGCTGGTGAGTCACCTTTGGCCTCGGCCCCTTCATTCACACACTGGAGATACTAATAATACAAGTAGCACTGACTGTGGGCATCCAGTCCACACAGCTGGCTCTCTTCTCTTACACATCCTGAAACAAGATGTGGCTTTCTGATCAATCATTCTGAGTTACATTAATGCCTTGATATAATTTTGTACCATCAGCTACCTGGCTCAAAGTGTTCCTCAGTATCTCCATGGGACATGCCCAGGCCTGTATTAGCCCCCATTTTAAATTTTATAAATATGACTTATATATAACATACTTCACATATTATCTTAACATTGTTTGATAATTTTCAACCGCAGACACTCCTCATTGCTTACTACCCTGTCTCAGGGTGAGAAGCTTTGAAAAGAACTTCTCCCACCTCGACAAATTTCTACTGAATTACTTTTGAACCACATTTTAGTGGTTCAAATAGAATATTCGATTCTTCTGTTCTCTATCTTAAAATCCTCAATGTGCATGTCTTATCCGTTTTTTTCCACCCATAAGAAGGACAATGAATGTCCATTGTCCCCTTTATCATTAAGACAGAGTATCTATTTGACAGTCCTTTCTCACATTAGAATTTGAAACCAAGAGATAAGCTATTTGGACAGAAACATTTCCCCTTGCTGCATAGCAATGGGCCAGTATTCAAGCAGGGCCTAAGGGCACATCTCTAAAAGGCCAATGGCAAATAACTGGCTTTGTATAAGTAACTCAACCTGATATGACATCTAATAATTCCAGGCCTGATCCTGGATTCTGCCAGTGAACACTCCTACTGTTATTGCCCATTATGAAGCACCCTCAATAGGAAGTACACTTTTATTTTAAAAATTATGTTCGTGTATATGTGTATGTGTGTGTGTGTGTGTAGGTTCAAGTGTGCTGCGCTGTCCCATACAAGCTGGCATTAACTTTTGCTGGTCCATAAATCATTATTACTATATTTATATACATCCAGCCTCTGAGCCAAACTACATTTCTTAGAAGATAAGAGACACCTACTTATATAAAGCAGTATCACTATCCTAAGTAATCCCATGAGGGCATATTAATAACTTCACATTGTAAGTGAGGAGAGTTAAGTAATATGCCCAATGCTGTCAGTTAGCAAAGGTGTGCAGGGAATTTGAATTTGAGTATTCTTGGGCAGGGTCTCTTTCTATCCTGATTATCATTAGGGACTTGCAAATATTTGCTAAATGGTTGAATGAGTGAATACATCATACTGGACCAATCTATAGCCATAATCAAAAGCCCAATGCCTCAGACTTTGCAGATATTCCCTAGATGTAGATAGTTGACAAGTATATAGAATCAGGAATTGTCTTCAAAAAATGTAGCAGAGTAGGTAAATGGACTGTGGTACATCCAAACAATGAAATATTATTCAGTTCTAAAAAAAAGAGCTATTAGCTACAAAAAGACAGGGAGGAAACTTTAATGCATATTCCTAAATAGAAGAAGCCAATCTGAAAAAGCTGCATGCTGTATGATTCCAACTATGTGACATTCCTGTAAAGGCTAAGCTATAAAAACAGTAAAAAGGTGAATGGTTATGGTGGGGTGTGGAGGAAGGGATGAATAGGCAAGACACAGAAGACTGTTAGGGCAGTGAAAACATTCTGGATAATACTATAATGATGGACACCTGCTGTTATTGGTTTGTCCAAACACACAGAATGTACAACGCCATGGGTGAACCCCAAGTAAATAATGTACTTTGGGTGATGATGATATCCATGTAGGTTAGCTAAAGCAATATTATGGAAAGCTTGGATTTCCATTACAAGAGCCAAGCTTTTGTGGGATAGTGGGTTTCTTTTTTTTCTTTTTCTTTTCCTTTTCTTGTTTTCTTTCTCTTTTTTCTTTTTTGAGGAGTACAAATTAATTCAGTAGATTATGTAGGAAACAGTATAGTACATGCAGAGAGGTAAGATCAAGTATAAAAGCCAAAACAAAAAAAATATATAGCAGAATATGACCACATGGAAAGAGCTAGACGCTTCCTCTTTTGTCTTTGGCATAGCACAAAAGAAGGGCTCAAGTTATACTTATTCATGTATTTTTTAATTGCATCTCTTCTTTTTTCCCACTACCCATCATCCATCTGCTTATTTGCCCAATCCCAGTATATGTGTGTAGTGGTGTCAGAATTATTAACCTGTGCTCCTATGGGAAACAACTTTATTCACTATAGTACAGTGCTTCTGTATGGTTCCTTTAGTCCTTAGTCTTATGGTCTCTACTCATTTGCTGAATTATTTGGACAAAATTTCTGCCATTCCTCTCAATGATAATCATACTCATTACACAGGTTTTTAAAAAATAAATTAATATCCCCTTTACCCATTACATTATTTTTAAATTAAGTCTTTTAAAAAAAAAGTGACACCAAGGAACAAAACCCACAAAGAAACAAATAGACCAAGATGATCTGTGTGTGCAGAATATCTGCGCTGTGCTCTGGTTATCTTTATAATCACCATTATAAATGGTTGACCACCACCATCATTCCTCAAGTCAAAATCTGAATTCACATAGGCCACACTTACCAGAAACTGGCCAAAAGATGTATAGATCAGCTTGGCTCTGGACCATTAATTTCACATATTAGGATCTTCAGAGGACTAACCTGATCAGGGCATGGTGGTAGGCCCTAGGGTTGAGTTCCAACCTCCCCATCCACAACCCGGGTTCTGGACTATATATCCCTACAGTATCTAGGATCATTGTTGCTATTTACCTTCCCTGGGATTTAAGTGATGGCCCAATAAGCCGATGGACACATAATATCCACACATCATATTTCTGGCATCATAAAGCTGCAGAGACAGCACATCAATGATATTTGCCTGGTGGCTATTGCTGTCTGCTACCCAAATGCATGCCAACATTTCTCCATAGTTAAATTAAATAGCTACAAGAAATGAAAGTCCATTCACGTTTGGCTCTCCCCCACCTGTTTTTAAATAGTTACTTTTTTTTTTTTTAACTCATCTCTCCTTCTACCAAGTGAATTTTTCTATTAGAGGTTATCTCTTGAGTTCACTGTCGAGTCCATTTTAATTCTTGCATTCCCTTATGAGATATTCATTCGAAATGAATTGCTATCCTGTCAGTTACATAGCTCTGCTCCTGGCATGGGAATTGTATTTCTTTAATGGCTTTATTCCTCTAAACATATTCTTTGTAGAGGTCTCCATTATCCCCCAGTCCTCACAGGGAACCACTGGCAATGGCAGAATAGGGCTCTTTGCTGCCTAGAGGCTTGAGAAACAAATCTGAAATATTTTAAAACTAAAAGAGTTCCTGAACTGATGTGTGTCCTGGATTGACTGTTACTGGGCACTGAGCACCAAACACAACACAGAATGGCAATTATTCTTCCCGGCAGTCCAGGTGCCAAATGAATTTTTTCTGCTCTTAAAAATGGACTGAGATTTTCAGTAATTGAATGAAATAATGTACAATAATTTAAAATATTGTTCATTCAGAGAGAGATTAGGCTTTAATTAAATGGCGTCATTTAATATATACCGTCCAGCAGATACTATAATTGGTTTCTTTAGCAGAGAACACAGTAATATCTAGGCTTTACTGAAGTGATAATAGTACTAATTTAGCCCGGTGGATACATAAACAGCTTGGCTGCTTCTGACACCCATGGTGAGCAAGAGGTAAGCTTTAATCATGACATCTGCACAACTCTTAATCAGTCATTGCTTTCTGAAATAAAAGTATTAATCACCCAGACTAAACAAAGCCTGTTTACATTAAACACGTATGATATCTGGGCCTTTCAGGGATATTAAGCTGTTCATTTCTATGGATACAAAAAGGTAGGGTTCTCTTCAAAGTAGTGATGAAATTACATTTCATTTGAGCTGGGAGAATGTAATTTATTATTTTTAAAACCTGGTATAAATGCAAACCAGCACTCCCCAGTTTGTTCAGAGAGGGCAGACAATTTCCTGGCACAACAACAGTTGTGTATTTTAACTCCTATCTTCTGCTGGTCATTTACAAGGACGTTTTCATTTCCAGGCTTGGCTCCTGTTTCCTCATGGCTCATTCTCGAAATGTGATACAATAAGGTCCTATTCTCTTCAAGCCATTCTGCTTGATAATTCTGAACAAAGCCAGAAGGGGATGGGGGTGGGGTGGGGGGGAGAATTTAACTGAATCTAAAAGAGAAAAAAAAATTGCCTTCTAAGGTCTAATGCTCCCAGACAAATTAAAAAGTAACCAGAGATTAGATTAAATTCCTTTGCTAAATTCTTTGTTTTCAAAAATATATACGCTGCACTAGGGATGGAAAACTTTCATTTCCTTGTTTGCAAATGGCCATCAACATGTTTATTTTGGAAAAGAATGGAAACATTGATTATAGCAAAGAGCTAGCTGGGTCACAATGTCAGCAAAACAGACTGGCTCTATCACTGGGTGGCGAAACAGAATTGGCAATCACAGGGTAGGGTTCTGGGGTATAACTTCACCTTTACAGATTTCCCAGTGGATTATCAGGGACCTGGTACAGCACATCAGAACGCCTCCCTGCCCTCTTAGAACTCAGGGGGCGTGTTCCTGGGTTTGTCCTCAGAAGATGAAAAATGTAACTGGGGACACGGGAATGACTTGTATACGGCATTCTGGAAACAGTCAAATCAGGATTCTCCTCGCAAGCTCAAGGGGAGCCGGCAACCTGGGGAAAAGAATCCTGATTGAACAAAGGCTGCCTTGGAGTCTGCTTGGGTCTCACGGTTAGAGGACAAACCTCATGCCAACACAACTATACATCCAAACACAACTCTCAGAGACCAACACAGCCACTGGGGACCATCAAGACTCCTGTTATCATGCTTGCATTTTCTTCCTTTCAGAGCAAGCCACACTCACTGGACAGAACAACAAGCATGAGAGAGCAATTGTGCCCTGGACCATTACAGCCTCTGCTTGTGTCCTGTAAATTATTCTTCAGACCAGGGCCATCTACCCAGCTGCACCCAGAGCACCATTCTGGTGCCAAATCCAGTGGCCTGTTTTTAGTCATGGCCCTTCTTGACCTCCCTGGGACAATCCAAATGGTTAAAATACACCTCCGTGGATGCTCTCCTCACTGGCTGCAACAATCTTATGTAAGACCCCTCCTTCTTTCTCTCTGACTGCTAAAGTAATTGTTCTAGAATGTGCTAATGCTCAAGGTTTCCCCCATGTAAGTCTTAAATAAAGGGGAAAATGCAAACTAATGGCAAGGCATACAAAAATATTCAAAGATGGTCTCAAACATTCTGACCTTTCTTTCCTTGTTTCCTGACACCTCACAGATAATTTTCTGTTCACTCTTTTTTTTCTCCCATTTCGACCTCCCCCTTTGCTCTTTCGCTCTGTTTTTCTCTTTCTGATGGACACACGCAATTTCCTGTCACTATCTTAGCATTCTTTACTTCTCAAGTCTCAGTGTCTTTGCCCATTTGCTTTTCTTTTCCCTTTGTATTCCTTCTTCACCAAAAGTTCAATGGACCAAACTCATCTCTCAAAAGCCTTCCTGGCCCACTAGACTGAAAATGCCCACTAGACTGAAAGACTTCTCTTGTCTTGTTCATCGGAGGTTCCTAGCACGAAGCCAGGCACATTGCAAGCATGCACCATATGTTTGCTACAATGACTTAAGTCAATGTTCCTAAATATTTAGTCACACTGTCCTTCACGTTCGTTCCACTGCACTTTCTACCTATCTTACACATCATAATTTTTATTTGATGCCTTAATGATCCAGATGGGAATCACCCCCACCAAAACCATTTTTGTCCAGATCAGAGGCCTTTTCTTAGTCATTTGCTTGGCACACAGTAGGCACCCAAGAACTTTTTGTTGGATGAGGGAAGAGAACGTAGAAAGTGGCCCTGTGCGCATCACGAGGTGGATTTTCATCAGAGCACCTGTGCTCTCCCCTTTATCAGGGTGGCATTTCCATAACTTTACCAGCACCAAAAGGGGTCCTTTAAATTCTGTCTCCTGGATTCTTGCTGTAACCCAGTAGTCACAAAACAGTCAAGGATTGATTTGGCACTTCACCCACAGCCCAACTCACAGCCTGCTCAAGGATAAAGGAGCCTGCTCTAATCTAATAAAGGGCTGCTTCATGAGGCTTCATTTGCCCAGATTCTCTGCATTCTCCTGCCTACTCCCGTAGACACCCACCAGGAAATAACAGTAGCCTCCCAAGCCTGCAAGATAAACCCACTGGGATTATAGCCATTCCCCACAACTGAGCAAACCACCTCCCAATGCCCACACCTTTTGCATTAAACACAGTGTATCAAATTAAAAATAAAACTCAAGTTGTTTGGTTAATGGTTTTCTCAGGCCTGAGGTTGAGACCAGACCGCTGATTCGTCTCTTGAAGAATGCCAGCTGGTTTTGCTGCTTGCCACAGACACTGTTTAGCTATCATGTGGCACACGAAGCTCTTCTATTCATTCTTAAACCTAATGTCCAATTAACTGAGAAAGGGGACTCATTAAATAATTTAAACTAGATCCAAATTAAAGGGCAGTTTTCTCCATCGTACTTGCAAAGAAGTTCAATTTGGCTGAAGGACATAATCATTTCAAGCCCATGTTGGTTTGGGACACTCTCTAATGGGGTAATCTTGAATCAGCTCCATTTATATCTTCTTTTCATAGGTAGCATACGGGAATCTTGCCTGTGACACCCATCGACAACGTTTTCTCTTTGACAATGTGTTTAAGCTTAATTCTTTGAAAAATCGTGTGAAAGAGTTTTGGTCATAATTACATGTTCAGCTTTTACTTGAGAGGACCTGTTAGACTAGATGATGAGTCATATTTGCTGCCAAGATGCTAGAAAAAATCCCGAGTACCATCTGGAAAGCCGGTCGGCTGTAGACATCATTCATGTCAGTTTATTCTTAGCAGAGCTGGGAATAGAACTCCTATTTGACTTCTGTTCCAGTCCTTTCCACCTCACTGCTTACTACTGCGCCAGGAAGACCCACAGTGCAGAGCCCGGTCATGGGGAAAGAAGTTCAGGGGTTCCAGCTCCTTCACCGGGTATTTGTAGAATGTACTGTGCTATGCGAGAGGACCGAGTAGACCTCCTGTTCCCGAAATGCGGGGTTCTCTAAGTTTGCCTGCAGTTCTTAATGCCAATAAAAAAACAAGTAAAGGTTACAGAAACCCTGCGAGTATTTCTCTCAAGTCCAGGGCTTGACTCAGTCTTCCAGGGCTTCTAGAATAACTCCTACCCTGAAGAGTCCACTATTCCTTTTGCAAAATGGTGGGTCCAAAGCAAAGTACATGAAAACAGTCCCTTTGGCGGGCCTTCCTCAAATGACCACCTGCAAAACACTCAACTCCCTGGGCCAAGGAACTGCTCTTACAGGAGGCCCTTCTTCTGCGTGCCCTTTCCTAAATCGGCCTTCTGGGCCTTGAATTGTGTCTTTGACTCTCTTCAGTCATGGTAATAATGAGAATTAATAATAAGAGTTATCATTATATGCATCAAAACACTTATTTCCAATTGTCCTCTTGGTAATGAGCAGAAAGTTAGCCCAGCCTTCCTCTCCCCTCACAGTAAACGAGGCTGGGAGATAGGGCAGGCCAAGGCCTTCAGGCGATCCACCTCCTTCCTCATGATGCTTCCTGTTGCTCCCAGGGCTGCTTTCTGCTGCTCTCCATCACAGAAGCTGCTGGTGGTGTCCTTTGGCAGCTGCTCCTGGTGGGGGATCTTCCATCAACTGCAGTACCTCCTACCTGTCTTGTCCTTCCCCCCTGTGGGTCACACGGGCAATTTCCAGCTGTTCCAGTCTATGGTTTCTCTCGCCTCCTGAAACAGGTCTACAACTTCCAACTAGCTTGAAAACCTCATTTATAGTCTCAGCACCACCTTTAGGGAGTGGCTCCTTAGAGGGTCCACTTGGGGCCTTCTAAAAGTAGCTACAAAGCTAAATAGCCCCTCTAACAAACATTAAGAGGTATGAAAACCCATAACAACATTTATAGAAAGGAGTAGGGCCACACAGCATCTCTGTATGTGCTGTTTGTCTTCATTTTCACAAAAGTCATATGGCATAGGCAGTATTATTTTTATAGATGAAGATGCTGGTAAAAAGCCCCGAATACTCCTCGTGCTCCTCTGCTCTCACGTTCACTGCTAGAAGGCATAAGGGAACCTAACTGCTCTGCTCTGGTCACTTCTGTGCCCGTCTATGACTCCTCATGGCCTGTGGAGTAAAACCCTAATACCTTAACTTAGGGCGTAGGCCTATTCAATATAATCATCTCCTTCCGCCTTCTTATCCCATTTTGCCTCCCACTCCCCTTTTATGTGCATACTATGATCTAGAAGAGTGACTCACTCCGTGCCTCATACTTGCCCATCTATGAGAGACACCATGATGTTGTGAGAAAGCATTAGATTTGAATACAGGCTGATTTTTTTTCCTATCTCCAACTCTACCATTAACCAGCTATTTGATGTTGAGAAAGTAACCTAAACCCTTTGTGCCACAGTTTTTAAAACTCAATTTATTCATTGAAACATATTTATTGGTGAACAAACAGGCATGGCCCTGCTGTTCTGGAGCTCACACCCTCTAGGTTATAATGTAGGGATGAGAGACACAAACATAACCTTGATGTTCATCAAGGGAGTAGGCAGAGGTGGTCCAAGGGAAATGTAGAACAGGGGCCTGAAAAACTGGAATGGAATGACTGGAGGATGGATGTGGGATGGGAGAATGGTCCAAGATGAGGCTGAGGAAGAAAGCAGAGGCCAGATCAAGAAGGCTCTTTAAGTTTTATTGAATAAATCCTTTATTCCAAGGGAAATGAAAAGTATTCACAGAGTTTGAATCAAGGGAAAAATATGACCAGATCTGCATGCTACAGTGATCTCTCGGGTTGCTGTGTGGAGAAGAGATTGCATGAGTAGGGATGGGAGGGCAAGACTGGAAGCCACAAGAACCACTAGTGGAAGGTGGCTGCAATGGTGCATGAGAGATGGTGGTGGTCTGGACCATGGCAGTGGCCGTGAGGGCCCAGGAAAGTGGGCGGACTCCAGAGATGTTTAGAGGAAGGAATCAATAGGGCTCTATGAGGCTGAAGAGGGAAGGAGGTAGAGGGGAAGGAGTCGAGAATTATGAGCCTGAGTGGCTCAGTTGATTAAGCATCTGACTCTCGATTGTGACTCAGGTCATGATCTCATGATTGTGGGACTGAGCCCCACACAGGGCTCTGTGCTGAGGATGGGGCCTGCGAGGGATTCCCTCTCTCTCTGACCCTCCTCCTGCTCTCTCTTGTTCTCTCTCTCTTTCTCAAAACAAAATAAAGAAAAACAACTATGAGCAGGAGTCATGCCTGTGCAACAGAAATGGATTGTAATGTTACTTGCCTCGAGAGATGTACCGGAAGTAAGGGAGCAGGGTAGAGGAGAGAGAAGTGTTGCGTTCAGCTTAAAAATTTTGTGTTTTACGTGCTTGTGGGACAAATAGCAATACCATCCAATAGAATTCTTATAAGAATTAAATGAAATGATACACGCAATATTCCTTGTACTGAGAGAAAGCCCACTGTTATGAATTCAATGTTTGTGTCCTCTGAAAATTCGTATTTGAAATGCTAGCACCTAATACAATGGTATTTGGAGGCAGGGCCTGCAGGAGGTTTAGATTGCCCTTATAAGAAGAGGATGAGATCCCAGAGTGCGCTCGCTCTCTCTCTCTCTCTCTCTCTCTCTCACTCTCTCTCTACACACTGAAGAAATGTTACATGAGCACACAGCAAGAAGGCATCTGTCTACAAGCCAGGAAGAGTCTTACCAAGTTCAGAATTTGCTAGCACCATAAATTTGGACTTCTCAGCCTCCAGAGTTGGGAGAAATAAATGTCCATTGTTTAAACCATCCCGTCAGTGGTATTTTGTTACAGCAGCCCGAGCTGACTACGATACCCACTAAAGTGTAGTTTTATTTTCTGTTTCTCTGACCACTCCCTTTGCTTGGAATGCCCTCTCCTTCATTTCTACAAGTTCAGATTCAACCCACATTGCAAAGTCTATTTCAAAGTCACCATCTCCCCGAAGCCTTCTCTGATCTTCCTAGGTGGAGGCTTTCCATGCTCAGACCTCTCACAGCACACACACACACACACACACACACACACACACACACACACACACACATTCTACCTTGAGCTGTGGTTATGTACACAAGCATCCCATTGTTCATACAGTAATGGACGTTTCATTAATGATGGAACCCATGCCTGGTTGACCTCTGACCCTCAAAGTAGTACCTAAAAAATAATAATTATTTACCTAATATAAACAAAGCAATTATTTACTTTATATAGTATACTATACATGGCATATACTATATTATAATAAAATTACAACAGCATTAATATAATAATCCAGGGGGCCAATGCATTCATTACTGAATGAATGTACACATTTTATCAGCCCATTTCTCTCCTGAAGGCACTAAAGAGAGATTGGGGAAAGAACATAGGTATCTGAATAAAATGGACTTGAAAAAATAGTTCTTTTACTTCTTTATTGTGTAACCTTAAATAAGTTACTTAATATCTCTGAATCTCAGCTTCTCACTTTGGGATGCGATGATGATGTTGTTGGCAACAACATCAACACCCCGACGCCTGGCATAATCACTGAGACAGACTAAATCCTGATACAGTATGTGCCAAGTGATCAGTAAATTCAGGACCCTCCCCATTCCCACTCTTGGCATTCACTGAAGATCAAGGAGGAATGGAGAACCAGACAACAGCAAGAAGACAGTATTTATGTATTCCAATTTTTTCAGACACCATATCCATTTGGTATTCTCATTTATAATATACATTTCCAGTATGCCTACTGCTGTTACTGAGGCTGTAACGTTTCAATCCATGGTCTGTTTTCATGTCTCATTACATTAGATGCCTTGTTTCCTACACTCTGCCCTCTCTGCAAATCTGTATGATACAAACAGTAAACAAGAACTTTGCTTTGATCAGAGTCAGACAGATACCACTGATAAAAAAAGCTGAAATTCCCATTGTCTGAAGAATCTTATGAGAAGAGATAGTGAAGTAGAAAACAAGAAAAATATTGACTGAACACAGCCAAAGAAGTCAGAATGCGACCCTATCTAATCAGGACTTAAAAGAAACAGCAAAATGTTTAAAATCAGGAGTTTAAAGATGCAAAGACTCAGAGATGAAGAGTAATTTTTGACAACTTTTTACATTTGAGGATTAAAGGGTTCAGTTTCTTGTCATTAATATCCATTTTGGCTTTACACTTTTTAGGATCAATCATACAATTAAAAACATATCTGGTAACAGATGATAGCAGAAAAGCACTTTTTAATATTATACTGTGTTAAGAGGTGTTAAAAAAAAAGCTCAAAATAAAAACAAGAATTACAGCCATGAAAGAAAAACAGACACATCATTTATGAGTTTCCCCTGTGTGTGCTCTGAAAAAGCAAGATAATTCATTTTCCATGTAAAACAACCTTGAGACTGAGAAGAAAGTTACTTCCAGCATTTTCTGAATCTTCTCCAGGTAATCAATCAAGGAATAGAATTTAGAACTAGGCAGCTCCCTTCCCAAAGGACCAACGTCCATCTGTACGTGCTCTTGTCAAAACAGATCCAACAGCAAACCAGAAGGCAAAATCAGGCATTCTTACAAGTGAACAGGGTGAAGTTCTGTGCACTGAGGAGCCTCAACTCTGCCCTTACTGTGTAAAGTGGAAAGTATACGATCTCTTCTCCACCTGTGTGCATTACACAAACTAATATATGTCCTAGAATTCCTCTTGCACAAATGATGGCTTTCATAGAGAGAGCAGAATTTAAAATTGCTGAAATGATCAGGGAACCCTACCTGAAAAGAAAAGGCCTAGCATCTGTCTTTAGTCCCAGGGCAGCCCAGTCCAGTTTCATTCCTCTGTCTGCTCCCCTTTAATGCCCCAGCATGCTCTGGGGCTGAGGCCACATGGGTCATGACTCTTTGCAGTGTATTTTCCGAAGAAGGTCCAGAGTTTTAATGCTGCTGCTTTCCTCTAAGGCAACCTTAGAACAATATTATAATGACATAGTGCTCATCAGCTCTCTTTCCTAGCTGATGTTTTCCTTTGGGACTTTTATGGTCTTAGCATGGTCTATGTCTGTCTCACTCACCATGCATCCATCAGTGCTAATTAATAAAGATAGCAATTTTAAAACTGACATCTGTTCCTAGGGTTAAGATTAATTTTCAAGAATCTGGGGGGAAAAAGTATTTGAGCTTCTATTAGCAATCATCTTTTGCATTCTCAGTGGGTGGTAAAGGTGGTTTAGGGGGCTGTTAGGGAGAGGGGGAGCACCTCTCATTCACTATGTCTGTCTTCCCTCCAGGGTTCTGAGAAAAGAAACTGGAGGATCAGTCCTATCTAGACCGCAACTCCCCGTAGCAGAAAGCTCGCTGGGGCCCAGGCGTCCACGCACTATGTGGGCAAAGGAAGAGTGAGCTGAGCAGATGAGCACCTCCACCTTGGATATTGTCATTGTGGGAGGCCAACTGAACCCACGGGCTCTTGGACAGTCATTCCTGTGACTCAATTAATTTTGAATCCAATGACAGGTTATCAGTTTACATACATCTTAAAGCCTGGTTAGGAAATAAGAACTTGAATTTTCTCAACAAGAAGAAATCACAGGTTGGGAAAGGAGTACCAGAGGATACATGGTCTGATTGTCTGCCTTTCTCTTCCAAGATGATTAACATCTAACCTGTAGTTAGAGCTCGAGACAGCAGAAGATTTTGCAGGAATCCAGCCCCATCCAAGTCCTTTATTCAACAACTGTTTATTGATCACCCACTATGAGCTCACAAAATACCAAATAAATGTCATTTCTACCATCTGTCTAAAATTTTTCATGAAGGAACTTAAACTTCTTGCTATCTGTTCTAGATTAACATAATAGAATTTCTAAGCCAGAAAGATACTAGAAAGTGAATTCAATGGCTTCTTTTTTAGAGGTGAGAAAACAAAGTCTAGGAGACCAAGTGACTTTCCCAATGTTATAAAAGTAGATATGACAGAAGTTTCACCTTCAGGTCTCCTGGCTCACAACCAATGCTCTTTGCTATATGAAACTTCTTGAAAGGTAGCATGAAGATAATCAAGCCCTCAGGGTAATACAGTGAAGGATTCAAACATCATTTTCCAGTTAATCAATAAGCATTTATGGAGAGCCCATTTACAACTACATTGTAACTTTTGCAAGAACCCAAACAGCTCTGTCTGGGGGCCCAGTCCTCCATAAAAAATTATTTAAAAATTATATTTAACTACTGAATTGTTACAAAGATGAATATATTAGTATTATATACTAAAACATACCCTGTGACCCAAAATTAATTATTTTTCTTCTGATTTTAAAAGAAATTTAGACATTCTTGGTTCTCTGGGTGGCTCAGTTGACTGAGTATCCAACTTTTGATTTTGGCCCAAGTCATGATGTCACAGCTCATGGGATTGAGCCCTGTGTCAGGCTCTGTGCTGACAGCATAGTATCTGCTTGGGATCCTCTCTCTCTGTCTCACTGTCTCTGTCTCTCTCTCAAAATATTTTTTAAAAAATTTTTATAAAAGAAATTAAGACATTTTCATGGACCTCTAAAAGTTTTATTGGCCCTGGATACTTCATCACCCTGTGCTAGGGGATAAGTTGATCCACATGGAGCAAATGCAAGGCATGGAATGGGGTCCTGCAAAGGATACTGAAGGAGTATGGAGATGTATTCTAAGCTTCAACCAGCAAAAATGATAGTTAATGAGGTCAAAGAGGTGACCTTGGCTGCAGCAACTTCTTACTAGACATGTCTGTGGAGGCAAGGGAAACAAAAGCAAGAATGATCTATTGGGACCTCACCAAGATAAAAATCTCCTGCACAGTGAAGGAAATGATCAACAAAACTAAAAGGCAACTGATGATGGGGCACCTGGGTGGCTCAGTCACTTGAGTGTCCAACTTCGGCTCTGGTCGTGATCTCATGCTTGTGGGTTTGAGCCCCAAGTTGGGCTCTGTGACGACAGCTCAGAGCTGGAGCCGGAGCCTGCTTCAGATTCTGTATCTCCCTCTCTCTCTCTGCCCCTCCCCCACTCATGCTCTGTCTCTCTGTCTCTGTCTCTCTCTCTCTCAAAAATAAACATTAAAAAAAATTAAAAGGCAACCAATGGAATGGGAAAAGATATTTGCAAATGACATAGCAGATAAAAGGTTAGTATCCAAATCTTATGAAGAACTTATCAAACTCAACACTCAAAATCCAGTGAAGGAATGGGCAAAAGACATGAACAGACACTTTTCCAAAGAAGACATCCAGATGGCTAACAGACACATGAAACGATGTTCAACATTACTCATCATCAGAGAAATACACTTGTCAGAATGGCAAAAACGAACAACTCAGGAAACAACAGATGTTGGCGAGGGTGTGGAGAAAGGGGAACACTTGCACAGTTGGTGGAAATGCCAATGTATAGCCACTCTAAAGAACAGTATGGAGGCTACTCAAAAAATTAAAAATATAACTACCGCATGACCCAACAATTGTACTTCTAGGTATTTATCCAAAAATTACAAAAATGCTGTTTCAAAGAGGGCACATGTACTCCAATGTTTATAGTAGTGCTGTCATCAATAGCCAAATTGTGGAAAGAGCCCAAATGTCCATTGACTGATGAATGGATACAGAAGATGTGGTACATATACATAATGGAATATTACTCAGCAATCAAAAAGAATGAAATCTTGCCATTTGCAATAACAAATGCAAATATAAAATGGATGGAACTAGAGAGTATTATGCTAAGTGTAATAAATCAGTCAGATAAAGATAAATATAATATGATTTCACTCATATATGGAATTTAAGAAACACAACAGATGAACATAAGAGAAGGGAAGGAAAAATAAGATAAAAACAGAGGGGAGGCAAACTGTAAGAGACTCTTTTTTTTAATTTTTTTAAATGTTTTATTTATTTTTGATACAGAGAGAGACAGAGTATGACAGGGGGAGGGTCAGAGAGAGAGGGAGACACAGAACCGGAAGCAGGCTCCAGGCTCTGAGCTAGCTGTCAGCACAGAGCCTGACGCGGGGCTCGAACCCACGAACGTGAGATCTGACCTGAGCCAAAGCCGGAGGCTTAACCGACTGAGCCACCCAGGCGCCCCTGTAAGAGACTCTTAAAAACAAAGAACAAACTGAGGGTTGCTGGAGGGGTGGTGGGTAGGTGGAAGGGTTAAATGGGTGATGGGCATTAAGGAGGGCACTTATTGGGATGAGCACTGTTACACAGAATGATGAATCACTGGGTTCTACTCCTGAAACCAATACTACACTGTATGTTAACTAACTTCAATTTAAATTAAAAAAAGAAAAGAAAAAGATAGTGAAAGAGGGTAAAAAATACACTTTGTTCTATGAGTAGTCGATGTTCTTCAGACATAGTAAGATTAGAATTTGCTAAAATAAAAACTGTGATAGTCACAGATCATTCCCTGCATCAATATCTCTCTGCTAAGGAAACCTAGACACAAACATTTTGGTTGAGTCATGCCTGTCACTTCTCCTGCCCTCTTTTGCCCAACCGTTTCTAACAACAACAACCCCTTCCAGGCCTGAGATAACAACCCATCTTTAGCAGGGTAATATCTTCTCGCACTCCATCATCAGTAGATGACTAGCGTCATCTTCCTTAATAAAAAGCCATTGCTAGGAGCTGTCTCCACTAAATACTCTTGACATCACTTCCTTTAACAGAGCTTCAAAGTTATAAAATATTCAAGCTGCAAGGCGTGACGGAGCATTTATTACTCTAGACCATTCATTCAGCTCTGTCTTCTGGGGTGAGACAAGATGTTGAAGGCCAGTCATTCCCTGCTTCCCCTGGAGCATGAGTGCAGATGCTGAACGCCGCCTCATCAGGAAAATGATTTTATTACCAATGTTGGTTCTAAAAATAATTACTAGACAAAAAGGGATCAGCACAGATGATTACCATGAAAATAAACTGACACCCAACAGCGCCAAGACTCTGGTTGTGTATCCTCTGATTATTCTGTGTGCTGTAGTCTATCGATACCAATGGACAACTAATTTATTTGAGTGAGGCCTTCTTTTCTACTTTATTATTTTTTTTTATCATGATAAGTGTACTCTTTAGTTCCCATCCCCTATTTCACCCATCCCTCCACCCACATCCCTTCTGGTAACCATCAGTTTGTTCTCTACAGTTAAGAGTCTGTTTCTTGTTGTGCTCGCTCGCTCTCTCTCTCTCTCTCTCTCTCTCTCTCTTAAATGTTTATTTTGAGAGAGTGCAAGAGAGTGAGAGAGCACATGTAGGCTCATGAGCATGGGAAGGGCAGAAAGAGGGAGGGGGGAGTAAGTGAGAGAGAGAGAGAGAGAGAGAGAGAGAGAATCCCAAACAGGCTCCATGCTGTCAGCACAGAGTCGAACATGAGACTCGATGCCATGAACCATGAGATCATGACTGGAGCCGAAATCAAGAATCACACTTAACTGTCTGAGCCACCCAGGCACCCTCCTCTCTCTATTTTTTCCTTTGTTCACTTCTTTTTTAAATTTTTTTAAATTTTTAATTTTTTTTATGTCTTTATTTTATTTTGAAAGAGACAGACAGAGAGTGAGCAGGGGGAGGGGTAGAGAGAGAGGGAGACACAGAATGTGAAACAGGCTCCAAGCTCTGAGCTGTCAGCATAAAGCCCGATGCAGGGGTCAAATCCACCAAACCATGACATCACGATCTGAGCTGAAGTTGGACGCTTAGCTGACTGAGCCACCCAGGCGTCCCAGTTCATTTCTTTTCTATATTAAATTCCACATGAGCAAAATCACATGGTATTTGTCTTTGACTGGCTTACTTCACTTAGCATTATATTCTCTAGTTCCATCCATGTTGTTGCAAATGGCAAAATTTCATTCTTTTTATGGCTGAATAATATTTCATTGTGTCTGTATGTGTATGTGTACGTGTATGTATATATATGTGTGTGTGCATAAACACATACACACACACACATCCATATAGCCTTCTTCTTAAGCCAAACAAAAAATTGTGTGAGCTATTTACATCACTTATTCCCTACTTTTCAGTGGAGAAACAACTGGATGACCAGAAGAGTTGGAGAGGAGCTAAACTGAAACCAAAAGGCAACCTGTGCAGTATTACACACACAAAAATAAAGTTTTAACACAAGTAAAAGCTACAGGTACAAGTTTATTAATACTAGAATAACAGCAATGAAAAATCACAATCATATCAAAGCAACATTCATTCTGTACTGATAATGACGTATTCTTTCAAGAATTCCAACTTTTCAGGGTCATATGCCCAATAGGAGCCTTACAAACTAATCACGGCATTTTAATAAAATAAATATTGGGGCACTTGGGTGGCTTAGTCGGTTGAGTGTCTGACTTAGGCTCAGGTCATGATCTCATAGTTCATGGGTTTGAGCCCCGCATTGGGCTCTGGGCTGACAGCTCAGAGCCTAGAACCTGCTTCGGATTCTGTGTCTCCCTCTATCTTTGCCCTCCCCTGCTCACACTCTCTCTTTCTCTCTCTCTCAAAAATAAATAAACATTAAAAAAATTTTTAAATAGAATAAATATTATGCCTTAGTCAGTTTTCATAATGTGTTAACTTACAAACATCACATTTCAATTATCCTTAATAATTCATGTTATAGATTCCTAGACAGTGGCCATTAATTATAAGTAAAAAATGAAAATACAAAATGATGCGTCATTTGCATATCTGATCCAAAGGAAAGGCTTGTACTTTGAATTGGTTCTCACCTCACCCTTAAGAACTGTCACTCAGAGAAAAAAAAAAATAAGTAGGTGTTCAAGAAAACACAAACCTTTGACCTAATAGCTCACACCAATCCCCTTTCTCTTTAGTAGATTGATAAATCATTACCTCTCTAAGACACATTTTTTCTTGGTAGGACATAGAGCCCAAGCACCGGGATATAGAGTCCACACTTTAAAAGTGTTCTCCCAGAAACACCCACAACTCTATTATAGGTCAGATAAAATTAATTTTTTAAAAATAAACTTTTAAAAAATGAGTGTCTGAAGGCTTTGAGAAATCAGACCAAAAATGGAAAATGCAGAGTAGAATGTGAGTAATTAGGTGGCAGCTCATGTCTTGACAGATGATTCCAGAGAAAAAGCCAAACAAAGCCTGCCATATGTTCAACTTTCTGTGTAAACCACTATAGACAGAGAGAGCTTTATGGAATATTCTATAGCATATGTCTAGTCAGTATGTTTGTTCCACCCCACTTGTTGCCAAGTTCTAAATGCTTAAAATAATTAACCTCTGCCACCTCTTTGGAAAGCTCTGCAATGAATGCAAGCCTTTCCTTCACTCTGTTATCCTTACAAGCAGACCCCACCAGATTCACCAATAAAGCAGGCTTATTCCTCTCTGAAATTCAATATTAGCAAATATGATAAGAAATCTCTCTTTTCCAGAATACGTTTCAGGTGGTTGTACAAACAAATGCAAACACTAGTTTTTTTAACCATTAAGAAATGCACATGAGAAATAATATTAAGAAAGCAAGCATTTTACTCAAATTGCTAGGTAAAAGCATTTTTTATTAGGTGTTCTAATTTTTTTATTAGTTAAACACTGATAATACATACTATATGCTAGGTGCTTCAGGTATGACTATAAATCAGATATGTTCCTTGATCAAAATAATTTATACCTTAATGGTGGAAATGTATCTGCAAAGACCTATTATTCTTATCAAAGGAAGGTATGGAGGGTGTAATAGATTTGTACGGTCAGTTCAGTTTTGTTGGATCCATGTTTCTCAGAATTCCTTTTCCTTTACAGTTCTGGGTTGGCATGGAGCACAAGAGCTGTTCCATGGGAACTTTGGAAGACAGAAAAGTGAAGAAACCATACTCCTACTACACTCAGCAGGTTAGAGTGGGGAAAGGGGTTCTGTGACCTCTCACATGTGTGGTTGAGTATCTGCTGGTTTTCCTGGTTGTGGCAAGTGGGGAAGGAGGGGGGCGGCGACAGGCGGCACCTTGGATCACAGCAACTCCGACTAGTACTGTTTCCTCCTTCAGCTTCCTTAACTCCTGAACCGGGGACATATCAAATATCAGCTTCTCCTGTAGCAGGTACCCATGGCATCAGGGATGGAGGCCTGAGGTGGCAGAAGACTAACCCAGGTTCCAGTTCATTCTTGTAGGTCCCATTCAGGTTCCATTTGTTCTTCCCCATCTTGCCTTTCCAACTACCTTACCGAAAGGCAGATATGACAACTTCCCATAGGATCTTTCCCCAACTAACTAGCTCCCGTAACTGTGTAAAGTCAAATCCCTATAGTGAGTCAAGAAATGTTCCTTAGTCAGCTGATATTTGAGTAGACCATCTCCAAAGATGAAGAAGAATTCCTCAATACAGAAAGCAGGAGAAAGATCTTGCAGGCAAGGAGAATCACACTTGTAAGAAAATCATATGTTTAGGAGAGATTGACCATCAAGTTTGTAGAAGAGGCTCCGGGAGATGTAACTGAAAAGGTAGAGTGAGGCAGGTCTTAAGGACCATGTGAACTGTGCTAAGAAGTTTGAATAAAATCTGGTAGGCCATCAGGAACTGTAGAAAAATTTTAAGCAGATAATGCATGGATGTGTGTGCCTGTGAATGTATAAAATGATCAGATTTTGTATTTTAAAGAGAACTCTGGCAGCTGTGTGAAGGATGGATTAAAAGGGATAGGGAAAGCTTGGAGTCAGTTTGTTTAGGTGTCTACTGCAATAACAATTAGCAAAAGATAAAAGATGGTGGAAGCTGGGGAGAGTCACCTGTCCTGTGGAGTCTATAATTTCATTCTGTATATACAATTATCTGAGGCATATATTCAATCACTATGGAGATGCGGAAGATCGTCCCTTTAAAAATGTCCTTCTTCTTCTATAATTAAATGACACTGACTCTGAGTACCAGTTAGGAACCCTCAAAGGGAGGGGGAGGGGTGGAAATCAAGAAACCTAATATCTAACTGGTGTAGAAGTTGGAAAGACTTTGAGACTAGTTTGACCCAGAGGTTCAACCATGTCACCAAAATTAGGTAACTTTTTGTCTCTGCTCTGCCTTCCAAAAAAAGTAATACACACACACACTACCACCACCACCACACCTCCAGCAGCAGCAACAAAAACAAGAAATGATGTCTTAAGCATTTACTTTCCTCCAGAAAATATGTAAAGCACTTTCAATGTGTTTATCAGGTTTTATCTAAAAGTAAAGTGGCTACTGGCAAAAATCCGAAGCACACAATTCCTTGACCAGGGAACAGGAAATGAAAGCATTTCTCCCTCCTACCACCAAACAGTAGTTCCTCCAAATCCACTGCTGTGGCAATGACAATGAGAATAAACTCACTGACTAATCAAATCTCATTCCAAATCCAGGGGTGGTGTCAATGCCATCAGACTAAAAAAAAAAAAAAAAAAAGGAATTCCATTAGATGTTAAAGTGGCGAGTGGCGATGGGGAAATCAACTCACAAGATCCATTGTGTTCTGCTTTAATATCGGTATAGGATCCAAGTCCTGGACCTGCTTTCTTCCTTCCTGTGTTCTGCTGGTAATTGCTGTCACCTTCACAGAAGTGGCTATTTAGTCTCACACATCAATACTAAGGGAGCAGAAGACAAAGGCTTCTAAAATTTCCTATTCTCCCATTGTACTGTAAGCACAAATTTCACATCCCAGTAGGATTATAAACTCATTGAAGATACAGACCTTGTCACATTATTTTGTATCACATAAAGCCAATAGGTAGTAAATATTAATAAAAGCTTTCCAACCTGAATTGTAATCGTGGACTCTAAAACATATCTACATAATACTATAATGCTGACATTTATCTAGTTAATTCTATCCCTTTTTGCTTTATGTATTTTGAAGTTCTGTTATTTGGCATAACATTCACGATTATTATGCTTTCCTAGTGAACAGACCCTTTTGTCATTTGGAAATGTACCTTTTTATCTATTTTTTCTGATACTGATATAGCCACTCCAATCTTCTTATATTTTCTATTTTCATGGTGTATCTGTTTTCCAGCCATTACTCCCAACATTTCCTCTTCTTATTTTTAAGTGCAGCTCCCACAGACAGCATATAGTTGGGGCTTGCTTTTAAAAATCTGTATTGATAAACTCTGCCTCTGACCTTGAATATTAATATTCATTAATATGTAACATAGATATTCATATGTTTTGATTTAGGCTTACCATTTTAATTCTTTGTTATCTGCTTGCCCCTCTGTTTATTTTTGCTCCTCGGCTCTACCTTTCCTGACTTCACTGGAATTATTTTAACATGGTTTAGAATTCCATTTTAATTTTTTCTTGGCACTTGGGCTCTACTCCTTTGCATGATTTGTTAGTTTGCTGTAGTGATTACAATATATATCTTTAACTTTTCATTCTAGTTAGAGTTATTGCTGTACCACTCTACATAAAACATAGGGGCCTTAAAACCATGTAGTTCTATTTATTCAACTACTCTCCCCAATCTCGTTCCCTTTATATTCCATTCCTTTATTCTAGAGTTGACTTGTGAATTCCATCTACATATGTTATAAGCCTTATGGTAAACACTGTAAATTTTGCTTTAAACAGTTCCATTTATTTTTAAGGAATTAAGAGATAAAGTAGTCTTTTGTATTTACCTATACATTTACTCTCTTAAGTCTTCATTCCTTCCTAGAGATCCAATTTCCTTCCAGGGGTTTCCTTTAATCTTGGGGAGAACTTCTTTTAGCATTTCTTGTAGTGCAGGACTGCTGATGATAAATTCTCTTTAGTTTTTTTTTTTTAATCTGAAAGTATCCTTAGTATATATTTATTCCAGAAGAATATTTTTGCTGGATGTAAAATTCAGTGTTGACAGAATTTTTTAAAGCATGTTAATGTTGTCTTCTATCTCGGTAGTCTGCAGTCATTTAAATAATTGTTCCCCTCTATGTAATCTATCACTTTTCCAGGCGGCTTTTAAGATTTTCTATTTATGTTCGGATTTCAACTGTTTGACTAGGATGTGTCTAAGCATAGTTTTCTTCATCTTTGTCCTGCTTGGGGATCACTGAGTTTCATGAATCTGTAAATGTATGTCTTTTACCAATTTTGAGAAGTTTTTGGCTCTTATTTGATCAAACATTTTTTTTTCTGCCCCATTTTTCCCTCTCTTCTCTTTCTGGGAATCTGATTAAACATACATTAGACCCTTTGCTTTTGCTCTGCATTTCTGAGGCAATGTTCATTCTTTCAATCTCTTTTCTCTCTTCCTCTATTTTCAGGTTTATTGACCCTTATCCACTCTGTCTATTCTGTTATTAAATCCATTGAGTTAATTTTTTGGTCTTAACTATTTTAGTATTAAGTTCTGAAAATGTCATTTGATTTTCATCAATATTTTGGACCAAAGGCCAATGTTTAAGCAGTCATGCTTATGCAATGAAGCCTCCATAAGAATCCATAGGACAGGTATCAGAGTTTCCCAGTTCGTGTATATTCAGGGAGAATGCTGAACCTCAAGGACATCGAGGCTCCACATCCTTTCCTACACCTTGCCCTAGACATCTCTTCCAGTGAGCTCTTCCTGAGTCGTAGCCTTTTATAATAAACTGGTAATCATTTAAATTGAAAATCAAATTTAAATTGAAAATTTTGTTTTTCTTTGCTGAGTTTTCCTATGTAATTTATTAGAAGCATAGTTTCTATCATCCCATAATGCATAGCTAGAATACTCTTTGTCTGAGAATTCAACATCTAGACCATCTTGAGGTAAATTTCCAATGATTGCTCTTTTTTTTTTTAAGACTGGATCACAATTTGTATGATACTCTAAACTTTGTAAATGTTATGTTGTAGAAGCTTTGGAGTTTTTTGGTTAAATTTATTCTTAGTATTTTTGATACCATTTCAAACAGAATTCTTTCTTTAATTTCATTTTCAGATTTTTCACTGCAAGTATATGAAAATACAACTGATTTTTTAAATTAATCTCATATCTGGTAAACTTTCTAAACTCTTTTATTAGTTCTTGTAGCTGTTTTGTAAAATTTTCAGGATTTTCTATATACAAGTTATGTTGTTTGTGAATAAAGACAGATTTGGGGTGCCTGGGTGGCCCAGTCGGTTGAGTGTCTGACTTCAGCTCAGGTCATGATCTTATGTTTTATGGGGTCAGGGTCTGTGTGGGTCTCTGTGCTGAAAGCTAAGAGCTTGGAGCCTGCTTCAGATTCTGTGTCTCCCTCTCTCTCTGCCCCTCCCCTGCTCATACTCTGTCTCTCTCCATCTCTCAACAATGAATAAACATTAACAAAAAAAATTTTTAAAGGACAGTTTAATTTATTCCCTTCTAATTTGTTTGTCACTAATTTCTTTTTCTTCCTGTACTGACTTAAACTCTAATACAACCTCCAATCTTGAACAGAAGTGATCAGAGTAGACATCCTTGTCTTGCTTCTGATCTACTGGAAAAGCATTCAGTCTTTCACTATTGGTATGGTTTGTAGATTTTTTTTTTTGTAGATTGAGAAAGTTATAAATTCTTTTGGAACAAAGAAATTCAGGTATTGGGGAAGGACCATGGTAAAACACAGAACAAAGTGGGTCTATAAAGACATCTCTAAAATCATCTCTGGTAGGAGCTGGCAGAGACAGTGGCCAATGACTTTATGTGGTAAAATGAGATGGTACAAGGTATTGCTCCCTTTTTGCTTTCTAGATCTAAGTAGGAAAAAGCTGTCAAAATGTTCCCATCCTGCAAGCCTCTCTGGGGCCATGGCTAGTGCTATTAGGGCTGATGCATCAACTAAGGAATGAATAGGAAATGAATAAATGGGATGCATGGAGGAGGCAATCAACAGAGATGGAGGCTGGCTTATCAAGGTTAAGTCTTCAGCACTAATAAGTGGAATTTCTATGGAATGCAGGCTTGAGTTTGTCAATAACACCATGTATTTTCAGATGCTATCTACTGACTGCTTGGCTAATGCAACGTGTTCCTTATTTATTTGCTATATCCTTCTCTATCCTCACCTCACTGTTCTATGAAATCCCCCACTGGAATCAGGCAGAATTCAAGAAAAATGCTCTGATCCTAGGAGAGGTAGAACAGTCTATTACCACAGAGCATTTGGAATAGTATGCTGGCATGTGAGGTTTTTCACTTCCTGAGTGTGGGTTAGGCCATCCAATTTACAGCCGTAAGTCTCACTAGAGATTAGTAATATAATGAGTAGAAAAAAAGTATTACTAATATTAGCTAGTGATTTAATCACTTGATTAACTGATCCCATCTTAGGGTTTTTGAAGAAAAGATTCTTTTCTACCTGGTTTATTTTAGTGGTACAAGTCTGATAAAATTTTCACTTAAAGATTTAGGGTTTGGCACATCCACAGAAAAAGGAGACATTTTCCAGATTTCTGGGATCAAGTTATAGTCTTCTAAATTAATTTCCTCTGAAATGTAAATCACCCTTGGCAACAGGTTTCTGGATCCAGAGATGGAAAGTTAAAGGATTATATTTTCTTAAATGTTCCAGATGATGTGAGATTTGAGGGGGATCTTAGACCTTAGGTGACATGCCATTTCATAAATTACAGATTGGGAGAGCCCTCTTTCCCCAGTTTCAGTACTTCTGGATGCTGGTTGTTCGTAGGTTTACATCAGAAAGGAAGAGAATGTTAGAAAGTATATGGGTTTTGGAATTAGGCATTCCTGGGATGGGGTTCCAGCCCCACCACTTACTAACTAGATTTGGGGAATGTTACTTTACCTTTATAAATATCAATTTTCTCATCAGGATTCTGGTGATGACTAAAATAGATGACGTTTTTAAAGCCTTCTCTTTGTCACCCTCTCTACCATGAGCTCTGTCATCTTTTGAATGCCCCCCATTTGGTGGCATCTGATGGTTCCAATGGACAATTATTATAAGATGATCCATTCATATCCATGCCCGGATGCAATATCAACGCAATGGTGCTTTTAAGGACTCTCGTGTAACCTTTATCCACTGGACACTTGCCTTTGACCTTTGTTTTCTTCTATAATTTGAAGCTACTATTAACTCGTATTTCCAGTATCCTTTTCCTCTTCCCAGTCCCCTCCTATGTGACACCACTACCTGTCCCCAGAACAGCAAGAGAGTATGCTTTTAGCAATACCAGACACAGACCCCACAATTATCTATGTAGTTTTAAATACTTTCTGAAAAGCCATGCTCTTCCATGGGTGGCTCAGTTGGTTAAGTGTCCAACTCTTGGTTTCAGCTCAGGTCATGATCTCATAATTCATGAGATCGACCCCACATCGAGTTCTTTGCTGACAGCGCAGAGCCTGCTTGGCTCTCTGGCTCTCCTTCTTTCTCTGCCTCTCCCCTGCTCTCTCTCTCTCAAAAATAAACAAACTAAAAAAATAAAGAAAGAAAACTTGCCTAAGAGGATTTGTGGGATGCAAAACACTTCCACTGAGTCATAGGACCCAAGAGAGGTATGTGGTAGAGGAGATCTGCAGTTCATTCAGTCCAACCTCCTACCCAAATGCTCTAGCACATTTTATTATTACTTTTACAGATAAGTAATAATAGTGATAATAATAATGTCAAGGCTTTATATGCAGTTTATAATACTAATTTGTTTCATCCTTATAATAACCTTATGAGGTAAGGTTATATTATATCCCCATTTCACAGATGAGAAAACAGAGGCATAAATGACCATCCAACTCTGCTTGGTTCCATTATGGAAGGGTTATGTCTGTAGAAACTTCTCCTTATAAAAGTTCATCCCAAAAAACTCTACCTCATTTTCATTCAAGCTGAGCTATTTTTTTCTCCTTTTCCCAAATGACAGAATTCCCACCCCAAACTCAGCATGCACTTTCAGTCTACTGCCCTCCCTACATGATGGCAGTGTTTTCCAGAAAGCATCCCTTGGCATCACTTTAAAGGTTATTGTCTGAATTACAAATTTACCTCTGCCCTTTGCTTTAGGGGAGGCCCCCACTACCACATTGCTTCTTCCTCTGGTCCTGGAGCTCTGGCCAGGCAATAATTCAGGTCTCCTTAACAAGCAGGCAGCTGTTCCGTTGTCCAGGGGACAGCGCTCAATAAACAGGCTGTGCTCCAAACGCCCCTTACCTCCATTTACCTCTGAAACTAATTACCTTGCTAACCACAGAGGCTGTCCAGCCATGCTAATGAGCTGCTGGACGGTAGCAGTTTGTGTTCTCTGGGAAAATGCCACAAGGCAGCAACAGGGCTGGGAGCCTCAGGAAGCTCAGGTCAGCTCTTCTCTGAGACTCAGCCTCAGAAATTCTCAAAATACCACTTAGCTGGGAGATGGACTTGGACGCAAATTCCTCCTGGTGCTGAAGGCGTCCATTAACTAGCATTCAGAGAAATAAAGAAAAATGAAGATTTAAAGGTCACTGCATTAGAATTTCACCCCCATTTCTGAATAGTTATTTGTGTATACTAATTTTCTATCCATTCCTTCTATTAATCACTGTCTCTGAGGAGAACTTGGCCAAAACACATTAGCAGATATGCTTCCTGGTGGCAATATTCTCTTCTATAAATAATAATATAAGAAATCATGGTTTAATTGCTCAGCTTCACATTTTCATGTAAAAGAGAGCCACGGAGGCAGTTAAACTTTTAGCTCCCACTGAAAAGAACTCAGAATTTCTTATTTCTCTGAAAACCAGGATAAGTGTCAGGCTTGGGATTCTTTTTAATACCAAAACCTGACCAGCTATGACTTCTTTTGCTAGAAGGATCCCTTTTCACAAAAGACTCATTAGTGGCAGCCTCTTTTCCTCTGTGACCTAAGAAGTCATCACAATCTTTCAATTGCAGAAAATACAATGTTGTCAGAATCCAAACAGTGTTTTGGCTTCATTAAGCATTTTTAAATTCAGCAGCTTCTGGTCACCATTTCTGCACCAACCCCAGCCCTCTGGCCCCACCATCTACAATAATCTGAAAGCTCTTACCTCAAAAGAGCTCCTTTCCTGTGATGATTTAGCATCATTTGGGTTCTCCCCATACTGCCCTGCTCCCCTAGAACCAAACGGCCACAGCCCCTGAGTGGATGGCTGGAGAGCAAGGTCCACACCAGAACCCGAACTCCCATAAGCTCTGAGAAGCGCAGGCAGCTGCAGGTCTCCTTCAGGACATCTTCCAAAGGACTAGCACTGCTTTTTAAACCCCTGGAGTTCAAGGGAAACATGTTACACCTTACTGTGGAAAGACATTCTCAGAAAAAAATCTGTCCCAAGTGCTTTCTTTGCAGGGAGAGTTCTTAGAATCTGTAGGGTTGGGGAGCTGGGGCACCAATCATTATGACCAGTAAGAGCAGCCTTGAGCTTGGCAGCCAATGAAGCATGTTTGTTTTTACTACATATTCACATTGTATTTCTTCAGTAGTACACACTCACATATATCAAGTACAGAAGGTGCCTGAACTTGATGGGAAAAGGAGCTAATGTCCTGACCTGACAATTCATCGCTGGTTTTTTTTTTTCTTTTTTCAGCAAGCAGCCAAAAGTCATTCCAAACCAGCAGCTGTAAAGGGCATATGAAAAATTTGTTGCCATCTTTGAATAATTTCTTATGCACAAGAAGGGAGTACATTGGAACAGGGAAAGGTATTGGTTCTTCTTCACAGGTGTCAATCTGAGAGGCTTGAGTCCTTCCCATGCATGGTGACAGTACTTCTCCATTGTGTCCCTTCCACTCACAAGTTGGCATCACCCATTTAATGCAAGATGTATTATTATCCAGGTTGTAAGAGCATTATTGATTGACCAGCTTTCACCGAGCAGTGTGATACCCAATGAACTCTGTTATTATAAATATAATAAGAAACTGACCTCTCTCATTACACAATTCCAAGTTTTATTGATCCCATCACTTCTATTGAATGAGACACATCCAGGAATGTAAATATTTTTAAAAAATGTACTGAAAGCAGAAATTAAATTCATGTTTTCTAGTATTCATAAGTTGGTCAGGTCCTCTCCTCTGAGGAAGGTGTGAAAAAAAATTACATTTTCACTGTGTCAGGAGAAGCCCCCAGGTGGTACACAGCTCCTTTTGCAGTTAAAAATAAAGAAGTTTAGGATCCAACCGAGAGGGAATAACTCCACTGCAAAGCACATAGAGCTTCAAGAACTTCTAAAAAAGGCTGTACAGTTTGATCAATGGCCATTAAGAACTGACAGAGCCATCCACGCTTTCCTGACTCCAGCCCAGCCCAGTTCCCTGATGTCCATACACCAGCAGGCAGTGGAGCCCTGGCTTGGAACTGAAAAGACAGTACCTAGAGGAACACTTAATGTCACCAGGATATAGTCAATCCACAGCAGAAAAAAAGTAGAAGTGGCTCAATTTCCATGGTCAAAAAGGCAATCTTACACTAAGGATACAACAGGGCAGGCTGGCATTTAATTGAGCCATGCCTGCAAATAAACACACTAGGCTTTGCAAAGCATTTGAGCAAAAGAGTTGTAAGGGATGATAATACACTTCAGATCCTTGGCTGACATTGAGCTTGATCTCGCAAGAGGACCCATCACCAGATGCAATCAGGGGGTCCTGTGAGTCCTCCTGTGATCCCACCTTCCCCAGACCCAACCTGCCTGGGGATAGAGCTGGGGTCGTAGAAACAGAGATACTTCACATGCCATCAGCTCTGTTCTACTCCCCTGCAAAGAGCCGCCAAGCTCTCTGGGGAGTCCCCCGGAATGTGCTGTGTGGTCCCCAATGAGCCCCCTCCTGCTGATATTCCACATGCTTGCTCAGAGCTGAGACCCCGCCGGAGTCCGCTGCTGCTATACACTGCAACCCCACCAGCACCCAGCCTTCCACGATGCCTCAGCTGTTGGGTGGTTCATATCAAAGTGAGACTGACTTCTCTCCTCCAATTTCAATGATGCTTGCTTACACCGCACTTTTCAATATCCCAGTATTTAAAGTTTTAGCAGAACAGCGCTTCCAGTTCTTTCCAACCATTACCTCTAGGTAGGTCCATGGGGTAGATCCATTATGATCTAGCAATGCACAAACAAACAAACAAACAAACAAAAAAACAAAACCAGACTGTCCTTATAGTCACTACACTCCTCCCATGACTAAGGCTCTGTTACTGAGTCAGTTCACCAGGGCTGGCTCCTTCTTGCCTTGTGAGGAGGTCTCTCCATGGGGACTATTTAGCTCATAAGCACAGAAGCATCTGCCATGTCATCCTGCATGTAGCCAGTCATGCCCAGATATATCAGAACAGCAGCAGGACTGGAGAAGGACTCCCTCTTATCTCCATATAGGAGAGCTGTACCACATGGTCACAGGGGACGTCTCACAGGGCATAAGGCTCTGGGCAGGGAGCCAACACACAAAGTAGGATCATCATTCTCATGTTCATTTGCTTCATCTGGTCTACCATACCGACCACCATCAGAGAAATGCTAATGGAAGTACTATATTTCTTTTTTTTATGTTTGTTTATTTATTTATCTTGAGAGAGAGACAGACAGAGAGATAGAGAAAAAGAGGCAGAGAGAGGGAATGAGCAGGAAAGAGGCAGAGAGAGAGAAAGAGACAGAGAGAGAATCCCAACCAGGCTCCACACTGTGTCATCAGCACAGAGCCCAGCATGAGGCTCAAACTCAGGTACTATGATATCATGACCTGAAGCAAAATAAGAGTCAGACACTTAACCAAACTGAACCACCCAGGCACCCAGAAGCAATAGACTTCTGATTCCAGAAAGATGGTGCACAATTTTGAATCAGAAATTTAAAAGCTTCCTTAACTCTTCTAAAAGCAATGACCAAACAGATTTGGTTAGTGGAAAGCTGCAGAGAAGTTTCCATCTCTTCTGTGAGGTATTTCAAGTCCTTCTATTGCCCCTCAGGTGCTCTTGTCCCCAGGAGCCACTCAGGCAACATTTGTTAAACAAAATGAAACTCTCTTTCATTTCCCTCTGGAAGAAGGAAAGGGATAAGGGAAGAAAGTAGAAAGGATTCTTGTTTATTTTGCCCATCTCAAGTCCTAAATCAAATTCACCATTCTCATATCTACCAAACAATACACCAACATTTACTCTGGGGCAGGTCTTCATATTCTGCTTAATACTGGGAGCGTGAATACATGGAACAGCTTTAAGTGACTTGAAAAAAAACCCTAACTGGAAATGTTTCCTATAGTTCTTATACTTTGAGTTAATAATTAAAATAGAAAAATGTTTTATATTTACCAATAATTCTAGATTTCAAAACTACCCCTAGCATTTATCTCACCCACACAAGGCTAGTAAATACTAGCAATTCTTTCATCCTATTTTATTTATTTATTTTTTATGTTTTTTAAATTTATTTTTGAGAGACAGAGAGACACAGCGTGAGCAGGGGAGGGTCAGAGAGACAGGAAGACACAGAACCTGAAGCAGGCTCCAGGCTCTGAGCTAGCTATTAGCACAGAGCCTGATGCGGGGCTTGAACCCACCAATCGTGAGATCATGACCTGAGCCGAAGCCGGACGCTTAACCTACTGAGCCACCCAGGCACCCCCATTCTATTTTAGAGGCAAGATGCATGGGACCATTTACTTATTCATGCACTCGCTAACTTACTCTTTTGCTCACTTACTCTTTCACTCACCCACCCAACTACCCACCCATCCATCCATCCATCCTTCCATCTCAAATCTAAATTATATCCAGCTTTTTACCTGTATATTGCAAAGAAGTAACAAAATCACAATAGCAGAGAAGGTAGAAGTTTACAATCTTTCTCCCTAGTTCATCCCTTATCATCAGTATCAGTCAGGATTCAACCAGAGAAACAGAAACACCAGGAAATAATGTATTAAGGATTTATTGGAAGGGGACCTCACCAAGATAAAAAGCTTCTGCAAGGCAAAGGAAACAATAAAAAAACTAACAGGCAGCGACAGAATGGGAAAAGATAGTGGCAAATGGCATATCAGATAAAGGGCTAGTATTCAAAATATACAAGGAGCACACTAAACTCCATACACAAAAAATGAATAATCCAGTGAAGAAATGGGCAGAAGACCTGAACAGACACTTCTCCAAAGAGGACATCCAGATGGCCAACAGACACATGAAACGATGCTCAGCGTCACTTATCATCAGGGAAATACAAATCAAAACCACACTGAGATACCACCTCACACTGGTCAGTGTTGCTAAAATGAACAAATCAAGAGACTATAGATGCTGGCGAGGATGTGGAGAAACGGGCACCCTCCTACACTGTTGGTGGGAATGTAAACTGGTGCAGCTGCTCTGGAAAAGTGTGGAGGTTCCTCAAAAAACTATCTATAGAACTCCCCTATGACCCAGCAATAGCACTGCTAGGGATATACCCAAAGGATACA
>NC_043708.1:42220735-42258508 GCF_006229205.1 Suricata suricatta
GCCATTTGTAGCAAAGTGGATGGACCTTGAGGGTATCATGCTAAGCGAAATAAGTCAGGCAGAGAAGGATAGATACCATATGCTTGCACTCATAGGTCTAACAGAAGAAACCTAACAGAGGACCATAGGGAGAGGAAGAGGGAAAGAGAGCTGCGCAGAGGGAGGGAAACAAATCATGAAAGACTACTGAATACTGAAAATGAACCGTGGACTGAAGGGGGAGGGGGAGGGAGAGAAGGGGGTGATGGTCACGGTGGGGGGGCACTTGTGAGGAGAAGCACTGGGTGTTACATGGCAACCAATTTGAAAATAAACTATTAAAAATTTTTTTAAAAAATAAAAATTAAAAAAAATAAATAGAAAGGGATTCCTTCACTGTAAGGACTGGCTAAGCAAGTCCAAAAATGCATATGGCAGGCCATGATGAAGGGCAGGTTGGAATTCTCAGGCACTGGCTGAAACTGCTGTCTGTGGGTAGACTAATTTCCTCCTCTTCAAGGAAGCCTCAGATCTGCGTTCAAGGCCTTTCAACTAATTGAGTCAGGTACCATCCAGATTATCTAGGATAATCTCACTCATTTCATGTTAACTGATTATAGAATTTAATCGTAACTACAGAGTATCTTCACATGACCACCTAGGATTAGTGTTTGATTGAGTAAATGGGAACTACAGCCAAGATGAGTTCACACATAAAACTGACAACACTTTAAACCCACTAGTCTTGACTTCTTCAAACCATTCCTTGTACTCTTTACTCCATATCAGCCATTCAGAATAGTTACACTTTGGAAGACATCATTATTGGCAATTATTACACTTTAAGATCTGTAAATATGAAATGTCTTTGACTGCATTTAACATTTCCTCCTTCACTCCAACTGACAGTGTTCTTCATGTCCATATATCCCAACCCTAGACGCTGCTACATGCCCCTAGTCCACCAGCACACATTCAGACTAGACCACATTCCACCTGGTCAACCACACTCTGATAGCTCAACACCCCTACTCTGATGCTTCCTCCTGACTTAACTGAATTTTCAATCCCTACTGTTGGGAAAACCCCCATTGTTCTCATTATCTCTTTATGTCTCTTTCTCTCTGTGTCGCTGTCTCTCTCTCAATTTAAGCTCATTGAATGTGGTCACTGATTGATGCCACCATAAATCCATGTTCTTCACCCTAAGCCAAACTCTCACTGCTGCTTTTTTTACTTGCCTCCAACTGATTCACTCTGTCATTCCTCCAATATATTAAATCTTTCCTACTCTTCAAGTCTCCATGCTTTCCTTCTCTGCAGGTGACCTGGTGTCCAAAGGACTGAAGATGCATAATGTCAACCTTCCCCTTCTCCCTTCCATTTCTAAATGTCTTTGTTTCTTCTCCTGCTCTCTGCTCTTCCCCTCCCATTACAGAGATGACTCTTTCATTCTCTTTTCTGAGGCTAATTCTATATGTATTAGCCATCCTAAGCCTCTTAACTTCTCTTGAATCTTGTCTCTTATTTTATCAGTCCTCTCTCTTATAGCCTTCAAGTTCTTACCCTCTTCATTCCTTTCCCCCCATAATCAAAAACATGTGCATACGTCTGTTCTAAAACAAAACTTAACAGAATAAAATCTCTCTCATACAGCCACTTCTTCATGAATGGACATCCTCCTATTAGTTGCCTTCTGTTCTTTCCCAATGGCCTCAAAGAGCCCATTCTGTCCACTTCCATTCTACCCTTGATGCCTGCCTTCTCACCAAAGAAATCATTGTCTTGAAGACCAGTAACTTACCAGTCACCAAATCCAATGGCTGTTTGGCAGCATTTGATGGTTAAACTAACCTCCCTCAGTTTTCCAAAACCTGGGAATTTCCTGGTTCTCCTCTGCCTCTTGTGACTACTCCTCATCTATCTCCTTACTAGCAGTTCTCTTTTGTTACATGCTTATAGATTATATGTACCTACATCTTTCCAACTGGTATTTATGCCCCCTCAAATTTAGCATGATGCAATAGAAGGATGTGAAGACACAGGATAACCAGGGTCATGTGGAAATAGAGAAAATACACTTAAAAATAATAATGGGAATGCCTTATGGAGAATGCAAAACTGGCTATGTTTGCTATGAAGCAACAAGCTTTCCAAGAAATAGACATACTCCCCAGACCCAGAGGAAGGTCATTCACTGTCCTCTGTCACCAGGGGTGCTTTTATGGAAACAATTCAGAATCACTGAGCATATGATCTCATTTGACCATTATGGTCAACTAATGATCACTTTTGCATGAACAAAAGCTGGGGGTAGGGTAAGTTCCTTGATTAACTTGTGGTTTCAGTCATCTAGTGCTGCCTAACAAACCACTCCAAGCTTAGTGGTTTAAAACAACAACCAATTTATTATTTCAAATGATTGTGTGGATTAACTGAGGCTCAGCTGGACTACTCCTTTTTTGGTCTCACTTGGGATTTCTCATGAAGCTGTATCAGATGGTGACAGGGTTGGAATGTCTTAGATGTCTCACTCACATCTGGCACCTGGCTGGGGACAGCCAAAAACTGCACTCAATTGGGATGCTGAGATGACTATCTCCCTGCCTCCCCACACAGTCTCAGAGCCTCTATATATACGGGCTCTCCAGCAGATTATTGGATTCATTACATGGTGGCTCAGAGCTCCCAAAGAACAAAAGTCTTCTGAAGTCTACCAGAATTGGCAGAGTATCACTTCTGCCATATTCTACTGGCTAGAGCAAGTCACAGGCCCAGACCCCTGCTTAAGGGGAAGGGAAGTGTGTCTCATTAGGGACTACCAATGTGAGCAGCCACTGCACTTGCCTGAGTGAAGAAGATGGGACTTGGACCCAATTCTTTAACTCTTCGTTTTGGTGAATCTTGTTCTTGTTCCACTGTCCCTCTCTGTTGTTGTTCTTACCCTTAAATTCAGTTCTATCCTCAGCCTCTTTCTCCCCATTCTTCTTCAGTGATCTCACCCCATTTCAGGAATTCAGCAGCTCATTTCCATGGGACAAACATCACGCCTTCTTTATTTGACTTCTCCCATTTCCCATGGTCTGCTGGATTGAGAAGTCCAACTGGTCTTTCAGGCTGAACATGTCCAAGATAGGCTCCATGTTCTTCCCATCTGTTCTTGCTGACCTCCTGTGTTCCCTACTTTTGACTCTGGAATTGGTTCCTCCTAATCACCCAGGACTGAAATCTCTAAATACCTTTGACATGGCCCTCTCCCATCATTCACTCATAATCAAGGTTCAAATACTCTCCATCTGACCTTCTCCTAACCTTACAATCCATGCCTTTCTCATTATTCCCACTATATTCCCAAGTTTCATAAAACTTTGCCTAGACTGTTTTAGAAATTATAATTTTATGCACAATAAATGGTTTAAAACTAGAGGGGAAAAATCAGTCATAACCTAGAAATCCCACTAGTTTCACACAATTACAATCTTAATTTGGTTCATTTTTCAAATGCATTTTTCAGAGGACTGCACAACTTTCCACCCTATGAATGTATCCTAATTTACTTAAGAATTTCCTTATTATTGGATCTTTTTCTCAGCACCATCTTTTTTTTTTTTTTTTTTTTTTTTGCTACTCTAAGTTACTTGGTGATGGATGAACAATTTCATTTATGTAGCTTTTTAGTGTTTGAGGTTATTACCTATATATGCAAAATTAGTATTACTAGGTTTAATGATATGAATATCCATAAGCTCTTGATACATACTGTCAATTACTTTCCAAATCACTTGAACTGTTTTATGTACAGTTTTGTATATAATATATGAATATGCTCTCAGTTGAAACTAAATATTATCATCAAAATTTTGCTAATTTAATTAGCAATAGTGATATCATCATTTCAGTTTGCATTTCCTCGAATAATAGTGAAACTGGAACCTTTGTTACATTTGTTTACTAATAATGATTTTTTCATTTGGGAATTTTAAGTCTATGTCCTTTGTCTGCTATTCTTTGATATCTTACTATACTTTTTATCAATTTTATGGTACTTTATCAATAACAATATTTTGTTATATTTGCTATAAACATTTATTGCCTTTTTTTCCTTTATTTTATTTTATTTTATTTTTGGTATTCCACCTATAGTCTATTTCTTCTTCAATCAACTATACACCTTTTAATAAGATTTTTTTAAAGTTGCAGCTCTGAATGTGACAGTCTCCTAAAATTAAACCAACCAACTGATCACAGTGATGGTCAGTAGTTCCCTATTCCCTATTCTTCATTACAGCAGCTTTCATTTCTTGTCACTTAGGACATCTCTGACAGATAGCAGTCACATGCCTGACACACCATCCTCGGACATCCAGGGTTATGTACAACTTCCACACATTTGTTACAATTCACCTTTTCCCATCATGTTTTTTAAAAAGGCATATCAAGATTGTCTACTTTTCTTGAGATTTTCTATTTTTTTCATTTGTTACAAGCATATTTTCTTTTACCTGATTAAGTATAGTTATAATTGTTGCTTTCATGTTCTTTTCTGACAGTTCTAATGTCTACATTTTCTTGTAGTTGGCATCTGTTGGCAGTTATTTCCCTTAGAAATGGGTCTTCTTTTCCTGGCTCTTCTTATGTCAAGTAACTTTCAACTGGGTTTTTGACATGTCAATACTATGTTGTGGAGACTCTAAATTATGTTATATCCCTCCAAAGAGTATTCTCTCTCTCGCTCTTTCTCTCTCTCTCTCTTTTTCTTTAGAAAGCAATTGACTTGTTAGACTCAAAATCCAAAGTGCAAACTTTCCTGCCCTGGTGGGTTTCTGCATGTGTGGTTCAACAGTCAGTCACAGTTTGGGCAGTTTATACACAGAATTGGACATTCCCTTCCCTGGTTCTCTCATTTCTGGACTTTCCCTCTGTCACTTTCCAGTGGTCCTGGTTGTTCAAGGATTCTTTATCAACTCCTCTTGCCAGAGAGACACAGGTCTCCTGCCCACACCATTATCACCCTTAGGGCAGAACTGATGCTGGTTACTAGCAGTCACTTCTGAGTTTTGACTCCCTTTCAGCTTTTCTTTACTCTCCAGAGCCCTTAAAGAGACATTTTTGTTGTTATTCAGACTTCACAGTTGTTATCTGTCAGGGTATCAGGCTATTAGATTAGAAATTTACTCTACCATACTGGAAGCAACACTCTTTCAGAATATGTAATTGTTAGGTGCAATAGAAGGCTTGTAAAAATATAGACAGCGCTGTTCAAAGTGAGCACAGAGGCATTTTAATTTCAGGAGTCACTATTTCACTCATAACTTTTTCCTTAATTATGGCTGCAGAAGTACAAGAAGTTACAAATATACTAGCATTTCTCTCTATTGATCACCCATACACACGCTTTCAATGGATATTTACAGCTTATAACTCTTTTGTTCTATTTGTTCTGATTATCTCCACTGAAATGTAACATGTCTATTAAATATACATTATATATTAATGTTTAATATGTGAATATATATTTAATATGCTTTATGTATTTTAAAAATACTTTTCTCTGAAAATATTGACATAAACCAGTCCCTTGTAGCTTACCACCTACACTACAAGGGCTATGACCCTTGTGGCTCACCACCATCAGATCAATTAATAACTATTCTCATGTAAAATTCCAGTAATTCTGGTTTCCTTTCTCCAGAAGAAGTAAACTCTGGGGGCACCAACTGAGTGGCTCAGATAGGAAAGCTTCCAAGTTCAGCTCAGGTCATGATCTCGTGGCTCGAGGGTTGGAGCCCAACAGGGGGACTCTCTGTTGTTAGCACGGAACCCCCTTTGATCCTCTGTTTCCTCTCCTCTCTCTCTCAAAGGTAAATAAACATTTAAAAAAAAAACATGTAAACTCTAAATTGGTTTATTCTGACTCTCATACATATTTTGCACCTACCTCACAACTACCTTACAATATTGTTGGTATATATCTAGGTTTTGTTGTTGGTTGGTTGGTTTTCTGGAGGAGGTGAGGTGGGGTAGAACTCCTATATTAAAAGGTAATTTTTAAGTTCCAGGAGAAACAGTAGGTTCTGGTGGGAAGCCTAGAACCAATGCTCATTAATTGACTTCTCTCTACATTTCTAAAGGCAGGTGGGAAGTTTCTATGCTGGTTTGGTTAGGGAAGGTGGAACCTTGATAGCTGGAAAGTGTGGGAGAGTCCGGTTCCTTCTTCTTCTTCTTTTTTTATTTTTTTAATGTTTATTTATTTTTGAGAGAGAGAGAGAGAGAGAGAATGTGAATGGGGAAGAGGCAGACAGGGAGAGGGAGACACAGAAGAAAGCTCCAGCTCTAAGCTGTCAGCAGAGATCCCAATGCAGGGCTCAAACCCACATGCTATGAGATAATGACCTGAGCTGAAGTCAGACACTCAACCAATTGAGCCACCCAGGTGCCCCCAATTCCTTCTTGATCAAACATCATAAGAACACTGGCAATATCACTGGTATCCTATGTTCTGATATGAACATAAAGACTCTGATAAGAACATAAGAACTTTGGCAATATCACTAGCTTCCATCATCTTATACATTGGCCACTTGGTAAAATAAGTCTTGCTGCAGGTCCTAGGAGAGCAGTATTATAACTTCACACCTAAAGTCCATTTGCATGGGCCATTTTCACTGGTGAGATTTCCATATAAAGAAGATGGAGTACCTACACCTTTTACAGGCAAGCAATATTTACTTTGGTGAGACTACTACTTCAATTAATCATCTGAATCCATAAGAATCATAGTCACTAATATATAAGACTTGTGTCTGTGACTGAATGTGGATGCATCTCTGAAGAGTACACATGCACACATGCTCAGTGCACATTCTCAGCTCAGCTTCTATTCCACAAAGCAAGTCCACTTGCTATCCTATATCCCCAGAGCTCTGGGTCTCACTATTGACCCTTTACTTGGTCATCCTCACAGACTTTCTTTCATTTTTACCATCACATCAATCCCATGCTTCAACATACTTCTAAAAACTGATCCCCTTTAAGAAGCTTCCCCAGAAGCTTTCTCTTGAGTTCACTATTACTAGACAGATTACGAGGTTAGTGCTACATAATTTTGTACTTGTTTTTATCTTACTTGCTAGTTTTTGCTCACTTCCCTAGGTAAATTAGATTATTACAAACACAGCTACCATTTCTCCCATAATCTCTCAGGTGAGCCTGAAACTTATTTTTATACCCTAAATTGGTAGATCAAAAAAAAGATTAAAAGATTTTTATTTAATAGCTAATACTGTTAGGTTGTGGGAAAAATTATAAAATATAGAAAACAATAAAATATTCATAATTCCACCTGCAAGCAACAGCAGCTGTTAGCATGTTGATATATATCCTTCTAGAGATCTTTCTATACAACTGTACAGACACAGAGATTGATATAGACCTAAATACAGCTTGTTTTCTAGTGAGCTCTGAAAAAACTGACTCAATTATGAAAGGTTATAAAGATCATTATATAGGGAAAATATGACTTAGACACTCTACATTAACATTGTGGTTTACTACTTTTTATGTAAATTCCAAAAGACTATTTCCCTTTACTGAAAGAGTGGAAAGGAGTATTACCAATCCATGGGATATAAAGACTTTCTTGGACATAAGGAAGGCTAAATATAAATATGAGTTCTTGAGGGATGTTATCCAATCTCCTCTAGATATCTTAATGGAAACAGTAATAAAACTACATAGACTTTAATACATAAGCAACAATGTCAATGAGCCCTTCTCCGAAGACCAGAGTAAAATGGAAAAACAGCTCTCTAGGTTGCCACATAAAATTCTGCCTCTATCCGTGTGCAAGGTGGGCTGAGTCATGAGGCAGGAAACCCAGTCCCAACTCTGTTATTAACAATCTCTGGGACCATGAACTTCAGTTTACCTGTCTGAGCAGTAACAAACTAGTTTTGCAATAAAGATGCTATAGAGAAAGAAGATCATCGATAAGAGGAGGTAGCATGTTAGCTATGGTCATGATTCCTTTGCTTCTAGATAAGAAGAGACTAGCTCTTATTGGTTTCTATACTTCCTTGTGAGACTTTATAAATAGAAAGTACTCTTTAAAAAAAATTCAGTATGACTTCAGAGCTATGAGCTTCTTAGAGACTGGCAAAGATTTTCTAACAAAATAAAGACACACATCCCCAACCCATATCCTTTTACTCATGCAAAGTTTTAATATGATCATGTGCCATTTCCTGGGTTTGGCTGGACCAGAAAATACAACAGAGGGTGAGAACAAACAATTTCAGAGCTTTTGAAACTCAGACAGTAGGGGAAAATAATGCAAACTATTAGAAAAACTAGGGAGTAATAAACCTAAGCAATGTCTGCCCTATACTGTATCCTTGTGGTATAATGCTATTCCTGGGGGAAGAAAGTCTTCATAGCACAAGGCAGCCATCCCAATATTGAGAGAGCTCATCAGTCCCACACATAAAAGCAAACACACTCTTTTATAACCTGGCATACTTTGGCTAGCATTAGCATTGTAACTATTTATTCTGATAAAGTTCTAATTTTTACAGCCATTTGGGCAAGGCAGAGAAATTAGAGGGAAGAAGGAACTGGGGAGGTGCAGAATAGACTCTCTCCAGGCATGTTCTATCAAACTTGAGAGCCTGAGCATCAGTTTTCTTAACTGTAATATGTAGACAGTAATTCTCGATGAGGTATCATTATGTTCAAATTATACAACTGATGTGAAGGGGCTGATAAATCAGAAAATATTGTATTATTATAAGGTAATGCTATTACAAGAAATGAAAACCCCCTTGTCTGCATACTGAGCATGCACGATGTCCTCCTCTAGCAAAATTTCCCCCATAGCACCTGCAAGTAGCTAGCTTTTTGTACTTTTTACATTACGCCACCAATCCAGACTTCTCTAGGTTCAGAATGTTCATCTATTGCCTACTTGATATGTCTGCTGGAATATCTCCAAGTCACCACAAACTCTACAGCTCCAAAGGTAAACTCATGATCCTTCCTCCTCACCCCTGGTCCTCGTCCAGCAATCTGTAGCTCAGGGACTGATGCTACCTTTCCTCTAACTACTCAAGACTGAAACTTCAGAGTTATCATTGGCATCTCCCTCTCATCTGTGCTCTATATCCAATCCATAACCAAGTCCTGTTAATAACACTGCCTTAACCATCTCTTGAGTCTGCCTACTTGTTTCCGTCTTCATTACTGCAACAACCACCACCCTGATTCAAGTTAACCTCATTTCCTGTATCCTTACAACTCTCCCTGTAACCCCCATTCTTACCTCACTCCTCTTACCCATCTGCTTTTAATACTATTTATCAAGTAATTTCTTCCAAACATAGATGTATCTTGTCATCCTTATGCTTAAATGGCTTCAGTGGTTTCCCATCACTCTTAAGAAAAAGACACTGAGGTCTTCACCGTCCACCACCAACCACTATTCCAGCCTCATCAGGCTTGCTCCACTCTAGGCACACTAGCCTTGTCTATGTTTCTTGAATTTTCCATATTCCCTCCTACAACAAATATTAGTGCTTACAGCAATCTCTGCCTGGCTCCTCCTCCCTCAACTCATCACCTGGTTAACTCAGGTGTTACTTCCCCTTCCCTGACCTACCTGATGAGGGCCAATCCCCCAACCATATACACATGAAACATTGTAAACTACTTCAGAGCCTTTTCATGATGTCACTTCGATAAAGCTGTCTCCTCCACTAGACTATAAACTCCATGAGGGTAGGTAGCATGTCTGTTTGGTTTCCTATTGAGTCCCCAGTACATGACATACTAGATACTGGATAAATATTTTTTGAATGAATAAATGAATGAATGAATGAATAATAATATAGTTATTCATTATTTCTATGTTTGTCTTTCCTAAAAACAGTGAGTTCCTAAGAAGATAAGTATATCCAATTCATTATAGTATCTTCAGTGTCTAGCACTTGTTGAAGGAATAAATGAATTCCAAGATTTAAGCATTAAGACATAATGGAAAGAATAGAATCAGATACACCTTAGTTTGAGTCTCTCTTCTTTTCTTTACTAGTGGTAAGACCAGGGAAAAATTTCCTAGCCTTTGAGAAACTCAAGTTTCTTCACCTACATATGTGCCTTAACAAATCTGTCATAAAAAGAGAACTAACCAGTGGAGACTGTGCACAGAGCCCAGTAAACATTAATCACACAAACTCTTACCAATATTCCTTATTCCTCTCTCAGAACATGTATCCCACCCACCTTAAGACATCTGAGAGACTCTGGTGTACCCTTCCCTTTTAATGTTTGAGAATGTAACCCTATGACCCTGGGTCTGACATGGATTAGTGTTCTTGAATTTTCTCCCTGGAAGCTCATTCATTAATCCAGTCATTTATTCTTGAGCTCATCCATTTATGAAACTGTTGACTTATCAAGAAGTTACTACCTACTAAGGATTGTATTGGGTTTCAGTGATAACACAGCCTTCTGCTGCTTCAGGTCTACTGGGGAAGTCACGCATCAGAAAAACAGACATATGGACAGATGCCAGGTCCCACTCGCCCCTGCAGGCCATGTTAGGTGTTATTCACCTACTGTGGCCAGAAAGTCAGACAAAAGTATGAAAGGAATTCAAGGCATATTCAATATAATGGAATGCAGAAACCAGTTTGGTGGTCAAGAATATTTATTGCCATCTGGGTAAGAATGTAGGAATCATCTGTTTAAATTAGGCAATAAAAATTGAGAGAGGTTATAACTAAACTAGGTAAGGGTATAGTTTGAATCCATGGAATGCGGGCTATGAAACCAACACAGCTAAGGGGGTGTGAACTCAGGAGTTTCCTGACAATGCATCAGCTATGAAAAGGGTACTATCTGTCCAATGTGGCTTGGATAGAATCATCCTAGATGCATGCAGCCCCCAAATCCCTCCTGCTCTAAATTTATGCAAATTAACAAATGCACTGGTAATCTCAACCTAACAGAAATTTAAAAAATACTCCAGGAAAGTTTAGAATTAAACCAGGAATGATAAAACAAATCACTTAGTTTAGGAATAATCTCTATGCTATAACTTAACATCTAATTTTTTAAAGGCTTCTGCCATTTTAGACTTGTGATTTTAAGTTTACACATATAAAAAAATTAACTAAACTGTAAATAGTATTGAACATTTAAGAGAATTTGTTTAATTAGATTTTCCAGAGCTATTCGAACACTTGGATTCAAACCTGCTTATTAGAAATCTCAAAAATAAAGTCAAATATGATAAATGTATATGTGAATTTAAACTGCTCAAGATAATTTAATTAATTGAACTTCTATATAGGATTAATTGTATAAGGCAGTTTAATTTGTATAATTTGAGCTCTTCAAACATTTATCAAAGAAAAAGTGAAAGTGATCTTACCAAATTTAAAACTGAATAATAAGATTTGTAAGCTGAACTCAAAGCCTAAGGAGAAAGTCTGTTTTTGACTTTACAAATTTAACAGAGTATTCATTTACAGCAAAGTAACTGTAAAGTAGTCTGTTCCACACCCAAAAGTTTACCAAACAAAAAGCAAACACAAAAACACCTTCACATTGACTTCTCAATGCAATTATTGGTGATACACCATGACACCCCAGACTTCCCCATATGTGTATATTATTTGGTCCTTACTGACTTTATGCTTCTTATATCTGAGTCAAAAATGAGGTAGGAGAAAGAGTCTAGAAACTGTTTATGAATACCTTTTCAGTCATGCTAGCCAAATCATTCTCTGGCTGGATAAAAGTCAAGTTATTAAATGTGTTCTGAGGAAGTTCATTCATTTCTCTAGTGGTTTTCCTCCATACCTCAGTAAAAATGATAGCCTTCTCATGTATGAATGAAGGGGGAATAAAACTCTTCAATGTCATCAGATTGGACAAGTGAGCTGGGAATGGGGGTAACAGGTTGGACTAACTCAGAGACCCACAGAGATGAGGAGACAGACTGGGACCCAAAGAGGGTTAGAGTTATTGGTACAGTTGACGCTGAGATAGGATCTAGGTTTGCCACCCCTTACATAACATGCTGGGAGCAAAGGGGAAGGCTAGATGAAGAACTAAGATGGTGGGCAGAAAGGGTGGACCCTCCAGACCCAGAGGAGCAGGCCGACTGGCTTCCACCAGAGTATCTTTAAGAGCAACACTGAGAGGTGGCAGTTGTGGGGGGACAGACTGACAACCAGTTTCAGTAGATCATGAGCAACTGTTTCCAGAGCCCACTAGCCTGTGGGATGGAAGCTCCCAGTATCATGTTGGACCTAAGAGGGACTAGAGCTGAATCAGGAGCAAAGATGGAGGCAGGCTTCTTTTCCTTGTCCCCCAATCTTTTTTCTTTCCCCACCATTTTCAAAAAAAAATTTAAATCATTAGATTTTCAAAAATGTTGTCTTAATTATAAACCAATATATAAAAGATAAAGGAATATTGTATTCATTGAAAAGGAATTTGTTGAGGGGAGGGACACTGGGCTACACTTTATTTACTGGAAACAGGAGGGGTCCAGTTAGCTTTCTTTTGATCAGTGGAGATAGGAGAAAGTCATCCTGAGTTTCTCTCTGAACCACTGGTGATCAGGGATAGAAGGAAACTCAACCTTTCCTTCAATCCTTACCCCATCCCTGAAGGCAACTCAGATAGGTCTGAGTTAACAAACTCTTACTTCTGATCATTTGCTTTTAGTCACATCCACGAAAAAAGCAAACGTGAATGCTAAATCTTATAAAAAGCATCCTGGCCTGGTGGCCAAACAGAAAATAAAAAAATCTCCATGATAGTTATCACGCTTAAAAGTAAATAAGGAAGAAATATATACTGCCCACATTTTCACTGGCATAAAATTAGAGTGTAGAATTATGCAGTGGCAGCTGTCCTGTGAACAAGCATAGCCTCAGGCTTTGAGTGAACATAATTGTTACCAGTGAGGCAGAATGTTCTGGGTTGTTGTGGATCTGAAGCTATGTGACAGTGAGCGGTGTTACAGGAAGCTCCTGTGAGTAGAGAGCACAGAACCACGTGCTTTTGTACAATAAGCAATAAGTTCTGAGCTACATATCCATCATGTAATGTGAATAACTGCAAGAAAAATAGAGGGAAAGATGTGTGGCTAAGGCCACTCATTCTTTATCAGTGGAAATACAAATTAGTCCAACTTTCCTTTAGAGAGATTTGGCAATATAATCATCATTTTAAGTGTGCATACCCCTCAACACAGCAATCCCACTTCTAGGAATGTACTCTATAGGAATAATCAGCAGGTGTACACATATGTCAATATATATATTTTTCTGAATGCCTAGGTGGTTCAGGTGGTTAAATATCTGACTCTTAATTTCAGCTCAGGTCATGATCTCATGCTTTGTGAGATGAAGCCCCATGTTGGGTATGGAGCTTGCTTGAAATTCTCTCTCATCCCTCTCTCTCTGTCTCTCCTTCACTCACCCTGTCTCTCTCTCCCAAAACTAATAAACAAAAAGATATTTTTTGTAGCAAGATTTTTCACAGAAAAAAAAAGAAAGAAAATGTTAAAGTATCCATTAGTAGAGTTTATCAAATATATTATGACCTTAACTCAGTATGGAATGTAACAGAGCTTTTAAAAGGAGACATTTTTAATGTATGGGCATGAAAGGATATACATATATATATATATTTATATATTCATATTTATATTTGTTTGTTTATATATTTACATATATGCAATAAGCAAAAGAGAGTTTCAGTCTGTATAATTCCACTTGTATGTAAAAAGCTCAGAACTGTGCATCTGCATTATCTGTATTGAGAGCTGGAGCCATAGTTATTGGCATTGACATAGAAAAAGATAAATACTGGGATGCCTAGCTGGCGCAGTCGGTTGAGCATCTGACTTTGGCCCAGGTCGTGATCTCACGGTTCACAAGTTCGAGCCCCACATCAGGCTCTGTGCTGACAGCTCAGAGCCTAGGGCCTGCTTTGGATTCTGTGTCTCCCTCTCTCTCTCTGCTCCTTCCCTAACACACACTCTCTCTCTTAAAAATAAATAAAGATTTTTAAAAATTCCTTTTAAGAAAAAGATAAACACCAAAGTTTAGCAGTTTCCCCCTCAGGAGCAGGTGTGCGGGAAGAACTTTAACTTTCTACTCCTGACCATTCTTTGAAGTATTTTGAACAAGAAAACAGTAAAGCAGGTGTGGAACACACATGGAAATGAGAGTCAGGATTTGCGGCCAAGTTGGGCTGACTCTACTGTCCAAATTCTCCATTTAATGTTACAAGCCAAAGCAAGATGCTGTCTATAAAATTACCTGTCCAGCTACCACTACATCTCCTGACACTGTAGGATTCCTCCCAGCTGTCACCCTCCTGCTGCTGGAGGCTGTGGCCACAGTTTTTGTCACTGGTTTATCCTTTCAGAATGACAGCCTGCCATTTAGAACCCATGAGATGGAGACTAGTACTCGCTATTTAATTCCCTGGACACTCATGACCAGGAATTTCCTTTTTATTAATCAGAAATAAAGACCCATATTTAAAAAGCTAACCATAAGCACTCATTAAGCAAACCTCAGAAAGGGCATCTGCTCAGAACAAGTTTCTCAAGCTCAAGTAGATAAACTCCAAGGCCTGGTCAACTAGCCACCCTTCCCTTTGGCTTAAATTCTCTGTCTTGTAGTAGTCAGGGTGTGGGGCCTGGATTCTCTTCTATCTACTTGAGTGTTGTGAAAACTCTCCTAGGGTAACACTGGGTGCAGAGTGAACAGAAGCCTGTTCTGCTGGCTTGTTGGTCTCCTGACAGCCTAGGGCGTGGCTTTCTGAGGCTCTCCCTGGCTGGGCTTCTCTCACTAAGGGAGCTCCATCCCAGAAGGGTTTCTGGCTTTTCCTGACCTTCTCTCTCAAGTCAGGGCTTTTGCCCTCAGTAGCCAGACCCTCTTTTCTTAGCATGGGTCACAAGTCCCCACTCAGGATCCACCCACTCCAGATCCCCACACCCTCTTGTCCATATTGCTGACCAATAGGATTTTTCTACTTGACCTTATAGGTCTGTTTTAACTCTGTCTATTTGGAAAATATCTGCGCTTTTTTTTTTTTAACTTAAGTTAGTTTATTTATTTTGAGAGAGAAAGAAAGAGCAAAGAGAGGAGGGGCAGAAAGAAAGAGAGGGAAAGAGAGGATCCCAAGTAGGCTCTGTGCTCACAAACTGTGAGATCATGACCTGAGCCAAAATCGAGAGTCCAGTGCTCAACCAACTGAGCCACCCAGACATCCTGGAAAATGTCTACTCTTGACCTTTCTCTTTTAAGTTATTTTAAATACTGTGTGTGTGTGTGTGTGTGTGTGTGTGTGTGTGTGTGTGTGTGAGAGAGAGAGAGAGAGAGAGAGAGAGAGAGAGAGAGAGAGAGAGAGAGATCAAATTAACAAGAATAAGACATAGTTCTCTGGTTCTTATTTCCATTGTATGACTTGCATCTCTTCCTACGTCTCCTTTTTTTTTTAATAGCTTATTATCAAGTTAGTAAACAAGTGCCCCTCTCCATAACCATCACCTCCCTTCCCCTACGTCTCCTAATGTTCTCCATTTTTCTTCTTCTGGAAGAAAGGGCTCTCCCTCACATCCGCAGAGCAAACACCACAAGCCACAGGCCATTCCAAAGGCATGTACTCACCTGTACTCAGTAAGGAAGGAGGAAGAACCTCAGGAGGAGACTTGCTGCACATGGACAGGCTGGGGTGGGGCCTCTGGAATGCTGACCTTCCTGTGCCTAAAGCTCTGTTTAGTGAGGATCCAGTCAACCCCTGCTCTCACCTTTCCACCACTGTAAAGCCAACAAACTTCAATTTAAAATCTTTGTCTCCTAAACCTTTTAGTAGAATTCTATGAGGAGTGCCCAGGGGCCATATATCTGAGACTTGAAGTATATATTCAATCTTGAAATATAGGGTTCTTTTTCAAATTTTGGTTTTATGTTCAACTCTTCAAACACGTGTTTGCAATACCAGCCTTAGAAACTATCAGCACCTATGAAGGCAAGTCAAATGAAGAAAATCAAGTGGATAGCTCCATGTTTAGTTCCCAGAAACTCAAAGACAGATAACTCTTTGCAAATGGTTCTGCAACTCAGAAGAGCTAAGAGAGTAAAGAAAATTTGAGAGTCTATATCCAAAACAGACTGGTGATAACGATAATGGTGCCTCTCTAACATTCCTGGGCTCCTCCAGGTTCCCTAAGGCCCAGCTTTGGAGGCGGTGGTGGACCAAGCCTGAGCAAATGTGTTTTGGGAGATTTGGAGAGAAAAGCTTCTACTTTGGTCTGATCCTTTGACTTTTCTCAAATGTTCTGGTTATGTCCTACAGAAGTTTTACTCATTGTACCCTGTCTCATTCCAATTCTATCTCATAAGTGCTTCAGTTCCCTGATAGGCTCTGTTCTGGAGGTATCTAATGGTTATAAAAGCAAAGTAAATAAAAGAAAAGAAAGGATAATATTACAACCTATTCCATCCTCTTCATACTCTGATGCCCCTCTTACTCTTTCTTGGTTTTCAAAGCACTCATCTTCTGATATACTATAAAATATCTTTATTTATCATGTTTATTACTTGTCATTTATCTCTTCCTGTGGAATGTAAACTTCAAAAGTGTAAAGATCTTTGTTTATTGGCATATTCCATGAGCCTGTAAGAAGTCTGACATACAGTAGTTGCTCAAAAATAATTTGTTGAAGTTGAAATGGAGACAGGGTTCAAAACTCCCTTCCCTGATCTCTGAACCTGCTGATTTTCAAAGTTTTTCTTGCTTATAGGTCAGGCTCATTTGCACCAGCTTATTGGCACTTTCCTTGGAGGAGTCCATGCTCCCTCCTGCCAACTGCCATGACATGATGATCCACTGTGTGTATATAGCTCTTCCTAGGCAGAAAGACAGTCTTCTACCCAGGGACCTACAGCCAAGCTTGAACAACCCAGTTCAGATGTGAAACCCTAGGCTTGGCAGCTAGCTGCTGACACCTGGCATCCACACCTGCTAAGCTATCCCCAGCTCTTTTCAGCCATTCCCAAGCACTTCTGGGTATGCCATTAAACTACCCTGAACTTTTATGATCATGTGCTTTTTCACTTGATGTGACTTCAAAGGAATAAGCAAACCCCAGTATTCTGCTCACCACCATCAACAGAGCAAGCATTCAGCCATGCCTACATGTTTGGCCCAGCCCTACCTGGAGAAGTAGGCACAAAGGCTGGGACAATGGTCTTCAGGACCAGAAGTGGGTCCCATAATTGGAGTATTTGCCAGATAGAGGGAAAAGGACTACAGATTATCACTGAGAACACAGAAGAACTGGAGACCAGATGGATGAGGGGAACTGTCCCACATCATACGGCAAGACAGTGGTAAACTGGGACATGGCTCCTATTCCTTCACTATGCTGCCTCTTGGCTGGTAAGCATTTTCTCTTACTCATCCCATGAGGCAGGGGCACTGTACCTGCCCTGTATGAGTATGGCTCAGGTATGGAAGGTCTTTAAGGCTTTTCTTGCCTACTATTCTTCACATAGTTCTTTATTGGAAGACAAGTGACTTCAATGACACAGTCTATCCCCACCCCAGGCCACCATTCTCACTCATTCCATTTTACTCATCTATATTCTGAGCACCTAATACAGTTCCTTGCATTTAAGAGACACTCAATAGCCACTGAATGAAGAAATCAATAAATGAATAAGTGAATTTGTTTCATCCCTTTAGCTCCGTAGATGTGGGACAAAATCTCTTTCCATGATTACTATATTGCAAGTCCCAACCTACCAAGACAATCATCCAGCTGACCAGTGTTCACTTCTGGAACTATACATCCATCATGGACATTTTAGGTAATTTGTTGCTCTTATGCAAAAGCAAAGAGCACAAAGAAGGCCTGGCTGCTGAGCATCACATTTTCTGGAACTGATACTTCAAGTCAGAACGTCCAGTAGGGCTAAGGAGGGGACCAGTACCAAAGGGACAGGTGTAAGATAGATTAGAAGTATTTCTGCCCTTTTCTCATTCAGTATCAAAGCTGGGCAGTGAAAGTTGATTTCCCACTAGCTACGTTAACGTGTCAGCAAGGATGCAGTTAAGAGAAAGCATTTGAGTTACAAAAATATTTTTTAGGTTGATTTCTGGGAGACAATATGCCAGAGTGCAAAGAGTAGAGACTTTGTGCCCAAATCATCATGTTTCATATCCTGCTCCACCATTTACCAGCTATAAGTAAATAAGTTCTTTAACTTCATTTATTCATTTGTAAAAAAGGGGGAAAGTAAATAGCATGCAGGAATAACGTGAACATGAAGGGGAAAACGTGCATATGTGTTAAAATTTTCTCATTCATTCACTAAATAATTGTTTTTAAGCCCCTACTATGGGCTAAGTAGTGGGTGTTCTATTTAAATTTTATTTTAAAATATCCTACAGTAAGAAACATTTTCACGTTGAAAATGTTTCTAGAAGAAGCAGAGGCATTTTATGAAAGTTGCAGGTGAGCCGTAATCATAGATGAGTCACCAAAGGAAGAGCTGGCATGCAAAATTGTTTGAAGCAACTCTCAACCTGATAATTATTAATGAGCAACAGCTCACTCTGTCTGAGTAATTGGAAACCCATTGTCCTCTGATTAAAGAGGATATGCTCTTGAAAATTCTACATTCTTAACAAAGGGATACCTGTGTGGTTTCTCTCCTGCTGCATCTGTTGCATGAAAGGGAAGTGGTAAGGAGGTTAGAGAGATAGTGCTCTAGATCTTTAGGTCAGGCACATCTACCGCTTTAATATTCATGTGTTTCAGGCATAGAAGTCCGTGTGTGTGGGTTCCAATGCTTTTTTAATAACAACTGTGAGTCAAGAGACCCCTCACTTTGTGTGAGTATTGGATGAGTCTTAAATATTAATTAAGTCTACAGAGGCTTTATTTCAAATTATCTTATTTTTGTCCATCATTCTTTATGATGTCTTAATGTAGATTATTTAAAATCAAATAGTTCCAAATTATATAATTAATTACATTCAATTTTAATTGTGGATACTAATTAATCAAATCTGCTAACATGATATCTGGCTAGAGTTGGTTACAAATGGTGGCAGCCAAGTGGTGTCCCTTCTAGATTTGCGTTGGCTAAAGAAGTTTAAGAAAATTCTAGCTAATGAATTGTGGGCTGTGGGCCACATGTTGGATCCGCAGACTACTGGTGGTCTGGACTGCTTGGAAAGGATACTAAAATCACCCCATAAATTCCTCTGGTAACTTGGGGCAGGTTGACAAGTCATGGGCACAATCACTGCCTCCTTGATCTTCTATCCCAGCACACATTACCAACTGATCTCTGTACTCTCTCCTGCTAAGCCTGAACTCAGCCCCAGAATATTTTTCAAGATATCCATCACCAATTCTATTAATTCCCTCTTGCTGCATGACAAATTACAACAAATTTAGCAGCTTGAAATAATACACATTTATTATGTCACAGATTCTGTGGGTCTGGAGTCTCGGCATGGTTTGGCCACTTCAAGATCTCTCACAAAGCTGCAGTCCAGGTGTCGGCCTGTGCTGGGTTCTCACCTAGGACTTAACTAGGGAAGGATCTGCTTCCACATTCATGTGGCTGTTGGCAGAATCCAGTACTTCACAAGGTACCATGCTTAAGGCCTTTGTTTTTTACAGGCTGTTGGTGGGAGGTTTAGCTCAGCTCATTGCCACATAACCCTTTTACAGGGATAGAGCTTACTTTTTCAGACTGAGCCAGGAAGACAGTCACCTAGCAAGACATTGTAGTTCTATGTAATATGTACAGCTTGTCACCTTTGCTGTATTCTATTGGTTAGAAGCAAGTCTCAAGCCTAGCCCACATTCAAGAGAAAGGGATTACACATGAGGGTGAACATCAGAAAGTAAGGATCATGAAGGTTACCTTAGATTCTGTCCACCAGTATTTTAAAGTTGGCAGGAGGGATAACATATTTTTGCCTTTCTTGGTTCAGGCAGTCAGATTGCCTGTGATGGGAAGATTTCAATAGCTGAATAAGATATTTTAAAAGCATTTGAAGGTAATGTCAAGCCATTCCTGGGAGAATATGACTCTATGGGTTTTTGTTGTGTTATAAAGACACATTCTAATTAAGTTCTAAGTATTCAAGCTAAAAATAATATTAGAGAAAACTCTCATGTGCAGCAATATGGCAGATAGGTTGTCTAGTAGAGAACATCTTAAAATACAGGATAAAAGTTTAGGGAAGTGTCATTTAAGGGCATGTCTGAGCCTATAAAAAATAAATAAGAGAAATCCTCAGAAATTCACAAATCTAAGAGGCAAGACAGCATCAAAGCATCTGTCTGTGGCATATGCTAATCCCCAATGGCCTGAAATTTAGGCTTTAATGGGCTAAAGAAGGAGAAAAGCCTGGGCCCTGAGCGTGGTGGGACACTGGATAGAGCCTAGCTCCTACATCCAATAAAGCCAAGACATCAAAAAGACCAGATCATTAGTGGTAAATTTTGTGGGGAGAGAAAGGACCATCTTTCAAAGGAATATGATAAAAATGATTACTTGTTTTGGTGTCGACTATCAGTAAAAAGGAAAATAAGGAAGAGTCTCCTTTGAGAATTCCTTGCCTCCATGAGCATCCCTCATGTAGATTTAAGACAAGAATTTGTACTAGCACTTCCAAAAACTCTCAAGTTGAAAATTTACTTTAAAATTATCTTGGGATACAGCTCCTCCAGGCCTTTAGTAGAAACAAAGGAATTCATATAAATCCATACTTCAAATAATTCCCACAGATAAGGTTTCAATGAGCTTACAACAATCATAAGCACATAACAAGTCACAAGATACACAAGGAAACAAGCTAGTGTGAACTGGATTCTGCAGAAATTATAAGATATGGAATATAAAATAAATACATTTAATAAATTTAAAGATGGAAAAGAGCAATTAAATATGATGCTAAGGAATAAGAGACTATTACATTTGATTAGACACAACTGAAAAAACATAGCTCCTAAAACAACAAAAAAATGTAATTGGCATAAGAAACTTGGGTAATTTAATAAGCAGATTAAACACAGTGGAAGTGAGAAATTCATGACCTGGATTATAGATTTGAAACAAACTGCACAGAAATCAGCCCAGTGGGGATCAAAAAATAGAAAACTAGAAGACCGGTAAAGAGGAATGGAGGATAGAGTGAGAAGGCCTAAGTGGAGTTCCATAAGGAGATAACAGAGATAATGAGGAAGAGGCAATATTTAAAGATGAAATAGGTGAGCATTTTCCAGAACTTAATAAAAAATATGAAACTTCATATTCAGGAAGCCTAGTGAATCGCAAACAGGGTAAATTAAAAAGAGGACAAAAACAAACAAACAAACAAAAAACCTAGTTTTGTTGTTAAACTTCAGAACACCAAACTCAAAGATCTTACATCATGAAATATTTTAATCTGCTAAAGAAAATAAAAAGTTACTAATAAAAAACATTTAGTTAGGCAGATGTGACACCTGAGTTCTCAATAGCAACAAAGAAGACAAAAGAAGGAGTACTATATTCAAAGACCTGAAAACAAAGAGTGGTCTTCTTCGGTTTCTACCTGTCAGTTTTTTGTTTGTTTGCTTAATGTTTATTTATTTGTTAGAGCCAGAGACAGAGCACAATGAGGGAGGGCCAGAGAGAGAAGGAGACACAGAATCCAAAGCAGGCTCCAGGCTCTGAGCTGTCAGCACAGCCTGATGCAGGGCTCAAACTCACGAACTGTGAGATCATGACCTGAGCTGAAGTTGAATGCTTAACCAAAAGAGGCATCCAGGTGCCCCTAGATTTCTACTCTTAATACAGCAATAATAATGTCTAATTTGTGGAACTTGAAAAAGAGAACAAATATATTGAGAAACCACATGTAAGTCAGAAAACTATGACAGGAGTTACAGTTCTCACATTTTTCCAGGGAAGAGAGGAAATATTGATTAACTTAAGACTTTCTAGAGCAAACAAAAAAACATACATGGAGTATATAACTTAGAAGGAAAATTTTTTACTATGGATTATAGACTCAAACAATCTGAAATAAGGCAATAAATGAAAAAAGCTGTAATAATTATAAAACATAAAATCATATTGTCAAAATTAATCTAAATACAACAGTAAATTCAATCAATTTATATAAACCAACCTCCCTGAGTTTAAATGAGAAAAACGACTAGAATGGGGTAAAACCTACCTATGTGAAGACACACAGAACTAAAATACACTCATGTTTATAATTTGAAAATGGAAAACCATATAGTAGGTAAGTAGTAACAAAATCTGGAGTGGCTATATTTGTAGGGAACAAAATAGACATTAAAGCAAAAAATAATTACTAGAGACAAAGAGAGTCACTGTTTATGAATAAATGTTCAATTTGGCAGGAAAACACAATTCTTAACTTGCATGTTCCTAATTGAAAAGGCTGAAAACATGTAAGTCAAAAATTGATGGACCTACAAAGAGAAATATGCTAGTTCACCATCACCGACAGTGAAAAATATTATTGTAGTTTTCTCAATAATAAGCCTTGAAGGCTTAAACAGCACTATTAAAAGCATGATCTAATAGACATAAGCAGAACATGATACCCAACAATTACACACATTTTTTTCCAAACATATGTAAAAAAACGCTTTGGCACAGACAGGCAGGAGACTCCCAGTAACCATTTTCTTCCTCCTCTGAGACTTTACCTGGGTATGTAGCCATTCCAAGTAAGGCACTACTTTTCCCAGTATCCTTTGAAGGTAGGTATGGCCACCTTACTGCATTTTGGCCAAGAAGACAGAAGCAGAAGTGATATGTGCCATGAGGAGAGGATACATATTCTTTCCCTTCCCTTTCCTCCTTCCTCCTGCCTGGAGAACACTTGGCTTGGTAGTGTGTGCAAAGAGATTAAAACAAGAATGTTCACAGCACACAATTCACAATAGTCTAAAACAGGTTGCTGCCTCAAATATCCATCAACAGGGAAAGGCCTAAATAAATTTGGAAAATACAAACGATGGAAAACTATACTGGAGTAAAAACAAATGAGGAACAGCTATATTTGTCAACATAGTGTGGAATGAAATTAACAGAACACAGAGGATATGTATAGTATGCTTCTAATTACATGAAAATAAAAAACTGAATAATTTATTTTAAAGAGATGCATACAAATGTGATTTAAAAAAACTATAAAACCAAAAAGCAAGACAATAATAAATCCAAAATTCAGCAGAGGAGAGATACAATCGAGGAGGGGTATACAGAGAGCTTCAGATGTACCAGTGACATTTTAGGCTGGGTGATTACACAAGTTACCTTTATTATCCATCTTTAAATTGTGTATATTTAGATATTATCTATTCTCTATTTTATATGTAAAGTATTTCATACTAAAAAGCAAACTTAGAAGAGATTATTAGTAGGAAAACTACCAGATTCTAGATTTTTATATCTTTAAAAGCCTGGAATAATTATAACTTATCTATAGTTTAATGTTTAGTAAGCACTTTTGAGATAAAATAAGAACAGAGAGAATATTGTTACTAAGTGCTTATTTGATGAGCTTTTCACTTAGAGCACGAAAAAAATAACGAGTAAGAATTAGTAGGCAGCCTGCTCTAATTGCAGGATAAATACTATGAATAATCCTAGGGTGCAACATTTGTGACCGGGCATTCCATAGTTGCAGCAAGGATCACCTTCCATTAATCTTTGGCAGAGAAGAGTAACAAGTCAAAAAAGCTAATGATTTGTGTTCAGCCGTGTCTCTGCCCACACTCACCTGTTTCTAGAGATGTTAATTAGACCTCCTATATTAGTTCCCCTGAGTTGATCCCATGTTAAGCTTTCTTTTCCCTTCTAAATCCAATTCCTCAAGAAGACATTTTTTTTTTCACTTGGAGAATCACATCTCACAAGGCTCTCTTTGGCCTAGCCTTTATTTTAAAAATCAAAATTAGGAACACCCTGGTGGTTCACTTGGTTAAGTGTCTGACTTCAGCTCAGGTCATGACCTTACCTTCCGTGAGTTCAAGTCCTGCATCTGGCTCTGTGACGTCAGCATGGAGCCTGCTTTGGATCCTCTTTCCCCCCTCTCTTCTCCTTCCCCATTTGCTCGCTCTCTCTCTCTCTCTCTCTCTCTCTCTCAGAAATAGATGAACACATCAAAAAACAAAAATAAAAATAAAAATTAGTTTCTCAAAAAAGCCTAAACTTTTATTTTTCTGGGGCACCTGAGTGGCTCAGTCGGTTAAGCGTCAGACTGCAACTCAGGTCATAATCTCATGGTTTGTGAGTTCAAACCCTGTGTCTGGCTCTCTGCTGACAGCTCAGAGCTTGAAACCTGGTTTGGATTCTGAGTCTTCCTCTCTCTCTCTGCCTCTCCTCCACTCACTACTTCTCAAAAATATAAACAAAAAAAATTAAATGTTTATTTTTCTGTTCCCAATTTGCCAGTACTGTAAGGAACCAGAAATTCCTTCATTCTAAGGATCCAGAAGTAACAATACAATCTACAAAGCTTTCTGTGTAAATCACTGATTCCTTACCAATAGTGTTCAAATCATGTCTGCTGTCTACTGAGACCCTAGCTCACTCCAGATAGCAATTCAAAACGCTCCCGTTGGCCACAGTGGGGCCGCCCTTCCATCTGGCCTCCCTCGCCAGCACTGCCTCACTACCACCTCCCAACCAGGCCAACCTTTCCTTCTCATCTGACCCATCGTCCAGGGGCAGCAGGCAGCAGCCCCATCTGACTGGCTTGGGTGACTTCCATACAGGCCTGCTCCCCCCAGGGCTGTCACTCAGTTTCTACTAGAGGTCTGATAATTACAGTCATGCATGGAGTTCGCTATCATTAACATAAGACATCTGGGACTCTGTAAGTTCCCTGAAACACCAAAGTTTTCAGGGAGCTTCGGGGGAAAATGAAAAAGGCAAGGAGGATGCGGGGAATCACTACAAGGCTAAACAAACCACAATGTGTTTATATGAATAAATTATTATGTAAATAAACAGTAGGGGCAGTGAAGAGGAATATACACCCCCAGGGGTCCCATTTATTCATAAAAGGCACTGCTGGGTCTCCTGAGAAGACCTCTGGCCCAGTCTAGGGTGGATTAATTAGGACCCATGGTGAGATTTTCAGTCTTTCCAGGCAAACAGCTGCTGGCACTAGGGTGCCCTTTACCCTCTGGCCTGTTCTGCATTTCCAGGTCAGAAGCCAGACTGCCCCATGGCTGCTTTTGGTCCTCAGGGACGCGGCACCAGCCGGTCCTCATTCCCAGGGCTGGGAGTCTTCAGAGCAGTCCTGGTCTTACTCTCATTTGTACCTATACTTCATACAGTCTATAAATAATTCTAAGAGCAACTTTGGAGCAGGCAGCTTTCCTTCCCCACTTTGACCTTTTTCTTCAAATGGACAAGTACTTTGGAATCTACATTTCACAGTGAGGAGGGGCCTAGGGAAAAATAGGCCTTATGTTACCCAGAGGTCTAGAGGAGTATTCCCACAGAGCGTGGGGTCCTTTTGAGGAAGAATACATGTTCCTTAATCATGCAGGAGTAGCAGGGGGCAGAGGGATAATAAAATTGCCCATGAATGGAAATTTTAAACTCTCTACAGCTGAATGCTGGGGGAGACAATCCTGGCCAGAAGACGCTCGAAGTGTCCATTACATAATGTTTAAGACCCTCCCAATAAGCATACAGCTTCCTCATTAGGCAGGCATGACTTTGAACCTCCACTTTGTCAGTCAGTAGGTTTCTGACATTGGAAATAGTACTTTACCTCTAAGGGTCTGTTTCTCCATCTGTAAAACAAGATTAATAATCTATACCGCAAAGATAGGTTGTAAATATTAATGGAGACAAAGACAGAGACACAGTGCCTGGCATAGAGTAAGCCTTCAGTACAGGTTAGATATTATTATTAACCCCCTAAAACACAAGAAAAGAACATTTGTAAGCCACAGAAGCATCAAGCTCTGGACATGAAAGTGTACAACTGCATCATTCATTTGAGCAACTGACATTTGACCACACTGAAGAGTATGGGAACTCTATGGGAGGGGCAGTGACATTAAGTGGGACCCTCCCCAAATGGACTCCCACCCCAGACCCCTACGCTCTGCTCCCTGACTTAGACATGGTTACGCGGTTTTCCAAGAACTGCACCGCAGAGTCCCTTATCAAAGCATGCCTCTCTCCTGCCCTTAAATTCTGTTCTGTGCAGCTAATCTGAAAATGTAATCCCCTCTGGTGTTTTCTTGGCTGCTCAGATATTATTCTTTTCAGAAGGGAAACAGCAGAGAAAACAATCCTATCCAGAGGAGGCATCCCAATGGCAGAAATTGCAGGCACACAGTTGGGAGCCAGTGAAGAAAGAGGGTTTACAGGTAGGCAGAAAAGAGTCAGCCAGGCACCAGTGGTTCGCTAGACAGTGCCCTGTTTTCCAAGAAAGAACCAAGCAAGTCTGAGGGCTGCAGCCAAGGACAGTGACTAGGGAAAGAAAAACAACAACAACGACAACAAAGAATTAACATGAAATAATGTGAAAGAATCTCTAAGAATGTAAGGCGATTTTAAGGTTTGAGGTAAGGAAGAAAATGATAGTGACTCTGCCATAGGAATTGCCATTTGCAATTCTCCTTAAGACTGAAAACACAGGGGTGCCTGGGTGGCTCAGTCAGTTAAGTGTCTGACTCTTGTTCTGGGCTCATGTTTGAGTCCCACATCGGGCTCTGCACTGACAGCATGGAGCTTGCTTGGGATTCTGTGTCTCCTTCTCTCTCTTTCTCTCCCTTGCTTTCTCTCTCTCTCTCTCTCTCTCTCTCTCTCTCCCCCTCTCCCTCTCCCCCTCCCTCTCTCTCTCTCTCTCAAAAAAGGAATTTTTTTTTATAGTTTATTTATTTTTGAGACAGAGACAGAGCACGAGTGGGATAGGGGCAGAGACAGAGGGAGACACAGAATCTGAAACAGGCTCCAGACTCTGAGCTGTCAGAACAGAACCTGACGTGAAGCTCAAACCCATGAACCGTGAGATCATGACTTGTGTTGAAGTCGTATGCTTAACTGACTGAGCCACCCAGGTGCCCCTAAATAAACTTAAAAAAAAATGAAAACACAATGCTCCATGATCAATAACTATTCTTCTACAGACCCTTAGCACTTGAGAAGAAAACTTCCTTACCCTTCTTTAAAAGAAAAATTTTAAATGAGATGGCAATGTTCCTTAGGTCACTTTTGCTCTTCATATATTTGGGCATAAAACCCCAGTGGACTCTTAAACTCTTGGGTAAGAGTATTCTAATGAGGTCTTTCTTAAGGGACTTACGGAAATCAATCAAGGAAACTTTCAGGAACAACTAAGGAACCCACATATGTCCACAGATGCCAATATATAAGCTTCCTTTTTAATAAGAAAAAGAGGTTTTTACAAAATAGATGTAACTGTAATGAAGGCCAAAGTTGAGAAAATGTCATGAATTGACAATGCAGCAGAAACTGACAGTTGTCCCTTAGGGCCTCTGCTCCCTTCTTCTGTAGTAATAAAACCCCCTGGTTCTTAACTAGCACATAGCCATATGGCTGCATTCTACCCAACCCAAAATGATCAAATGTGATTTGTGCAACTGCCAGGCATTGCTGAAAAGGGGAGGGACAGCTTTTCTACCTGCCCTTATCTGCTTCCTTTGGCTGGAATGCATGCATGGTTGGTAGCCCAACTGGGTGGTGTGGGAGAGGGACACCCTAGGAATGGTGGAGTTGTGAGACTGAAGGAGCCTGGGTCCCTTGTCCAAAGGACCTACTGAGCCAACCTCGGACTGCTTACACTAAACAGTCAGACAAGAGCAACTTGTGTCCCCTTTTAGCCACTGTAGCCTGGGGCCCCTGTTACAAATGCCTACACCTTAGCTAGCAGGTTACCGAGAAGATTAGAGTCTGCAGAACCTACATTATCCAGTTTTTCTTCTTTGAGAAAAACTCCTGAGAATGAAAGCTTGGCATTCTGTATTCCTGCATAATTTTCTAGAATCTAACACTTGGGGAACTGAATTTAAGTATCTACCACTCCTCATTGTAGTTGCACCTTGAATGAGCTTCTCGAGTTTAGAAGAGCTCTTTTGAAAGCCAACTTATTTTTCCCATACATAAGATTATTCATGAAAAAACAAATTATTACAGAAGCCAAACTTAGAAGCAACAAGAAGGGAAAGAAGGTAAGAAAAAAAAAAGAGAAGAAAATCAAAGTTGGAGTGCATAGCAACAGCAACACATACATATCCATTTACTCCTTTTCCTTTTTAACTATCCAAGTCCTTCAAGCTGCAATGACATCAGGTTTTATCAGTTGAATCTCAGTGAGCCCCCATGTGCTCCCCAAATTAAAGAGAGGTGATGATCTCAGACCTTGTTTCCTCCACTGTATGCCCAGAGGCTGAAAGTTTCTGACCTCACAATATGTAGATGGATGCTAAAGAAGGAAATTGACTGTCTTGCTCAGGTAGTCCCAAATATAAATGAACTAGATCCAGGAGATGGTGACAATCTGCTTTTATTTTGATTCCCAGACAACTGCCTGTAGAATAGGCTGTTTGATGGTCTTGCAGAATTCTGAAATTTTTGTCTCCACTGCTAAGTCATTGGAAATACAATTTTAGAGCTATCAGGGACCTTAACAGTCATCAAATCATTCATTTATGTTAAAAAATGCTTATCGAACACTTACCACATGCATAGCCCTATGATATACACGGGAGATATAAGATATAAACAAAACATAATCACAAACCTCAAGGAGTTCATGGTTCAGTAAAGAAAAAAATCACTGGAAGAATCGTGTTACCATGTAATAAGGACTGTATGATGGAGTGAATGACTGAGGGTGCTACGGAAGGCTCCAGAGAATAGGTGATATTTAGAGTAAGTCTTTGAAGAGTGTTGCAGAGTTTTTCAGCTAGATATATGGGTATTCTTGATAAAGTGAATGGAATATAGGAAGGCTGGGAAGTAGTGAATGTGTCTGGTGGGTTTAGGAACAGGTAGTAATCCACAGTTGTTCATGAGGGAAATGATGGTGGAAAAAGCTTAAAATGGAATATGAAGCCCAATTGTGAAGAACCTGATGAATAGGACCAAAGAATAAGTCCTTTTTTCCCAGACAAACCCAGGCCTAGACATAGGGCTCCTTCGGCAGACTAATAGTTGGATGTCTCTTCAAACCAACAGTCTTTAAATAGTTTTTCTACACTCTGGTTATTTGGGTGGGGTTGGGAGTAGAACCAAAAATCTATTAACAAAACAGGTACCCATACTAATCCATTTGTACCAGCCACAGCAGAATTTAAATTCTGGAAAGCACTCAGTTAAATGGTTCTCACCTTTCTATAGTTTTTTTCTCTCTTCAGTTTTCTTCTACCCTTTTCTAAATCCAACATCTTCTTGGGAACCATATTAAGGTTTTAAAATTGATTCAATGATAAAGTAAATCACTCCTATGTGGTAAACAACACCTTGATGTGCATATTTGGTTTCTAAATTTCAGCTGCCTGCCAACTTTCTACTGACTGAAACCCTGCATGCATAGAGCAAAGTACTTATCAGAAAAAGGGAGCCAGGGATGATTGTTTTTAAGTTTTCTAATGTGGGCTACTTTCCACTGCATTGGGAATGGAATCAAGTTACTTTTTTCCCAGCCATGTAAGGACTTGAGTGTTGAAACCTGAGTTATCTGGCACCATTTCAGTAACTCAGAGATAGACTTCTCAGGTTAGCTTACCCTTTCTCAGACTTTGTGTCTGGACCAATAGTTTCATATTCTACGTTTTTAAATCTTTCTAATTTTTAGTGGACCCTTCTATCAAATGGAATCTTCTGGAAACCCAATACATAAAAGTGATAAAGGCAGAGTCCCCTGACCAGGGCAGAGGAGTATCTAAAACCTTTCTTGTTAATAAAAGTGATGCCTAATATAAACCTCAGGATTCTGTGGCTCTAAAAATTAGGGACCTAATGAAAGTATTAATCAGGAATAACATTTTTGCAGCATCCTCCTTTTGCAAAGGAAGAAACTATAGGCCAGATGAAGCTCAGACCATTGACAATGTATTTGTGGTTGTTGGAAAGGAGAAAATTAATTGGTCTCTGCCAGACTCTGGTTGTAAACACACACACACACACACACACACACACACACACACACACGGGACACCCCCTCCTACCTGTATAGCACTTACTGTGAAAACATTAACCTCTTTAATGTGGCCACTTCTGAAGGGACAGCAGCTTACGAGGCAGCATGGGGTGAAGCTCATTGTCACAGGAGAGCTGGTCATGAAGCAGCAGACGCAGACCTTTCCTGCTGGGAGAGTCACTCTTACCCACCTGCTTTACCAAGTAACTCTGTCAACATGAATCAAGGCAAGTGGGGGAGCACATACTTGCTCAAATGGATACACAGCTACAGCAAAAGCCTTGGCGAGGTGGGTCCTTGGCCCGCTTCTCAGCAAGCCATCTGGGCCTCAGAGCCAGCAGCGCTCTCAGACCTTGGCTCCAGCACCTGCAACACCAATCATCTCAACAGCTGCTGCTCCTAACAGGAGTCCCCTCTGGGCAATGTTTATCCCTTTGTTAGAGTTAGCTCGTCTGTCAGTTCTAAAGCTGTAGAGTCAAGAATCAGGCTTACACACCTTGCCTAGAAAAATGTCCTTCAAATGCTTTACCTCAGAGATAAGTATGTTTGAGCTTATGTGTATACTTACTATAGGCAATGCAAGGAGTCTGGTACCTAAAATTTCACCTTTTAAAATACTTCTGAGAATCCATGTGGGCCTTTCTCCCAAGGCCTTTCTCCAGGTCAGCCAAAATAATACACCATCTTTAGCTAAACTTTTGTATTTTAATCTTCAACTACTCAGTTTGTGGGTCCTGAATGCTTTTGAAAATATGATGAAAGCTATAGATCCTCTCCCAGGAAAATGCACAGTTGCAGTTTCAGCGTGTTCATGGATCCCTAGAGCCATGTATGAAAACCCATCCCTAGGCTGACAAGCATTTTCTTTCTCCAATTATAAGAGGATTGCTTGGTCAGGAAAGGAATGGAGCTTGTCATTACCAGCAACAATCAAGTCAATCTTTATCGATCTGTTCAATAAGCTGGTCAGGTTAGCAGCCCTATTCCCTTAGCTACCCTCAGTGGGATATTTCCATTCCAACAGATGGCATATTTGCTATAAGGCATATTTGCTGCCTTTTCTCTCCTCCACATTTGCTTCCTGAGTTTCTCTTCCTCCAACACAACCTTAAACATTGACTCTTGATCACATCATTCTCCTGTTTGAAACACTTCAGTGACCTTCTGGCTCCTCCAGGACAGAGTACAAGTTCCCCAACATGCCTCGAAGGTCATTCATCTTCCTCTTCTGGCTCATCACTCTTCATTCTTTGCCTCCTGTGTGGTTCCTACACCTGGAAGAGCAGCTACCTCATGCTTCTACCATCTCACGCCCTGCGTCTTTGCTTAGGTAGTCCCCAGCCTGCAATGTTACTCTCCCCTCACCTGACTAATCCCTAACCACCAGTTCACTCAGATGGCATCTCCTCCAGGGAGACTTTGCTGACCCCTCTGTGTGTTCTTGATCTCATTGAGCTTCCTGTCCCCTTCCACGGCAATATCCCTGGGAGCACAGGTGGGCTTGTTCACTTTGTATAACCAGTGCCTAATGCATGGCAGGTACTCAGTAAATGTCAGAGGAAGGAAGGAAGGAAAGGTCCTTTGAATACACCCATTCAACTCAGGAACACTATATCCCCTAGCAGGACAAGGTCTCCCTGAAAGTCGATAACTGCATAACAACGCTGAATCACAGGAGAGAGGGAGTAGGGTGAGGACCAGGAAAGAAGCAAATCACTCAGTCAGTTCCAGATGAACATGACGTGCTGTGCTCACCATCTTATATTATAACATCATGGCTCAGGGCCCAGAAGTTAGAGCATGGTTCCTAGCCCTCACTGCACATTAGAATCATCAAGGAGCTTTTTAAAAATACTGGGTCACACCCCTAAAGATTCTGATTTATCTGCTCTGCAGGGAGAGCCCAGGCATTAGGAGTTTTAAAAGCTCCTCAGATGATTCCAATGTGAAAGCACGGCTAAGGGCCACCCCTTTAGTGCTGGACATGGGCTGAAATCTAGCTCCGATGCTAAAGCAGCTGTGGACATTCTGGCAAGTCCCCCAATCTCTCTGAATCACAGATTCCTCTTCATTTGGAAAGTGTAAGGATTAAGTGAGATGATGATTGCCAAGTGCCCAACCGGGCATTCGGTAAGTGGCCACTAAGTGTTAGGTGATGTCATTAAGATACGACCAACTTTGTCCTCCCTAGAAACTCTCGGATGGTGCTGGAAGAGTTGAAGAGCCACAAAGAATATTAGTTCCTACAAGACTGGCTCTCTGGGACAAGCTTGACACTTGGCTGTTCAAGCATTCTGAAACCTAACAGATGCTCAAACAAGGCCATCAATATCCCTTGTTTAATGAGGTAAGATTACTGCATGCAAATTAGTCAAGGATATATCACAGCTATTTGTCAATGAGGGCTTGTAAGTAATACTCAAGTTTATGAACTTGATAAAGTAATAACAGTTTTCTCAGGCTCCAAGCTCATTGAGTCTGGCCAACATCAGCCAGTCAGCTGTCATTCAGACAGCTCAAAAATCCTCAGGACACTGGGTAACATTAGCAGAGGGGCTCAACTGCAGATAAGAATCGCTCGGGGACATGTTCAAGTACAGAACCCTGGGCTTCACTGCCAAGGATCAGCAGGGCTACCAAGAAGTGTTCAGAGAGAACTTACACCCAATAATCTTCATAAGCACCAAAAGCAATCCCAAATTTTATAAAATTAATAGGGTATATTGATATGATATGAGCAACTGAAATTTATTACATCATTCTTCCATAAGGTGTGAATCTTTAGAAACCACTGCTCTGTGGGAGCACCTAGGTGGTTCAGTCAGTTAAATGTCTGACTCTTGATTTCAGCTTAGGTTGTGATCTCACGGTTTGTGAGTTTGAGCCGCTCGATGGCCTACCTGTTGACAGTGTGGAGCCTGCTTGGGATTCTGCCTGCCTCGCTCTCTACCCCTCCCCCACTCATGTTCTCTCTCAAGCTTTCTCTCTCTCAAAATAAATAAACTTACAAAAAAAAAAGAGAGAAACCACTGCTCTTTGTTAAAATCAGTTGTGTTGAGATATCATTTATATACAATAAAACACATTAATCTTAAGTGGAGGTTTGGATAAATTTTGACAATTTTATATGCCCACATAACCACAACCACAAGGATTTCTAAACAAACATTTTCATCACTCCCAAAATTCCTCTCTCTCTCCCAGTCAATCCCTACCCCACCTCCCAGACCAACAAGCCCTGATCCCTTTCCTGTCACTGTAGGCTAGACTGTCTTTTCTAGGGTTCTTTTATGAATACAATGAGCAGTGTATATTCTCTCATTCTAGCTTCTTTCTGCTCAGCACAGTATCTGTGAAATTTATCCTTATAGTTACCTATATTACTAGTTCATTCCTATTCATTGTCCGTTGTGAAGATATACCACAGTTTGTTTATCCATTCACCTACTGATGGGCATTTGCTTGTTTTCAGTTTAGGCTTTTATTCAGTTCCACAGACTCTAAGTCAAACTGTATTTACTACTGAAACAGTTTCAAGACAAGAATTGTAGCCCCTTTACCGAACAGATTGCTGACCCCAAAACCTCTCCTTTATGAAAATTCTAGAGGTGCCTTCTGAAGAGATTCTGATTAGGTTTGAGCTAAGCCCAGGAAACAGAATCTTTAATAATTATGGTTATTCAGGGCACCTGGGTGGCTCAGTTGGCTAAGCATTGGACTTGGGCTCAGGTCATGATCTCACAGTTCATGGGTTTGAGCCCTGCAATGGGCTCTGTGCTGACAGCTCAGAGCCTGGAGCCTGCTTCAGATTCTGTGTCTCCTCGAGCTCTGCCACTCCCCAACTCACCCTTTGTCTCTCTCTCTCTCTCTCTCTCTCTCTTTCTCTCTCTCACAAATATTTTTTTAAATCATTTAAAAATATTTATGCCTGTTTATGCTGATGCCTCAAGTGCCCAAACTACCATGAAAAATACTGTCCCAAAGCATAGTGCACTAACTGTAGGTACAACCCAATTTCTGTTCAGAAGGATCTGCATTATTCTTCTGTGACAGAGCTAAGTAAGGAGCCTCTCTCTCAGACTCCACAGAGCTCGCCAGGCTCCTGTAATCAAATGGCCAAGTCAAAGATGGGAAGGAGGCCAGGGCATTGCTTCCCAAATTGTGCATCCTGTCAGGTCAGCAAACTCACTGCTGTGGAAGATCCTCAGGGATCAGAGGCAGTAGTAAAGCTCTCAATCACACCCTCCATCCTCAGTCCTTACAAGACACAACTTTTTATTTCCTTAAGGACTAAAACCCAAAGCGTATGCCACTAATGTCTGAAGCAAGAATCTGTAACAATGGCCACCACCAAAGGGAAGGTCATGAAAGAATTGCAGAGAAATGGCCCTGAGTATCGCTAAAACAGCACAGATGGCCGAGAAGATATGTGAGGATGAGGCTCAGTGCTGACACGGCTAGTCTGCTTGGCAAGAATCCTTCAACAAAATCCAAGGAGAGAGTTTCAGCGAAGGTGAATGCAAGAGACAGGATTAGGTTGGCCAACGGTTGCTGAGCGGGTCAAGTTCAGCAACGTGCTGCCTCTCCTTAGCACCTTAAAGTTCACATTGGTTAACCATTGACAAAAGGATTCTTAGTTTTCCTCCAAGAAAGACAAGCATTTCATTTACCCTTTTCTCCCCAAACCTCTCAGTTATTAGGTTTGCTCCTTTAGGTTTTTCCTTTTTGGTAACTCTATGAACCTTGTTTTAAGATACAAGAGATGAAATGCATCCTGATGTTTCCATATGTACAGAATTTAGAAAACCATACACTTTTCCTTCTCCTCTTTCTCCTCCTCCTCCATCTTTTTCTCCTCCTCCTCCTCCTCCATCTTTTTCTTCTGCTCCTCCCTCTTTTTCCTCCTCTGATCCTCTTTTTTTGTGACCAAGTTTCATGACCCACACCTGGCATTTTGCACAACATTAGTGTGTAAGAAGTCAAACCAAGAAAATATAGTATCACATTAATGCAGTCCATGCCAGCCAATCTTGGCCTGTTAATAGAAGTGTTTTCAGTTTCTACAAGAGCAATTTGATTGGGAGCTCTTTATTATTTATTCATCCATCCATTCAAAAATATTTAATGAGGACCAGATAAATGCCAGGCACTGTGCAAGATGCTGAGGCTGTCAAATTTAAGTAAGATCTGTTCTTCTTTTCCAAGAGTTTACAGCCCAATGGGAAATAGACATTGAGGCAGACAAATCAGAAGTTTGCTCTAGTGCAGGAAGAGCTGGAGCATAGAGTGGGGGCAGGGAGGAGGGCCCTGGAGGAATTGGGAGACACTGCAGATTACTTTAAAAGCTGCTCTGCCAGCAGTGACCTCCATTCACGCAAGCTCATAGCGGACTCGGTGGAGTGGAGGAGTGAAGGAAAGTGCGTAGGGCAAGAGTGCTCAGAAAAACTTTCATAATGTATCACCATACACATTAGAACCTTGGTTTTTAACAAAATAAAATTATTAGTTCTACTCACTTGAAAATTAAGACTGTCTTAATTCTTTAGGACTCTATCAAGTAAATCTGATGTGTGAGCCTGGGGGATTAGAGATGAAATTACTCATGGAAGAAGCTGGCATTTCAAGGAAAATAACATGTGCTCTTCGAGAACCTCTTGAAGTTTGGCCAGAAGTTCTTACCAACCCTCTGTGCTGGATGATTGCCTAACTTCTGGAGGGTTCAAACATGGTAAAGACATTCCACCCCGCATGATTGTCAAGAAACTCTCAAATGAGGATGGATGGCCAGAGATATTGTAAAAGCAGAAGGTAAAGAATCAAGAGAGATATGTGTTGAGGTTGTCCTGGATTGCTTCCTAGGGCTTATATCCTCATCTGACCCTAGGGATCCCCAGATCTGTGTATTTAGCCCTTAACTCTCCCTCCAATTTAGAGCTATGTGTCTGCCTGCCACAGTCAAACTTGGCCTCTATCCCCTCCAGACCAGTGGTGGAGACAGAACATATGCAACAGAAACATATGGAAAAGTCTACCCTCTAATGCAGATAGAGATAGGGATTATGTTCTCTTTTCCAGCATGTTTTTGAAATCAAATCTGATAGTAAGTAACAAAATGGATTAGAGTTAATTTCAGTTTTATTTCCTTTTCTCCTTTAAAAGTCCTAATATCAGAAAGACAAAAGACAGAGTCCCAAGAAACCCAAACAAATGTGGCAGAAACTATTATTTGCTTCCACTCTTATCTTTTCCTTAGTAAAAGGAACCTTGATTTTATTTGTTCCAGCAACACACAGAGCTGAGAGGCATTTCCCAGCCTGCTTTGCAGTTAGCTATAGTCATGTGATGAAATCCTGCTCAGTGACATGTAATCGGCAATACTGTATAGAACTTCCAAGAAGGCTGTATAAGGAGATTTCAAGTTGGCAGCCATTGCTAGGAAAAAGAGCCCTTTGTCTTTTTCCTCCTTCCTCCTTCCTACTGACTGGGATGTAGATGTAATGGCTAGATCTTCAGCAGTCTTCTAATAAGACCTTGGCGATGAAAACTACATACTGAAGAGAGAAGACTTTTTAGTGGCTTCATGGAGCTGTCATACAAACCGCAATCTGCTTTCTCCCAAAGATTTTTAAGTGAAAGATTTTAGGCCACTGTATACTTAGGCTTCAGGTCTTCATTACAAAAGAACCTAAACTTTACTGATACATTAAATAATTAGGAGTTAGATGTAATATCTAATAAAGAGTTAACTGTAATAGCAGTTAAAGCTTCAGCGAGATGTACAGCTGTTTGATGAGAGTGACAACAGATTAAAATCAGACCTCCCATTCTCAACATTATCGGGGCCATGGTGGATGCACAACAGTAACATCAGCAGGGCAAAAGAAATAAATGTTGGGTTGAAGGTCAACTACATGGCCTCATAAAGTTCAAATGCCCTGGTAGCTCATGTTCCTCTTGGTCTTGTTTAATTGATTCATTCCAGGCTGAAATTCAGCACCAGGACAGTCAGGCTCTACAGCCTGCAATGGACTGGATCAGATACAGGCTATGTGACCCAAGTTAGCGTCAAACAAACCGCCCTCTCCATAACAACTCTGTTCTAATTTGCTTTATGAGGAAGCTAGTGACAAATCCACTCAGTCAGAATCTAGCTTAGAAGAGGAAAAAACTTCATTTAGTGAAAAAAAGAATGTACTTTCTACCCTTCCAACCCATCTATATGTCCATGCACATCTCCACCAAACCCAGGGGCAAGAACCATCCCATCACCATAATGATAAACAGACAATGGGCCAGAGATCACACTTTTACCAGTGACACTTCTACTCCTTCCACCACAGCCTCCATATTTCATTGGGTCAAATATTTTATATGGCCTCCAGGATTAACTTCCACAATCAGAGACTCAGGCAGACCTCTACTCTGGAATCAGTTCTGCCCACATGCCTCTGATTTTCACCCTCATTCAGAGAGTCTCTCAGAGCCCTGGTGCACAGATGCAGACAGAACAAGGTTTCCTCAAGG
>NC_043708.1:42258608-42272264 GCF_006229205.1 Suricata suricatta
ATTATTATCATTATAATTGTCAAATAATCTGGATATATGTGTGTAATATACAGTCTTATAATATGTTACATATAATAATATATATTATATAATGTTATATATAATTATTATTATAGTCAAGTGACCTGTGAAAACCTATTGGCCAAGACCACATGAGAGATGGTGAACATCTCAGGAGATGCTGATGGGAAATAAGCCAGTCACCAAAAGCCAGACGAGAGGATTTCCACCAAGTGTAAAACAATCAAGGGCCAGATCATGTCCCCATCCCTCCGCCATACCCTCAATCCGTGACACCAATGAAAGCCAGGGCTCCTAGGTCCCCCTGAAGGGACAAGTGTGGGTGGAGGTGGCTATCCTGATTTGACTGGGATTAAACAAGAAAATACTGAAAAACACTGCAGTGATCAAGCCCATATGGAAAGAACTAAGTACAGTTTTCTGCCATGGGCTGGAGATGAGAGTTGTTTTTGCCATGGGAGATTAAAGTTTTGGTTTGATTTGAACCCTGACCGTAAGCGGTGAAGTGCTTCTGTGTAGGTATGCGTGTACCTTCTACAGAAGGAGAAAGCACATACATGAGTCAGCTTTTTACAGCTATGGAGCGCAGACAAGGAGGCAGGCTTGGAGCGCATCATCTTTTCCTGAAGGACTAGTGCGCATGCCCCATGCGCATGCCCCATGCCCACGCCCCGATGCTCCCTTTCGGACTCCTCCGCCAACACTCCCTATGTTGGCCCCGGCCTGATATTTCCTCAGGAACCCCAGACATTCACACATGTTAATAAGAGTGGTCTGCCCCAGCCCTGGGGACATTTCCCAGCACCTCCTCATAAGGATACGTGCCTTGGGGCTTGAGGCTGGAGGGACGGACTCCAGCAACCCCTTTGCCCCTCTGTGCTCCTGAGACCTGCACTGCCCTCTCCCAGGGAGCTGGCCTCGCACATACTGCCAGGAAGGAAACAGGCAGCCTTTCCTGGCAGAAGACCGAGAGTCCCAGGCAGAAATGTAAGTAACTTTGGGGCACTCAGCAGAGTGAAGAACAGGCTATGTGAAAGCTACAGTGCACGTGCCCTGGAGTCTAGAACGACAGTCTGAGAGCAGAGAGAGATCATTTCCAGATACAAGGTGTCCCGGTGCAGAACTCACCCACTAAAAACCAAGAGCTGGCCTGGCCTGGATCATTAACAGACAGTCCGATGGCTTCCCCATGGAGTGAATTACACCCAATCGACCATTTATTCCTTTGGAGGATGTGGGTCTCTTCTTCTGGCAGACAGGGATCTTGCAAGCCGGAGAACAAAAAACGTACCAAGAGCCAACAGTGTAGCCTAAAAACTAAACCACATTCTTCGGTGGTGGGGAGCAGAGTAGGGGGCAGAGGGGAGGGCAGCTCCTGTGCCTTAGAACACAGCCCAGGGGCAAGAGCGCTGGCCTCAGCGTCAGACAGACCCTGCTTTGCATCCCACTCCCACTATCTCCTGGAAAAAACTCCCTAACATGATGTCCAAGATCAGGGAGAACACCTACTTCATAGGTGTTTTGATAGATGGGTGATACTGCATATGAAGGTGTCTAAAATAATCCTTAGCTATTGTTTTCTTCTATCTCAGCCATCTACTGTTCTGACACTGCTTCTATTGCAACTTGTAATTATTTTATTATTCTGCGTTTCGACTTCCTTATTACTATTGTTTACTACTGTTGTTTATATCCTTTACCAGGCTATAAAATCCATGAGATCAAAATCCTGTGTTTTGCTCACACAAGTCCCCAGCACCTAGCACCTGGTAGGTACTCAATAAAAACATTTTCAATAATATTTTAATTCACTCAATAAAAATTAGTTTCTCTTCTTTTGACTCCCCAAAAGCAGAGTGGTTTTCCTGAGACTCTCACTGCAGCATTTATACTGAAAATTATTAGGGAAGGAAGGAATGCAAGGAGACCAGCGTACTCAGATGATCACTAGAAACAGCCCTGGGGGTTATCTAACGAGACGCTACCACATCACACACCCAGAAGCCACGTTCGAAAGAGGCCATCAACCAGCTCACTCCTAGAGGACAGAGTAGGGACACAGGGCTCCAGCGCCTCTGTGCCCGCCTCCTGGGAGCATCAGCAAGGGCCTCTGGGCCTGGGGGCAGGCTGCTGGGGAGAGCAGACCTTCCAGTAATTGCAATGCTGTTGCTTCAAGAGAGGGAGGGAAAAGCATTTCAGTAATAAGCAAAGGAGAGGGAAAATCAATAAGGATGTATGTAATGAATTTTTGTTTCCTGAAATAGCCTGGCAGGAGCCTTGCCAGGAAGAGTTAGGACTAATCAGTGACAACATGAGAGACACAAATCCAAGAACATTATTCGGCTCTGAAGGCTCCCCTGGAGGAAGAATGTCAGTGTAAGGGATTAGAGAGAGTCCAGCCTCTTGTTTAGAAAGACAATCTTAAAGAGAATCTGGACAAAGGTAACAATAGTAACTATTTGGGGTGGGGGCAGACTTTCTCTGGCAGGCCTGGAATTTGAGGAGGTGGGGTCTGATCAAGGCTAGGCAAATTATAAAGGTTTTTGAATACCCGAAGTTAAATAAATGCCCTATATTAATATTACACATATTCTACTATTGAGCTACAACATAATGGTTACGAGCAGACTTCAATTCTGCCATTTACTACTCATTAACTGTGTAATACTGGGTAAGTTACTTAACATCTCTGAGCCTCTGTTGTGTCTTCTGTAAAACGCAGAGCTAACAGCACCCAAGTGCCAAGCTTCACCCATATTGTAAGGATTAAATGAGATAATATATTAATCACCGGTGCTAAGTGCCTGCCACAGGAGAGCATAAGTAAGCGATTGTTAGTATTGCTGTCATTGTAGTTAACTAATCTCACTCTGCCGAGGCCTTGTTAAGATCCCTGAGTCTTTTGCTGGACTGTTTGCCCTTAACAGGTGAGAACAATACCTTCACCCTGGAGCACTCTGTCCCTGGCAAAATAACAGATGTTGACTCAGTGAACATGTCAAACTAAAATCTAGAAGCAAGGACAAGGTGTTTCTCACTTTCATCTTCTCCCTTGAGCATCTCTGTGTGTCGCAAGTATGTGATTCACCTGAGAAAGGATGGGGATTCCCTTACAGGGATTTTAGGTCTCTAACAATCACTCACAGATGACAGAGCAATGAGCCTTGTATTAGCGCTCCTTAAAACCGGTCTGAAGTATTTTCACTTCTTGCCATAATTGTCTGCAGCGCCATGAAGTGGTTCTGAACCGCACCCATTATCAGTTCACTCATTCCTGCAACTACATTTAAAGTATCAATTTTAGGGGCACCTGAGTGGCTCAGTCGGTTAAGCTTCCAACTTCAGCTCAGGTCATGATCTCGCGGTTTGTGAGTTTGAGGCCTGCATCAGGCTCTGTGCTGACAGCTTGGAGCTCGGAGCCTGGAGCTTGCTTCAGATTCCGTGTCTCCCTCTCTCTCTGCCCCTCCCCTGCTCGCACTGTCTCTCTCTGTCTCAAAAACTAATTAAACATTAAAAAACTTTTTAAAATAAAAACAAAATAAATTTTACTACAGTGCAATTTACATATAATAATATAGACAGGCTCTGTCAGCTTAGTGAGTTTTGATAAGTGTGAATCATCCAAATCAAGATGTGGACATTTTCCAAATCAACTCCCTTGTGCCACTTTCCAGTCAATCCTATCTACACCTCTAGCCGCAGACACCACTGTCACATCTACTGAAGATCAGATTTGTCTTTTGCAGAGTGTTATTTAAATGAAACATACCATATGTAGTACTAGTTCTGATCAACAGTAAGGCTTTGATAGCCACCCGTGTTTTGTGTCTATGGGTAGTATGTTCCTTGCTATTGCTACACATTGTATGAACAGAACACATTTTTCTTTACTCCACTCACTTATTGATGAACATCTGGAGTTGTATCCAAAATTTTACTATTATGAATAAAGCTGCTATGCCTATTCATGTACAGGTCTTTTGAAATACTTTCATTTCTCTTAGGTAAGTACCCAGGAATATTCCAAGGTCATATGATAAGTGCAAGGTCAACTTTCTAAGATATTGCTGAGTTATTTTCCAAAGTTGCTGTGCCATACATGCTCACCAACAAGAGCCTCTGTGGCCCCAACACCTGGAGTTGCTGTGACTACATTTTAAATGATTTATTCTATTTTACTTGGACCTTTCTAGAATTTCTTCTCTCCCCATCTCCCTCTCCTTTCTAGAATCTCTACCTTTATATTTAGCATCTCCAAAGAGCAGAACTAAGGTTAAAGTGTTTACTATTAGACTCCAGAATTTGTTTTAAATACATTTTTAAAGTGCTCATGTGGAAATAACCTAAGTGTCCATCAGTGGATGAATGGATAAAACAGATGTGATACACACACACACACACACACACACACACTCATTATTCACTCATGAGAAAGAAAAAAACCCCTGCCATTTGCAACAACATGGGTGGCCCTCATGGGCATTATGTTAAGTGAGAGAAGTCAGATAGAGAAAGGCAAATACTGTAGGATTTCACTTATATGTGGAATCTAAAAGAGCAAAACCCATAGAAACAGAAGTAGATGGGCACCTGGGTGGCTTAGTCAGTTAAGCATCTAACTCTTGGTTTTGGCTCCAGGTATGAGTTTGTGGTTTTGTGGATTTGAGCCCTGAGTCAGGCTCTACAATGGGCAGTGTGGAGCCTGCTGGGATTTTCTCTCTCCCTGTCTCTGCCCTTCCCCCACTAGTGATGTCTCCCTCTCTCTCTCTCTCTCTAAACAAATAAATAAATAAATAAATAAATAAATAAATAAATAAATAAATAAACTTAACAAAAAAAGAAAAAAGAAAAGAAACAGTGGAATGGTGGTCACCAGGAATTACAGGGGGTGGAGGAACTGGGGAGGTGTTGGTCAAACAGTATAAACTTTCTGGATCAAATGCACAACATAGTGATTATAGTCAACAATACTGTATTATGTAGTTAAAGTTTCTAAGAGATTAGATCATAAATGTTCTCACCACAGAAAAACAAGTGATAACTGGGTCACATGAGAGAGGTGTTGGCTAACGCTGTGGTGATAGTCATATTGCAATATGTAAGTGTATCAAACAGTGCGTTGTTCACCTTTAAGTTACACAATGCTATATGTCAATTATATCTCAATTAAAGTAAAGTAAAATAAAATAAAATAAAAGTGTTCAAAAGATGTCAGGAGCTCATCTACCAGAAAAAGTTCTTCCACAACAGGATTCTTCTTATTTCACTAAAACCCATACATGTAAATATACACACTTAGAATCTCCTCATCTTTAGGCAGATGTGGCTCTGGAATAATTTATTTATAGTACAGGAAAGAAAACAAACACCAACACGTTCCTTTAGACACTAAACTATTAGTTTCCAGGACTTTCTTTTTGAAAACAGATTAGAAAGTGGAATTGTCTGCTCATCTTCTAGAGTGTCCCTCCTGCTGGGTTTGTTCACAGCAGTCTCGAGCCCCTGGGAGGCCTCTACACTGCACGGCCGTCACTGATTTCACAGTAGCTGACTCCTGCACCCATCAACAGATTTACTGCTTAGTAAAATGTAAATTGTTCCAACTACGTTTCACTTACTGCTATCAATTCTGGTTTTAGAAAATAAAATCTTAATCTGTAGCAGAATGAAGAATGCACACGATGTTTCATTACAAAAATATTGATTTAGAAGGGGAAAAAAACCTCCTGTACATTAGATTTCCAAGATTTCACTATAACCCAAGTTCTTTCTAGGGTTAAAAAAAATAAACAAACAATAGTTCTTTGTGATTAAAGGGACAATATCTTTTTTCAAGGTGTATAAATACTTTCTTAAGAAAGGCAAGTAGTGAAGTCTGTCAAACTTTGAGGTTCCTGAATATGTTTGGGTTATCAGACCATACCCCTTGAGTAGTTTACAACTATTTTCAAACCTCAGGGTTTTGTTTTTTTTTTTTGCCCAATACTTTTTCTGTTTCAAAACTGAGTAATTTAAAGAAGATATTTGTGCCACTGTCCCTTTCTACTTAAGTCATTAAGTGTTGTGTGCCTCCACCTCTGTGATAGCTTTGGAAGCCATTTATAAGGGATTTTCTGAACCTTCTTCTTAGAAACAGAACATTTTAAAAGTAAATGAACTTGCACATCAGAATTTTCCAGTTCAGGTGGAAACACCAAACCCAGGAGGTTTGGGTGAGTTATGAACTTCGCAAAACACATCCTCTGCCTTCCCCAGTGAGTAGGGCAACTTCCAGGGACAGAAATGCAATGGTCAAACACTGCAGGAACAGGCCATGGCCAGTCACTGCGACAAGCAGATGATCAATAGAGGCTGTCAGCCTCTTAACATTTGGAAGGATAGAGGCGCTGGGGTTCTCAACGCTCAAAAGTGAACAAAAACAAGCACCTCCACCACAAAAATAAAACACTACATACCCAGGCACAGAATTGCTCATAAATGTGGAAGAGTCTTGCATTTCCTTTTTTTTAAAGGAAGTGTGATAAGGAAATAATTGTGGATTGTATAAAGGAGTAATTACCAGTAGGATTATGAAAGATGTACTTATAAAAAAGAAAATAATACATGTATGCTATGCATTGATTAAAACATATATATGCTAAAAGGATGCTGATGCTAAGACCAAGTTTTCTTAAGTGTGATTCATGGACCACTGTTCCAGAATCCTAGGAGGAGCCTACTATGGTAAAGATTCCCGGACCCCACCTCAAACCTGCAGCTCCACAGGTGAATCTTATATACACTGAAGTTTGGGACTCTTCCAATAAATGGATGTTCCCAAGGTTATTTTGGTAGTCAGAAGAGTGGCCCTCAAAGATGTGCACATTCCAATTCTGGCTATGTTACCTTACATGGCAAAAGGGACTTTGCAGAAGTGATTGAGGTTCCAGACCTTGCAATGGATTATCCAGGTGAGCCCAATCTAATCGAGTCCTTGAAATGGAGAAACATTCCCAGCTGTGGTCAGAGAGATGCCATGTGAGGACTTGATCAACCACCGCTGGCTTTGAAGATGGGGATGGGGGCCACAAACTAAGGAATGTGAGTTGCCCCAGAAGCTGGGAATGACCCTTGATGTACAGCCAGCAAGAAATGAGAACCTCATTCTTACAGTCACAAAGAACTGAATTCTGCTAACAATCTGAATGAGCAAGGAAATGGGACTCTCCCCTAGAATCTCCAAAAAGAACACCCTGCCAACACCTTGATCTTAGCCCAGTGATACATACGCCTTCTGATTTATAGAGTCATAAATGTGTCTGATCATAAGACACTAAGTTTGTGGTAACCTGTCTTGGCAGCAATAGAAAGGCACTGCAGTTATAAACTATATATCTTGTATCTACATCTGTATCTACTGGAAAATACATTGAAATATTAATAGCAGTTATCTTTAGAGAGTGGCATTATGAGTGTCTGTTTCTCATTGTGCTTTTATTTTTCAAAGGTTTGCCTTAAAAACATGTATTACTTTTATAATCAGAGAAAATTAGTCAAAAAATTAAAAACGAAAATGAAGATGAGAAGCAAACCCTAACATGATTCAGTCAATACAGTGTGCTGGACTTGGCTGTGCGGAACCTGGAGCCCCAGACTCTGAGTTCAGCCTTGGGGCATTCAGCGTCCTAACTGGTCATGACCTAACTGGTCATCTGTATGGAGACCCAAGCTCACATGTCTTCTCCTCTTTTATTCCAGGGACAACATCAGGGACTCAATTACGTTACAACACCTGTTCTTCATGGGAAAGCAGCCCAGACAACTGATTAGATTATTTTAAGCCCTCATTTAGAAAACCTCAAGTTGCTACAACTGGTGTTCTATCCAACTGGATGAACACAATCAAAGTAGGTAGCCAAAAGGTCCAGTGATTGCTGTTGCTAGAATATATTAATTATTCAGACAGAGGTATAGCATTTTAGGTTCAGAGAATTCACTGTCACTGTTGACTCTGCCAACAGTAGGGAAAAAATATCAAGTAGATTCAAACCTCATTTGAAGAATAGAGGAGAACTGAATATTTATTAGCATTAACACAAAGTGTGATCTAACATTTCTAGTAGAGCTATTGAGTCCTGCAGAATGTGTTCAGTCAGAGGTAGTATCAGAAGGAGGTGTTGCTACCTGTTCACTGAACCAGACCTCTCAAGGCAAAGCCAAGCATCACCAACCAGTCTGCCTTGAAACAATGATACGACAGAAACACAATTTGCTAACTTAAGTGAAAAATCCATTTTGTACGAGGACTGTAATATGCTGATCCATGTGACTAGTTCATGGCATAGTGAACTGCATGGGCATTTGAACCAGACAGATCTGGGTTCAAGTCCTGACCCCTGCATTTAATTCCTTGGTGACCTTGGGTAGATCTTGATCCCAAAATTTAAGCTTTGGTCACCTCTTTGTAGAAAAAGTGATTGCAACAATACCTTACTGAGGTACTTTGCATTAAATTAGGTAATGGACTTGGAATGTTGTCTGGCTTATGATGAAAGCTCATTAAATATTAGCCATTATCATCCCATTTCATAGATGAAGCTCAAAAAAGTGAAGTAATTAGCCCAAGGTCCCAGGGATAGAACATGGATGCAAATCCAAATGACTTGGCTCTTCACATATGAATCACAGTTAATGAGAAAAAAGACAGTAAGAGCTTCCATGTATTTGGATGGATACTCAAATGTATTCTCATTTCAGTAATATTTATAATCAGTCCTGACCCATGATCAGGGAGGAACAAGAAGACTCCCTTTTGTGATTTGAAACTACCTAAATTAAGGGCTGTCATCTTCAGCAGTGCAAGTTGTGCACTGCACAACCTGAGAGTGCCTTTCACAGAGACAGCAAGCAGCCTTAAGAATATCTAACCCATGGACTTCAGAACCATTATTATGCACTGAGACTAAAAAGGCACTGGGAGTGAGGAGCTAAATTTCAGAAGCTATATACTGTCAGGAATTCATGTAGATATAGTGAAAACTTTCTATGATTTCTAGAATCACAGGGAATAGCACTCAGTGCCACTTCCAACCTCTTTTTGCCATGCTAAATAGTTCTCCTTTTGGAAAGGACAAAGCACTTTTATAAATATCTTCATGTCAGCTGTTACTTTCACACTGCTTAGTCACAACAGAATCTACTGTTAAAAGTTTAAAATAGTTCCTGGGCCAAAATTCTACAATAGGATTCAGAGGCACAAAAGAAATGCTGTAAGGAGATGATTTTAAGGGAATTCTTCCAAGGAACAGTAACATGCCAGTCTTCAGTATTCCCCAGCGTTTGAGACTGGGGGTGCTGTCTCCTCGTAGACTTTCACTAGAGCTGGGGCTCCCTTCCTCACACATCTGCAGGGCTGAGCAGGGCCCCTGCGCCCTGGCACCTCCTCACACCGGGAAGCTCCTGTGAGTCCAGAAGGACTGTCTCTTGTCTCTGCATTCCTAGTGCCTGGCCCAGAGCAGGGCACTAATAAATGTTCAATGAATAAATGAATTTATAACTTCCTGAGGAGGCCACTTTGATTACTAACAGATCCCATATTTGCAGAAAATTCAGTTGAGAAAATGAATTTTTGCCAAAATAGAACCAGAGCCTGTCCTAGGACTGAAGGTAAAGAAACCTTGTTCCCCACCACACCAAGAGCCAAAGAAGACCAGCCACTAGAGAAAAATACCCCCCTGAAACTCTCAGATTCTCACACTGTTGGGTTCATCCCAGCCCAGTCCAAGGGGACATGTTCTATTCCACACTTGGAATAAGGCATGAAGTGGGCTGTCCCCAAAAGTCTTCTCAGGACTACACTCAGTGACATTCACCTTTCAGAATCACCACCAGAGCTATGTACTTTCAATCATCTTTCCTAGGAGGGGAACATAATAACTGGGTATTGATCTCTTTCTGGCTTCCTGAAGTCTGTCAAGATGCAGTCAGAACAGACATCTCTCAACAATGTGTTTGGTAGCCTTTCACCCACTCTTTGAGCCCACTGCTAATTTTTTCTAATAAAAAATATTTTTAGAGGCACCTGGGTGGCTCAGTTGGTTGAGCATCTTGGATTTCGGCTCAGGTCATAATACCAAGCCCCATGTCCGGCTCCACACTGAGTGAGGAGCCAGCTTAAGACTCCCTCTCTGTCTCCGTCTGCCTCTCACCCCTGCTCATGTTCTCTCTCCTAAATTAATTAACTAATTAAAAATATTTTAAAAAATAGAATAATTAGTAATTATAATAATGCCAACTTGTATTTTTGTGAAAGACAGTGCTGGGACACACACACAGTAGGAGACATATATGTATGTATATATGTATATACACTGCTAGAATATATATATGCATATATGTGTATATACATATGTTATAAAGCTTTATGCATATATAAGATCTCAATGAACTCTTAACACCACCATTTTAGTTCTATTAATTCAACTCAGTGGATGGTGAATTTGAAGCTTAGGAACTTCCAATGTCACATAACTAATAAGTGATGGCACGTTGGTCAGATCTCCTGTCTATAGCCCAAACCCCTACTCTTCACCTGTAAAGCCACAGAGTTGCCTCTGTGTGTTAGGTTCCTGGCATATCTTTTAAAATTCCTGCAATCCCCTCCCAACCTTCCAGCCTCCCAAATAATAAGTAACCAAATAAGATTGTCTCCCAGGGTGAGATTACATCTGAGCGATGAAGTGTGCACACCTAGGGCTTTGATTTAATTCTCTTGGACTAAGCTGATTAAGTGCTGAGCAGTTTAGAATCTTTTATAATTTTATTAGATTAGATCATTAGATTTCAGAGATGAAATGAATGGAAGCCTGACCAGGGACGAAAACAGCCAAATCCCGCTGCATAAAGGTTCCTTAAGGCTAACTTTCTGAATTGAAGCACTCAATAATACATACCAAGTGTGACTCTGAACAACAGGGATAAAATTTCAATGTTAAAGTAACTTTGATGGTGCCAGGAAACACTGTGACATGCTTTTGTCTTCAAGCATCATGCTTTTGCTTTAATGAAACCGTAGATTGTCAATTCTCAGACTTGGGGAACACTGTCCTAATGGATACGGTCTTGAGTTATATCACTACTGCAGCCATTAATTTGTGCAACTAAAAGCAAATGACTTCACCTCCCTGTGCCTTAGCCCCCCTGAACCTCTCTTGCAGAAGTTAGAAAAATGAGGACATTCGATTAAGAAAACATTTGTGTCCACATATAAAAGAGGCAATAAAAATGGAATGCATAACTGCTTCTTATGCTTTTTGCTGGTTTCCTGGGGTCAGGATTCCATTTGAGCAAAATCATCTTAGTAATAGCTCAATAGACACAAAAATATCACCGATGTGCATATCACACTGGCTGTATCCTGAGTCTGTCATTCTCCATCACTATACTTGTTCTTTTTATCATTATTATATATTTTAAGCAATCTCTACACCTAATTTGGGGGCCTAAACTTATGACCCTGAAATCGCACGCTCTTTCCACTGAGCCAGCCAGGCACCCCTCTATACCTGTTCTTGAGGTACTATACACATTTCAGCATCGTTTACATTCACATCTCTCCCAGGCTTTGCATTTCTAGCTCTAGTTTCCCATCCTCCCTCGAGTGTTCTATCTCCAGTTACCACCAGACAGCTCTACTTGGATATAAAAAATTAACACACGCACAATGCTTCACCACCCTTCTCTCCTGCTTTCTCCTTCCATCAATGGTGCCAGGTTCTCCGTGCTCAGAAACGCATTTTTCTTCACCTCCTGTGTCAGATCAGTCCCCATGTCCTGCTCATTTTCTTTGTTATCAGTATCTTCCTTTTTATTTCCCTAGTTTCACTCTTGATCCAGGTCTCATTCCCTTATCTCTAACTTTCTGGTAATTGCCTTCATCTTGTCCCAATACCTCTGCTCTCTCTCTACTATTTTCTGCATGCAGCTGCTAGCTTGATCAGAAAGAACTTTCCTCTTGTCTGTCATCTAATCTCCAATTTCCATAGCAGGATGCTGACCTTTTCTCTGTGGCCCCTACTCCAATAGCCTCACACGCTTCTTCTGCATGTTACTCCCCTAACTCGGGCCTTGTCCTCTAGCCAAGCTCATTTGTGTTCTGGCTCTGATACACCACTTGCTCATTCCTATTGCTGGCACACCAAAAGAATTAATTGAACAAATGGATGGTTATACTGGACAGGTGCATATGCCCACACCTCAACTCACTTCTGCTCACTCTATCCTTTGCCACCATACTCAAAGCAAAACATATTCATAAAGTCTTTGGAAACTGATATCCTTTACATCTTGCTGCTATTCAGAATTAGTGTTTTTCTCCCCTGGGTTCATGTTTCAGACATGTGATCTGCAGTTTCATGCGTGTGTTCTCCTTCCTGTGACAGAGATTGCTAGCTGTCCACCAGACCCAGTTCCTCTTCTTGTATGTAACTGGTCATGTAAGTGGGCTTTATTTCCCAGCCGTCTTTGCAGTTACTCACGTGCAGCCATGTAACTATCAGACAGTGGAATGTGAGTGGAAGTGATGCAGGCCACTTCTAGGCTGTAAAGGCTCAAGACTAGACTATACATACCCCTTCCATGTTTTCTTTTCTGTTTCCCTTACAGTGGGGAAAGGCAAAGAGCAAGTGGCCTTGGGAATCAGGTGTTGAAGATGGCAGAATCCCCACCAGCCTGGGCCCTTAAATAATGAGGAGAGTCGACCACTGACCTGAAACATTTCTCTGGATGATAACATGGAAGAGAAATAAACTTCTGTATTTCTGGGGCCACTGAAGTTTTGCTGGATCTCGTTACAGCAGCTCCACGCTCTTAAATAATTTATTCCTTGACTGGATTGCCAGTGATTAGCTGCAGCTGCATGAGCAGCCAGGCCTACAAATGGATGGGAATCAGAAGTGCAGAAAGGCCTCAGGGCTGGGCCAGGTAATCCAGCAGAAGCTGCAAAGGAAGATGGGCTAAGCTGTACTTTGGTATTCATCATGAGCATGGATGCAGACTGAATCATGAACAAGGAGGAAAACATTTTAGAAGAATGAGTGCATGGTCCGTGGGAGAGACGGATGCGGCACAGCTGAGAGAGGGGACTGTAACAGCACCAGGGCTCACTCTCACTAGCTTTAGCTCTATTGCTAGGTCTGGGAGGAAGACTGGATTATGTTCTAGAAGAGTTTAGGCTTTTCTTCCAATCATACATGCTAAACCTTTGGGAATGGTATTTCTACAGGATTCTGGTTACTTCCTTATCCATGTCATCTCCCAAGATCAACAGGAGATTGGGTCGAATTAAAGTCTCCTGAGCCCCTATATAATAACAGTCCTCCATTCTCTCTCCTGGACCCTCAGCTGAGAGTGAAATCCTGCGAAAAACACCCTAGGCCAAGCGCAGTGGCAGAGGACTCAAGCAAGTCTGTCCTGAACCTCCAGATTAGACCCCCTTCCAAGCATTGAGTGGACATAGGAAGACCTCAGAGGCTGGTTGAAGGGTGCACTGGAGAAACATTTTGGCAGTGAGTGCGCTGAGGCAGAGGAGAAAGCAATGGAGGCAGGAGGGTCTTCAGGGCACTTGGGGCACTGGAATTTTTAGACTTCAGGTTAATT
>NC_043708.1:42272364-42273583 GCF_006229205.1 Suricata suricatta
TCTGACTCTTGATTTTGACTCAAATCATGATCTTATGGCTTCATGGTTTTGAGCCGCACATCAGGCCTGGTGCTGACAGCGAGGAGCCTGCTTGGGATTCTGTCTCATGCTCTCTGCCCCTCCCCCACTCATATTGTCTATCTCTCTCAAAATAAACTTAAAAAAAAATAAATTAGGGTAAATGAGTAACATAGACTAGGATTTATGGAATTCATGTTGGTGGTATTTTTTTTAAATAGCTGACCAGAGAAGAAACTAAAAGAAGTTTGCTACTTAAAGTGAACGTTAGAAAGCAGAAATTAGTAATAATCTACAAATATTAGCAAGCACACTAAAACAAGAATGCTAATTCCAGGGCAAACAGCCTGGTGGAGGTGTGACAGAAACCAGGAGTCTGAAGCAAAACTGTTTGTGGCCTAAAATGAAGTATAATTAAGGAAGGGGCTTCTCATCAATGTCACAGGCTGACTGCTGGGACCCAGGACAGAGCTGAGCCATCCACGGTAGGAGATAAGCTGCATCACAGCCCACCTGGGGAAGGGCAGCGCCAGGCCACAGCATCACTGGTCAGGACACGGAGCCCAAAGACAACGGCCTTCGGGGAGCACCTCCATAAGGTTACTGTTCCCCAGCTGAGGCTGGAGGGGACTCTGGCCATTTCTCTGGGAAGGGCTGCCCTGGACACTCCAGAGATCCTGATTCCTGGGCTCACTCCCCAGCTGGTGTGGCCTCTGGCAGCCTGTGCATCAGAAGAGAACAATTCTCCTCTTTGAAGGTTAAAAAAAAAAAGGAAGTGAGTGACTTGCTTTCCATTACCTGCTTGTACCCTATATGTGCTCCATGATTAGAAACAAACAGAATGCAAAAAGCATAATTGTAATTGAAAATTCATGAAGAGTTTCAAATGGGGAAGCCTGGGTGGCTCAGTGTGTTAAGCACCGGACTTCCGCTCAGGTCATGATCTCACCCTTCATGAGTTCGAGCCCCACATCAGGCTCTCTGCTGGCAGCTTGCAGCCAGGAACCTGCTTCAGATTCTGTGTCTCCCTCTCCTCTCTCTCTGTCCCTCCCCTGCTCACACTCTGTCTCTCTCTCAAAAATAAGTTTTTTTTAAAAAAAGTTTGAAATTGATTACTTTTGTTCCTTGGAAGCTATGTGGCTAACTTCTGTCTTTCTTTAGTCCCTGCCCTGATATTTAACAAGGGACAAGGGTCCATAGA
>NC_043708.1:42273683-42274902 GCF_006229205.1 Suricata suricatta
TCTATGGACCCTTGTCCCTTGTTAAATATCAGGGCAGGGACTAAAGAAAGACAGAAGTTAGCCACATAGCTTCCAAGGAACAAAAGTAATCAATTTCAAACTTTTTTTAAAAAAATACATATTTTTGAGAGAGAGACAGAGTGTGAGCAGGGGAGGGACAGAGAGAGAGGAGAGGGAGACACAGAATCTGAAGCAGGTTCCTGGCTGCAAGCTGCCAGCAGAGAGCCTGATGTGGGGCTCGAACTCATGAAGGGTGAGATCATGACCTGAGCGGAAGTCCGGTGCTTAACACACTGAGCCACCCAGGCTTCCCCATTTGAAACTCTTCATGAATTTTCAATTACAATTATGCTTTTGCATTCTGTTTGTTTCTAATCATGGAGCACATATAGGGTACAAGCAGGTAATGGAAAGCAAGTCACTCACTTCCTTTATTTTTTTAACCTTCAAAGAGGAGAATTGTTCTCTTCTGATGCACAGGCTGCCAGAGGCCACACCAGCTGGGGAGTGAGCCCAGGAATCAGGATCTCTGGAGTGTCCAGGGCAGCCCTTCCCAGAGAAATGGCCAGAGTCCCCTCCAGCCTCAGCTGGGGAACAGTAACCTTATGGAGGTGCTCCCCGAAGGCCGTTGTCTTTGGGCCCCGTGTCCTGACCAGTGATGCTGTGGCCTGGCACTGCCCTTCCCCAGGTGGGCTGTAATGCAGCTTATCTCCTACCGTGGATGGCTCAGTTCTGTCCTGGGTCCCAGCAGTCAGCCTGTGACATTGATGAGAAGCCCCTTCCTTAATTATACTTCATTTTAGGCCACGAACAGTTTTGCTTCAGACTCCCGGTTTCTGTCACACCTCCACCAGGTTGTTTGCCCTGGAATTAGCATTCTTGTTTTAGTGTGCTTGCTAATATTTGTAGATTATTCCTAATTTCTGCTTTCTAAAGTTCACTTTAAGTAGCAAACTTCTTTTAGTTTCTTCTCTGGTCAGCTATTTTAAAAAAATACCACCAACATGAATTCCATAAATCCTAGTCTATGTTACTCATTTACCCTAATTTATTTTTTTTTAAGTTTATTTTGAGAGAGATAGACAATGTGAGTGGGGGAGGGGCAGAGAGCATGAGACAGAATCCCAAGTAGGCTCCTCGCTGTCAGCACCAGGCCTGATGTGCGGCTCAAAACCATGAAGCCATAAGATCATGATTTGAGTCAAAATCAAGAGTCAGA
>NC_043708.1:42275002-42280551 GCF_006229205.1 Suricata suricatta
GGGGGGGGACATTTAGCTTGATTTGAATGTTATTACAAACTATAATTAATAACAGACATCATCTCACATATGTGCAAGGAAAAATGGCTTTAAAATTTTCGTAAGAGAAGTGTTATAAAGAGGAACAGAATCTACCTGCAAAATTCAATAGATACAAGAGGTATCTCACATCTCACAAAAAAGGAAGTGATATTCAAGTGTGCTCCTTCATCTCCCCCTTTCCCCAAGTTTCTTTACACATTTCTTGCTTCTCTCCAGTCTCAAAGGAAGGTTTGCTGCACTAGTGATGGCTTTTTCCATCAACAATCCTCCCCCATTTTGCCTGCTGACCATCCCTCCCTCTGAACCCATCCCTTCTGCCCTCAGCCCACAAATACACTAAGTCTTCCAAGCAGAAAACCAACCGCCCAACCAACACTTCCTTCACCTTGCTGTCTCACTGTTGTCTAATCTGCTTTTTCAAAAGGGAATAGCTATGAAGCACTCAATATGTGTCAGGTACCATTCTAAGCCCTTTATGTGCATTATCATTTGATCCCCAACAATGCTATAAGGAAGGTACTGTATTATCTTGCCCATTTTTTACAAATGAGGAAAAGGGAACAGAGAAGTTAATGGACTTATCCAAGGTCACACACTAGTAAGTGGTACAGCCAGAGTTTGAACTGAGTGTCCTGACTCCAGACTTCACAAGCTTGGTCACTATGCTTGCTCTTTGCCCCTGCACTTCTTGACAGAGTCATCTCCACCAGTGCCTCTGCTTCAAACCTCTGGTTCATCCCTTAGCCCTCCACTCTTACTTAGCCAGCTTCCACCCTTGCTACTCCACTGAAACTCTTCCAGAAAACTACTAGTGACTTCCTAGGCACTAACTTGAAGAATCTTATTTTAGAAACATTATTTCCTAGTCACTATGCCAACAAATAGAAAAAATACAAATGGAATAAGACATAGTTCCTACTCTCAAGGAGCTAACAGTTTAGTAGGAGACTATACAAGGTTATCACAGAACAATGTGATCTGGGTAAAAATGTAAATATATACAAGATATAGGAGAGTGTTCACTCTACCCTGAGCAACCCAAACATGTTTTGTGAAAGTGAAGGCGCACCTGAACAGCATTTGGAAGGGTGAATAATCATTTTCCAGGCATATGAAGGTAGAGAGTGTTCCAGAAATATTGTGAAGTACAGATATTGTTGGAAAGACTTTGGTCTAATATTGCAAGAAATAAGCATCAGTTGAGTCTAAGAAGAAGATGGGAGTATAGGAGGGTTAGGGTGATTAATAGAAAATATGATGGGAGAAAAGGATGGAGAGTCAAGAAGTGCCTTAAATGTCCTGCAAAGGAGGGTGGACGTTATACCACCATGGGAAGGAACTAGCATATTGCCTCAAATCCTTCCTGATCAACTCAATTGCCCTCAGAATTTCTGTGCCTCATTTCAGCCTAGTTTATGCCCTTTTTCAAAACACTATAAAAATATCCCAACTGGTTTCTCCATCTCCAATGTTTCTCTACCTTATATACCATCACCAGACTAGTCTTTGGTTGGTAAGATATATGCTACATTCCTGCTCAATCACTGCTATGAGTAGTTTCCCATGGTTTTCTGAACCTGATTTAACTCAAATCTGCCATTCCAGATCCTCCAGGACTGAAAACAAGTCCCTTCTGCCCTGTCTCCAACCTGCCTTTTGCCCACTTTATACAATAGTTAATCTCTTCTCCCAGCTCACCCTAGTGCATGTCTAGAGCATTTCTACCTAGGAAGCTCTCTTGGCCTTGTTTTCCCCATGGTATCTCCTCTAGAAACCTGTTCCTGGACCTCTGCCCCTCCTGGAACAACTCATTCCTCTTCCAGACCCTTACTGTGTTTTATCTGTATCTCTCTTTTAGCTTGTTTAGTTATTTGTGTATTTATTCATTCAACATTCGACAAGCATTATTTAGGATCTACTTTGTATCAAACACTGCACTAAGTGTGCAGAGATGACCAAATAGGGTGGGGAACAATTCTGACACACACCCCTGGGGATATTAGCAATGTCTAGAGGTATTTTTGGTTGTCACACTGTAGGAGAAGGGTACAGTTGGCATCTAGTGAATTCAGGCCAGGGATGCTGCTACACAGCCTCCAGGACACGAGCCCCCACAACAAAGACTTATCAGGCCCCTAATGTCAACAGTGATGAGGTTGAGAGGTCTTGTGTTTTGTTTAGTAACCTCCAAAATACCCAACATAATAACTGGATACATAGTAGCTCTTAAATATGTGTAGGAATAAAAATGGTACCCCTAGGATGTGGGGAAGGGATAAGTTTTAATTAGGAAAAGCAATAAGAAATATTAGTTAATTTCCGAGGGGAAATCATAGCCTAAATTTCTTTGTTATGTGTATGGTAAATTAAGTTAGTATTTTATGTTCCATTGTTGTGTTTTCTTCATTATAATATTTATCATATAAATTCACCAACTTACATAACTCATTGGGAAAGCAAGGGATTAATTAGGCAATTTCAAGATGCATAAATACATTAATATTAGCAAAATATATATGGTGATGAGGGAACACATAAAGGGACATAAATCAAAGATAATATAACAGAGCAAACTTGCCAGTAGAAAACAGGCTTGCAATGTCTAGAACTATTCTTTTGTATTTAATAAGGTGGCAGACTCTTGGCATAATCCTCCTATTAATTTCATCATTAATTTCATCATATGCACCTTGCATGAACCTGCTTTATTGCATTTGTGAGTATAACGTGAAGGGTCTTAAGAGGTCACTGCCATGGCAATGACTTGGCATCCCCAGCTTTTGAAATGGTTCCTGTGCACACAATGAAGACAAACATCTGGGAATGGACAGGACTCAGGATGTGCTAACAGAGGTCTGCACAAAGACATGCATTTCAGGGTCAGGCTAATTGAAAGCGCCAGCCAAGCCCAGGCTCTCCACATAAATAGAAAATTTTCCTGCCAAGTTGTCCAAGGAAGATTTGACTCAAAGGCATACATCCTTAAAATTCTAGCCTTTGAAGAATACTGAGATTTGGGGCATGAGGTGCCTCAGTTGGTGCCTTGATGTGGGAGGCGGAGGCAAGATGGCGCCTTGGCGTTCCGCCCAAGCACATGACAAAGTACGGCCCGCCTGCCTCTGGTGTACCCACCTCCCAGTCAGATACCGCGATAAGTGTACGACCAATGCAAAGCCATGAAATTGGTTAGCCCTGTTGCTGTCAGCCAATCATGAGCGGCCGCGTAGCCTGTATGGTACATATATAAGGGAGGGTGCTTTGCGCAAGGGGGAAGAAGAAGGAAGAAAAGAACCAATAAAAGTCTCTGCAACGAATCCCGGTGTCGTCAGTTCTTCAAACTGCGGGCAGTTTGAGCGGCGCCGGCACCTTGACTCTTGATTTCAACCCAGGTCATGATCTCATGGTTTGTGGGATTGAGCCCCACACTGGGCTCTATGCTAAGTGTGGACCATGCTTGGGAATTTCTCTCTCCCTTGCTCTCTGCCCCTCCCCCCGCCCGCCCCCGCTCACATGTGATCTCTCACTCTTTCAAAATAAATAAATAAACTTAAAAAAAATAAAGCAGCATACTGAGATTTGACCTAATCCAGCCCTTTTTATTTTACAGAGAGTGAAACTGAGGCAAAGGGGTTGACATGAGCTGCCAATGACAGAGAGCTAGCTAGCAGATGCCCTGGCTTGGGGGGCCTTCTGACTTCACTGTATCTCTCTGCCTTATCTAACCACTATTTCTTCTGATTTTAAACACGTCTCCTACTGCTGAACAGAAGCTGTACTTAATATACCTGTTGCTAGTCACTTGTCTCTTTATCTCATGTGTTGTTTGATTTCAAATGCATTTCACAGTTCAAAGTAGCATTGTAAATACTCTTTTAACCAAAAATGGATGTGTGCATATATTGATTTGCTCACTTGTTGATGTCTAATGGTCAGTGTAGGTGTAGCAGCCAGTTTCTACCTAGAAAAATGGAAAAGTATTCCAGATATTTCAGAGGAATTAATAGTACAGGTAATGGGTTATGAAGGTGATAGAGGGGTTGGGGACTCAAAATACAAAATATTCAGAAGTAATTACAGAAGCCCCTAGAGGAGCAAAGGGAAATGATGTCCCCATGGCTCATGTTCATTGCCAATGGTCAGAAGCCGGCTGCTGGACAAGAACCAGGAGAGATACTTGCTGACCACTGACATGGCTTTCATTGCTGCTACTGCTGACCAGTGCTGGAAATGGAAGTGGCTTTTCCCATTCTCCCACCTTTTACTCTCCCATCAGTACCCATGATAGAGAGCTAGTAGCAGACGCCTTGGTTTCTCCTACTGGCACAATCTCATAAGCCAGCTGGCTAAAAAGTCCAGGAAATGTAGTTAACAGGCTTCCTGCTCCAGAGGTAGAGACATGGATAAGGAAAGGTAAGCACGGACCTGAGTGCCCACACACAGTATCGGGTACACCCAACAAGTGCAAACTGAGCTTTAGCTGGTGTGTCATGCATAAGAGCAAGCTGCTCATGTATTTAAAAATGTATCCTTTGTTGTTCCCATATCTGCCAATCCCCATCATCTTTAACTCCTATTTTCCTTCTTTCCTTCCTTCTTCACAATCTATGTGCTAAGCATTACACTTGGCTTTGGGACTGCAGAATAAACCTGATCATGTTCCTACCCCTATGAAGGTTATATTCTGGTTGAAGGAAAGACAAACAAACATTTAGAGCTCTCCCTAATTCTTTCCTTTTCTTCTTATTGTTCTTGTTTTCTCATGCCTAACTTTCCCAGGATGGTAATTCCTTTATTTAAGTGACATACTAGGGTGCCTGGGTGGCTCAGTCAGTTGAGCATCTGACTCTTGATTTCAGCTCAGGTCATGATCCCAGACTTGTGGGATCAGGCCCTGCATAAGGCTCCATGCTGAGTATAGAACCTGCTTAAGATTCTCATTCACTATCTCTGTAAAACAATAAATATATATCAACAAATAGATAAATAAAATGACATACCAATGTTGCTTAATATCCATGCTTTAGAAAGCTGTTTGTACTCCTATACACTCCTACAGTGAATGTAAAAAATTTGTCTAATGGGATGCTCTTCCAAAATTAAGAGAGAACACTAGTTAATGAGTGTGTGTAATTTCCAGAAGTAGGTCTGAATTTCATAGTCTTATCCTTCATAGCTGAAATTAGATTCAGTTAAAGTTTTCTGTATCTTCATTGTAATCAATTTGAAGGGTATTAATAAGTAGTAAGTACTGTTAAAAAAAAGTCAGAACCATAGCTTATAGACGCTTCTCATAGATCTTTACTGAAAAATGCACATAAAAAAATTTGTTCACTGATTCAATTAAATTTATTAATGGTTAACAGTGCATTGTGCTTGGTGCTTCCTCTGTGTACTCTCACACAGAAGAAAGCAAGAAAAGTCCATGCTCTCAATGAGCTTGCAGCCTTATCGGGGAGATGGAAAGAGAATTTACAGTGACAGCACAGGGTATAAAGTGCCTAATGATG
>NC_043708.1:42280651-42293745 GCF_006229205.1 Suricata suricatta
AAAAAAAACAAAAAAACAAACAAGCAAATAAATAAATAAAGAAGCAAGCCATTCCCCAGCTTTAGGGGAGACAGAATAAGAGCAGTCTGGGAGCACATGAAAGGTGGATTAGAAAGGACCAATACTGACTGAGGGACCTGCTGAAAGACATGGGGGGCTCAGCTTACCAATGACACGGATGAGAAATATATAAGCTAGGGAAGCAGTAAAAGACAGTGAGAAAAGGAGAGCCATGAGAGCAGAAGAAAAGCCTAAGATGACCTCCAGGATACAGATCTGGGGGACCAGCAGATCAGTGATCCAGTGACCAAGGTAGAGAACATAGGAGCAGGACAAATTCAAGGCCAAGCAGTGAGGTAGTGGGAGGTGGCAGAGGGAGAAGAGGGGTTCAATTTTCAACATGTTGAATTTCAAATGCCTAAGAAGCATCCCAGTGTTGGGTGGGAAATACAGAGATGGGGCTCTGTCTATATGGCTTCAGTAATTATCTACTTTATAGTAAAGCCATAGATGTGGAAGAAGTCACACAGGGAGAAGAGGAAGCCAGGGATAAACTACTTGAGAACCTCAGTATTTAAAGGATATAAAAAGGAAAAGAAACAAAGACTACTGGCAAAGAATGGTTGGGGCTGCAGGAGAAAAAAAAAATCTGTGTGTGCTCTGCCTGATCTCATAAACCTGTATCGTCCAAACTGCTTTTATTGGACACTAGTGAACCATCTTTCCACCTCCAATTCCTCACTGAGTTCTATTAATGGTGTCTTCAAACTGAACTACAAATCTGTGTGCTGCTCACTGAACTGCTGGCAGCATCTGGGTCTTGGTTCAAGCCACCATCTGCTCTCGACAGAACTCTGTGGTCACTTCCCCACGCACCCTAATCCCCCTCTTGCCCAGCTGTAATGCAGAGAACCTGCCTGTTTTTCTCACACAGCACAACAGTAACTTATTGAATGAATGGATGGTTGAAGGAATGAAGGAGGGACTGCCTAATGGTACGAAGAAATCAAGAAACTATTCTTCCTGTTAGGCATTATGGAAGACACTGGTGAGGAGCAGTGGAGGGCTCTCTGTGATGTCAGGGACAGTGATTATTCTCTGTGACCGAGTCACTTCCATATCTTTAGGTAAAAGGCTGAAACTAAACTATTTCTTAAGGTTGAGAATAAACTCATGAGTATTTACTCTCCTCTTCCCATTGAGGATGGGGAATTTTTGCCATTATACCCCAAAGCTTCATGCTTCGAAGGAAATCATAGCTTAACGGTCTGAATCTTGAATCTTCCTTATGGATCTTTTTCAATCTCCCACTGACAGGTTGACATACCAAAAATTTTAATGCCCTCAATGAGACCCAATACCAAATCCACTGCACTCCCAAGATCCAATTTCTATGTCACATCCTAGCAACTTTGACCAGGTCAGGTAAGAAATTCTGTGCTTTCTACATTCAGACTAAATTAAGGAGTAGTAGCTTTCACAATGGAAAATTTGTCTCACTGGGTAGATGTGTGCCAGACCATTACTACACCTTTCTGCAAGCTTTATGAGGTGTGGAGTGCATGTGTTGTAAGAGAAAACAAATCCTCTAACGGGATTTCTCATGAGTCAGTTGCCAGAGTTGGCAGAGAGGAAGTGAAACAGAGTGGATGAGGAGGGAGGGTGGTGCTCTGCTATAGGCTTGAGCTTCATTAGTGCACTTGGCAGTAGAGACCCAATGAAGTCTTCAAGTCTTGTGGGGAAGATCCCTCGGATTCCCAGGTCCAGGGACCAACTCCAGAAAAAGATGGGTAAACAAGTGTGTGCATCAGTGCAGGAGTCAGCATGCCCAGGCAAGAACCGCAGCCTGATATTTATTGCTTTGCCGCTGTTTCCCATTATGGATGTCCCCCGAAGGCTCCTGTATTGGGCACAATTTTTCAGATAGAAATTTAGTAACTCAATTAACATCCACCTAGGCCCCATGGCAAGCAGGAATAAAGCTTGTTTTCCCTCAAAGTGACAACACAGTGATAAATAGGTCTCCTGTCTCTCCCCCTGCTGTGATACTTGCCCTCTGGCCCTGCTGGATTATGAAAACTGTTTCCAGTAGCACCTTGCTAGAAAGAGGTGTGTATGAACCTATTCTCCCAAACTGCGCTCAGAGCACAATCTAGGCACAGAGCTGGATTTGGAGCATGGTGACTATTGATGACACCAGGTTTTCCTCGAGGTCTTTCCATCCCAGAAGAAAACCCAAAGACTGTCAGTATACAACTTAACCCTCCCACTCAGCTGCCCTATGAGGAAGGGAATTTCCCTCTAGACTATCAAAGTCAGAACAGCTACAGAGGGAACACAATGATGGAGAGGTTCCAAAGAAGAGCACAGGAGAAGATGCTGCCTTTTTCTCATAGGCACTGAGGATGTTAACAAAGAAATGGGTTGGGGAAGCCATTTGTTGAGCGACTGACTTCAGCTCAGGTTTTGATTTTGAGTTTGAAGCCCGAATTGGGCTCCCTGCTGTCAGCACATAGCCTGCTTCAGATCCTCTGCCCGCCTCTCTTTCTGCCACTCCCCTGCTCATGTTCTCTCTCTTCCTCTCTCTCTCAAAAATGAATAAACATTTATTGAAAGAAAGAAAGAAAGAAAGAAAGAAAGAAAGAAAGAAAGAAAGAGAAAGAAAGAAAGAGAGAAGAGGGAGGGGAGAAGAGGGGAGGGGAGGGGAGGGAAGGGAATGGGAGGGGAGGGGAGGGGAGGGGAGGGAAGCAGGCCATTCCATTCTCCATACTTAAGGCAAATAGCAGCCAGTCACATAAAGACCCTAAATTTGCTCCAGACTGACTTTCAGCCTCCTTGACCTCAATCGCAGCAATTTCCTACTCGACACATCCCCAAAGGCAAGGGAATCAAGAACAAAAATGAACTATTGGGACCTCATCAAGATTAAAGCTTCTGCACTGCAAAGGAAACAATCAAAAAAACTAATAGGCAACCGACAGAATGGGAAAAGATAGTGGCAAATGGCATATCAGATAAAAGGGCTAGTATCCAAAATCTACAAGGAACTCCCCAAACTCCACACCCGGAAAAACGAGTAATCCAGTGAGGAAATGGACAGAAGAGATGAATAGACACTTCTCCAAAAAAGACATCCAGATGGCCAACAGGCACATGAAACGATGCTCAGCGTCACTCAGCATCAGGGAAATATAAATCAAAATGACACTGAGATACCACCTCACACTGGTCAGAGTGGCTGAAATGAACAAATCAAGAGACTATAGATGCTGGCAAGGATGTGGAGAAACGGACACCCTCCTACACTGCTGGTGGGAATGTAAACTGGTACAGCCGCTCTGGAAAACAGTGTGGGGGTTCCTCAAAAAACTATCAGTGGAACTCCCCTATGACCCAGCAATAGTACTGCTGTGGATTTACCTGAAGGATACAGAAGTGCTGATGCATAGGGGCACATGTACCCCAATGTTCACAGCAGCACTTTCAACAATAGCCAAATCATGGACAGAGCCTAAATGTCCATCAACTGATAAATGGATCAAGAAGATATGGTATGTGTATATATGTGTGTGTGTGTGTGTGTGTGTGTGTGTGTGTGTGTGTGTGTGTACACAATGGAATACTACATGGCAATGAGAAAGAATGAAATCTGGCCATATGTAGCAAAATGGATAGACCTAGAGGGAGTCATGCTAAGCAAAATAAGTCAGGCAAAGAAGGAAAAATATCATATGTTTTCACTCATAGGTCTAATAGGAGAAACCTAACAGGGGACCATGGGAAAGGGAAAGGAAGGAAAAAGAGTTGGGGAGATGGAGTGAGGCAAATCATGAGAGACTTTTAAATGCTGAGAACAAACCGAGGGCTGAAGAGGGAGGGGGAAGTGGAATGGGGTGATAGTGATAGAGAAGGGCACTTGCGGGGAAGAGCACTGGGTGTTATATGGAAACCAAGTTGGTAATAAACTATTTAAATAAATAAAATAAATAAATAAATAAATAAATAGGCAAAAAAATAAAATAAAAATAAAAAACTGACTTTCAAAGGCCACAGAGACTCTCAGAGGAAAGCCCCAGAGTTCTGGGCAGATGCCTTAAAAGCAGCCCCATGCAAAAGCTGCTACAAGAAAAGAGTGATTTCTGGGGCGCCCGAGTGGCACAGTCAGTTAAGCGTCTGACTTCAGCTAAGGTCATGATCTTACCCTTCATGAGTTTGAGCCTCACATCAGGCTCTGTGCTGACAGCTCAGAGCCTGGAGTCTGCTTCGGATTCTTACTCCTCCCCTTCTCTCTGTTCCTCTCCCTCTCACACTCTGTCTCTGTCTGTCTCTGTCTCTGTCTCTGTCTCTGCCTCTCTCTCTCTCTCTCTCTCAAAAATAAAGATAAAAAAAGAAAGAAAGAGAAATGTCCTTCCTGCTCTTTGATAGCTCTGTGACCCAGGATTCCCATGTCTCTGGAGCCTGGACTTCAAAGAACTGCCATCTTAGTAGTAATTACAGACTAATCAGCAAACTAAGAAGGTCCTCCTGCCCCCTCCCCCTCCTCCACCAGCTCATACCCATTCAGTGTCAGGAAACCTTCCAATTATATGAAATCCACCTCCACTAGAGGTAAAGCCTGGGAATCTTCTCTCATTTTAAAAAGAGACTCGGGCATCTGGGTGGTTCAGTCAGTTAAGTGTCTGACTTTGGCTCAGGTCATGATCTCATGGTTGTGAGTTCAAGCCCCATGTTGGGCTCTGTGCTGATAGCCCAGAGCCTGGAGTCTGCTTCTGATTCTGTGCTCCGTCTCTCTCTGTCCTCCCTACTCATGCTCGCTCTCTCTTTCTCTCTCTCTCTCTCTGAAAAATAAACAAAAAAAAATTTTTACAAAGAGAGACTGAGATGATACTGATGCAGCCATCCACAGGCTAGCTTGGAAACCACAACCTATTAATAAAAAGGATCCCAGACCTGAAGTCAGATTCCTTCTTATCCACCAACTGACTAAATATTTTGACAAGGTATTTTAACATCTCCAGGCCTTAATTTCCTCATCTCTATGACACAGGCAACCTACTGACATTTTTAAAGCAGTGACTTGTATTGGTATTGTCTTGCTGCCCTCTAAAGCCGGAGTACTCTGCACAAGATTTAGTGTCCCAGAGAAGAAGGTAGAGACTTTGGGACCCCCACCCCCCCACCCCTTTAAGACAGGGCAAGAGGCACGGCTGGGGATAGTGGTCTTTAAACCTCCAGAAACTTCTCACTTTCCAAGGCACCCCAGATCTGGAGAGTTATAGGGAATCAATGTTATATCTGCTACAGTTTCCTTTCTCCCTCCTCTCTCATTCCACGGAGAAAGATAGACAAGTCAAAGAAAGGAAGCCGCCTCAAACCTTACTAAGATGCATTTTGTTAAGGCACAAAACCTCCAGGCAACAGACAAAAGGACACCGAAATATCAGTGCATGCAAATCCCACTGGAATTGCCGTAACAACCCTCCCATCCATTTTATTAAGAGATACATTTTGAGCACAATTATTTTTATGTTTTATAATTGACCATAAAATATGTAATATGTGTATGTATATATATTGCTTTGATCAATGCTGTGCTAATAATAATTCTGTTGGGAATTTAACCCATAATAAAATTTTCAATGTATACATATATATTTTGTTGAAGAATGATAGGGTGATTAATAAAAGACTTTCAAGCATAAAAATTTAACATTAGGATAAAGTTCTGTGGGAGAAGTGAAATGGAAATACAATTTCAAGGAGAAAAAGAAACACTGTAAAATGTCCAACTGTTAAAAAAGAGCTTGTTCATGTGTTTTTTGAACCATGGGTATTAAATCACTCTGGTATTTAGACTCCACTGGGTAAATGTAAAAGAGTGCTGTAATGGTTGTATTCTAAAATGTCAGTATTTACAATATGCCAGAAATTACATCCTTTGCAACTCTTTAATTTAGATGAAAAACATGTGATATCAATTTGAAAAGGGGGTCATAGCTTTCCAGATGTTTTTGAGGGGGCACATGGAAAAGGACGTGGAAGACCACTGGGCCATATCATAGGGTCCCACTATATGCCAAGAGGGAGAAAACGCACAAAGTAACACAGAGACAATGGAAGCCATGGCCCTCTCCAGCCCCAGGGAAAGTGCAAGTCAGTGCAGAGTTCCTCCCAGATGGGCTGGGCTGACGTTGCTCTGCAGTCTCCCCATGGCCTATGTGTGGCACCCAAGGATCCAGAGGTTTCCACAAGCCCAGGCATAGACAAAAAAGGTGCTGAGTGATGACCCCCTACAGACTTCACATAGCACAGATGACCAGACCTCAACAGTGTGAGACACCTGTGACCCTGGAATACGGAGAGGAGATGGATCCATTTTATGCTCCATGATTGCCTGGGCTCTGGCGGAGAGCAGTGAGTGTCCAGAAGTCTCATGGCCTGACCGGGCAATCCCAGTGAGTCCTGTTTGCCACTCGGGGCTGTCTTTGTGGAAAAGGAGGAAGAAGGAACTCTGCAAGAGTACCAGATCATCAGGGAGAATGAGTTATCCAAAAGAGACTAATTAAAGCAGCCCTGATAGGGAATTTAACTAGAAAACCTTGACTGTTTAAACAGGAAAGAAACCATGAACCAGAAGAGATTGAGGTGTTGTTAATTGGGAAGACTCAGTTTTGTGCTACCCAGAGGGGTTGGGACTCATAAAGAGGTTCAAATTGGCTGGGGGAAATAATTTGCGTTGTCTTTGTGCAGTGAGTGCTGTGAGAGCAAATATGCCATCATCTAATTACATCTGTAAAAGGGTGTTAATGATATTCACCTTGCAAGGCTCCTGTAAGAATGAGAGAAAATATATTTGAAGACACCCAGCACAAATGTATCCTTTGAAGGGCACCTAAACTGTTCTTATAAAGTCTGTCAGCCTCCACTGCTTTCAATGAGGTGATGAGATGCCCAGACCATTGTCTCTGGGTCAGTGTCAAGCTGTCCCCATCTCTGTGTGACACCAGCGCTCTGGGGACTGAAGCCCATTTCTTATGGAGGTGGGAGGCCAACTCCTGTCACGTTCATTCGGTGCATCACCCCCTGAGTACCTGGGCTGTCGCTCTAGGTTACAATATAGTATACAGCCAGAGAGAACCCAGTTCTGAGAGAAAGTCCTCACGTTCTTCTCAGAATTCATCCTCTGATAACTAGGGTTTTGTTATTAGTAGGCCTGACCCTTCCTTAGGACAAATTTGTTCCCAAGGAGTACCCCATCCTCCCTGCAAACAGGCCTTCAGTGAGCCCACCCCAGGAGTCCCCTCACAAAGCCAACCACCAGAGTATGGAAAGCTCACAGTCCCAGAAGCAGACTGGCTGTCAAACTACTGAAACCTAAGCTCCCAGACTACTGCCCAGACCCTGTGCCTTACTGCATATTTTTCCTCTCACAGAGGGCCACCCAAATTGTAAGCTGTTCAGATTCCATAAAACGTGTATCTGCCTACCCAGACCCCATTCCTACTCTTTTCTGGTGTTTGAAAGAAAGACTGGGGGCCCTGTAGGGCTGCTCATGGAAGAAAACCATGTGCTAGCACTAAAGCACCTCCATGGATTAAAAAATACTTTCAAGTCATATTTTCTCATCGAGTTCTCTCAGATAGTATATTCACTGACCAAATGTTAACTAAGCACCCATCAGATATAGGCACCAGGCAGGTACTCCCTGCCCAAGCCAGGAGCACCTTACAGCCAAGGAGGGGCATGAGGTATTGATGCAAACGAAATCTACAGGCACATAGTCTGAGCAATCTGCAAACTCCTCCTCCTGGCCGGTGGTCAGCCTTGAGGCACCAGCCTGTGCTACCCTGCTGTGGCAGCTCTCCAAGGTCCAGCAACTGAAGGGTTGACGCAGCAGGTGTGACCACAATGGCTGTTAATATTTTAATATCATCCCTCCTTCCAGCTAGTATTTTCCACTGAGTCCTTCAGTTCTATTGGTCTTCATTAGGGACAAAAACAAAAACAAAAACAAAAACCCCGAGGAATAATGATGATTCTGATCAAGTGTACAGAAAGCACAGATGAATTCAGATGACGCTTGAAATGTTCTCCAACATGCACACAGCCATATATAGATAGATCTTCCTTGAAGGAAAAGTATAACTCTAAAACTTGGGTCTAAACAAAAGGCTAACAGGGAATTCAAATTCCTTTTAAAGAATTGATGAAAGATAGGATTCTTTTCAAGAACAGCGTTCTCCTAAAGCATTTAAGATATGTTTCTATTTATAATAATTAATGTTATACAATTGTTCAGGAACATGCCCATTGGGTAAAGTGAGTTCAAGCATTCTATACATTCATTCAACAAAAACCTATTATCTCCTATGTGGCAGGCATGGTTCTAGGTGCTAGGGATGCTGTAGTGAACAAAACAGATGATAGTTATTTTCAGGGGGCTGACATTATGGTAGAGGTAAATGAATTACAAGCAAATACACAGTTCGTTAGGTCAGGACATAAAACAAAGTAAGGGGTCATCAGACTGGGTAGCAAGTGGAGTGCTATCTTTATGGAGAAGGCCATTCTGCTAGATGGTGGTTAGGCTGAGAAGATCTAGACAGAGGAAAGAAAAGGGCAAATGCCTTCAAGTCAGAGCATGCTCGGTGTATCTGAAGAACAGCAAAGGAGCCTGGCATGCTGGGGCTTGGTGCGGCTGAGACCATCCACCAAAAGCGAGTGTGGAAGGGTAGGAGATTGAGAACCAGCCAGGTCTTATATCTGAATTGTGTGAAGCATGCATTTATTCTTAAATCACTCTGGATAATGTCCAGCATATAGGTGGGACACAGATTTTACCTGACTTTTCTAGAGAATTCAATCATGAAATGCTAAACCGAGTTTGGAACTTTAAACACATTTTTAAACTTACTTTTTAATGTTTATTTATTTTTTGAAAGAGAGAGACAGACAGATGGACAGACTGTGAGCAGGGTAGGGCCAGAGAGAGAGAGGGAGACACAGAATCGGAAGCAGGCTCCAGACTCTGAGCTGTCAGCACAGAGCCCAATGCGGGGCTCTAACTCACTGACTGCGAGATCATGACCTGAGATGAAGTCAGATGCTCAACCGACTGAGCCTCCCTGGTGCCCTGAAAATTGTTTTTTAATCTAAAATGTGTTTAAGGGCTCCCAGGTGGCTCAATCGGCTGACCATCCAACTTCAGCTCAGGTCATGATCTCACGGCTCCTGAGTTCAAGCTCCGCATCGGGCTCTGTGCTGACAGCTCAGAGCCTGGAGCCTGCTTCAGATTCTATGTCTCCCTCTCTTTCTGCCCCTCCCCTGCCCATGCTCAGTCTCTCTTTGTCTCTCAACAATAAATAAATGTTTTAAAAAATTCTTTTTTTAAAATAATTTTCTTCTAATATCTTGTAACTTTATACCAGAATATCCATGGCAAGCTGGACATGGTACACAATGCTTCCTTCTCACTCAATAAATGTGCTGTCTGCTACCTAGGCCAAGAGAGGAAAGAATGGTGCTCTCACATATGTAAGTCCACTCTGCTTTTGATTAAGTCTTTGTGTTATACCAACAACCCCCGGAAAACTCTCTGATACACTGGCTGCTGACAGCCTGGTATGCAATATTCCCTGGAAAGGTTATGCTATGACTCTGACCTCCAAATTCCCCGTAATAAATGTGAATGGGCTAGGAAGCAAACTAAATCCAACCTGTTGTCCTTATCCAAAAAGCAGTATTCCTCAAATTCCCACCTCTTCCTTTGATGGCTTACTTACTCAGCCTTTCTCCTACCTTTAAAAAATTCAAAATAACATCAACAACTTTCAAGAGTTCTTTTTCCCCCTTTGTATCTCTGAAGAATTCAGCTATTAGTACGTGAGAAGGGCCATGGATTCAAGACTCCTGGGTTGTCTGCCCCAGTGATGTCAAAGATCGTTTCTTCATGTGGGGAAGTTATAGGTCATGTAGCATGTTTGGCTGTTGGAAGTTACAAGGTAGCATCTTGGGAAGAGATAAAAACTGCTTATAGAAACTATTAACTATGCAATCCACTTCTTAAAAGGATTTTGGCTTCCTATGCAAATAAAAGAATCATCTGGAGAAAATTTAGTAAATAATAACCCCAACTCCCAAAAGTTACTAACAAGTTTTTGTTTTGTTTTTCAAAATGAAAATAGCTTCTATAAAAAAGAAATCTCTTTGTTGAAATATCTTAAGGCAATTCAGAAAGGCATTAAGTAGAGAGTGAAAAAAAAATAACCACCTGATAGCATCACCTAGAGATAACCTCTAACTTATGGAGACTTCTTTTCATGAGTATACACACACACAATTTTACATATATAGAATCAAAGCAGACTTAAAGATTTGGGACCTGATTTTTTCCCTTTCAAGTATCACAGACAACTAAGTTATTAAATATAGACCTAAATTATTATTTTAAAAGATGCATAATATTCCATTATATGAATGTGGAAGTCACAAAATTACTTACCTACACTCATGTATACAAAGAAATATGGCTTCTTCGTGGGTCAGGAGTGGACCCATTCACCAGCTAGTGGAGAAAAACTAATTTAGTGTAATTCCAAAATCTCAGAATAATGCCATACTGTAAACTGTCCCCAAAGGATAATAATCTTCTGTGGCAATATGCTCAGTCTCTCGTATTCATGTCTCTCCCATGGCTTCTTTCCTAAGAAAGCATCTGGCTGGGGGTACCTGGGTGGCTCAGTCGGTTAAGTGTCCAACTTTGGTTCAGGTCATGATCTCACAGTTCATGAGTTTGAGCCCTGCATTGAGCTCTGTACTGACAGCTCAGAGCCTGGAGCCTGCTTCAGATTCTGTGTCTCTCTTACTCTCTCTGCCCCTCCCCTGCTCACACTCTGTCTCTATCTCTCTTTCAAAAATAAACATCAGAGGTGGTGGTGATGGTGGAGGGCACTTAAGGGGAAGAGCACTAGGTGTTGTATGGAAAACAATTTGACAATAAAATATTATGGAAAAAAAATTTTTTAAAAAATTAAAAAATAATAAACATCAAAATAAAATGAAAAAAGAAAAAAAAACATCAAAGGAAGGAAGGAAGGAAGGATCTAGCGGTATGGCAGTAAAGGGTACAGATTATGGGACATTATGGTGAAAAGGGATAGGGATTCCTGGATGCATCTCCCTCAGGGCCTTCTGGACCCCAGCTGGGACTTCCCATGTGTAACTGGCCTTCCTGCTCTCTGAACTGAGGCTACTGCGGTGCAACTGGCCATTTTCTTTCCATTAAGGCAATGAGCAAAACCCACCCATGATACCACCCACCCAGAGTTAGGGCTGGCCAAGGTAACACACTTGAAAGGAATACAGTTGACATCTTCCCTGCACCCTTAGCATACTGTTAAAGATGAATTTTGTAAGCCTAGAGTGGCTGCCCAGTTATCCCATCCAAGGGACAGGCTTGCCAGGGTCTCGGCCAACTGACCCTGACCTCAAACATCCCAACTCTGGCAGCTTCCTCCTCCTACCCGAAACCTCTGCTCATTCACTGGTGCTCTCAGCACCTCCACACTCCTTGAGGCTGCAGTGGCTGGTATTCCTTGGCTTAGAACCCTCTTGATAGTAGTGCTGTGACCAGTGAAACACACTCCATTGGGTTTACAAGTCCCTTAGGAGATTCAGGTATCCCACGCCCTGTCACCCTATCCTCTGTGGAGTCCCAAGTCCCCCACTGCTGGAGTCTTTCTCTCTGCACTGTGTCGCCGTGGTACTCTAGAGTCCCCCATCAGAGCACTGAGCACACTTCCTCCTCTCATCTGCAAGCTCCATGAGGGTGGAGACCGTGTCTGCTGTATTCTCTATTAGGTTCACACCACCCCACACAGGGCCAGACACTAGAGATGCTCAAAACACATCTGAGAAATGGACAAGCGAAAGAACAAATGAAGGAAGGAATGACTATATAAATGAAGTCCTTGCCCCAGTGTGACCTCAGTGGGGCCATTTCCAGTGAGGGATGCTGCTTCTATCTTCTGGTCTGTCAGAACCCAGATAGGGTCCTTGGACAGGATCCTGTTCCCACCCTGACATGAGCTTCACTGTATGGACACCAGACAGGATACTAAAGAACAGGAGACATGAGGGAGTCTGGGCATTTAGAAACACACTGTTTTCTGACACCCTGAGAGAAAGAGAAGGGAGGAGGGGGAGGGAAAGGATGGCGAGGGAGGGAGGGAGGGAAAAAGAGGGAGAGGGAGAAGGAGACAGGGCAAGCAAACACCACAAGCAGCCTGGAGACCTGCCACACCCTATCTCTGCCCTGCTCTCACATTGCTGTGTCTTACACTTATTAAGAGGTGAGAATCTACCCTTCATGATTTATCAAACAGCTCTAATAAGTACGTTTTATGGTCTAGGTCATATCCTTTCATGAGCCTCATTATTTTAAACCAGTTTTATAGCAACAAGAAAATAAAATGTATCATAAATCGTTTTTCACTAAGTGTCAATTAGCAGTTCTATTTAAGCCCTGTTTCTAAATCCAAAGTAAGAAAGTTGGTTGTACTAAATAATAAGAATCTTTGATTTTCATTTAAAAATACTGTGTTTTGTCAACCTCAGAAAAAATTTTCTAAATTTTTGTCATTGTTTGTTTCCCTGATTTTAAAAATGAAAAAGGTATTGGCTACTGATATTTTAATGCAAGTGAGACATGTAAATAGGGGGTTAGGATTTTCCTTGTACTATGGAATAAGTTAGCTAGGAAAGTTACTAATTATCTTGCTTTATGACAACTGCTTGTGCTTAGGATGTATTTATTTAAAAACCCCATAGACTATTTCAGAGGTATACTTCTAAAGCAAAATAGTATTCATTTCTAGCTTTTTGCTAGAGTAAAATACTGACATCCTTTTGCTGGATAGAGGTGGGGGGGTGTCGTCCAGCCATGCCTTCATCTCCAACTCAAGGAAAAATCAACTCCCAACTTACTGTTCCTCATGGTCCTCATTTTTACACCTGCTTCAGCCAGATGTAATCACTGAGGTACTCCCCACAGTGTCACCAGCACTATCTCAGGCCAGGACAAGCAGTCCCTGTAG
>NC_043708.1:42293845-42356319 GCF_006229205.1 Suricata suricatta
TATTAAATGATCTTTTTTCATTATTATTTTCCTGATTTCTAGCTTCAAAGTATTTATATGACCTTATCTTCCACTAATCCTTGAAAATATACTTCCCTACCAGCCAGCCCATCTGTCTTTGGTGTCATTTATCAGCCACAATTCTTGGTAGTTAACAAGTTAACAGTAACAGCATTTACTGGCCAATTACTATGAGGCCGGCATGGTATTATGTTACTTAATTTACTGAAAACACAGTTGCAAATTCCCCTGTTACTTTTGCTTGGTAGAATTTGTTAAAGCCTCATTTACTAGTATGAGAAGCAGCAGCAGCTTTGCTGCTTGGAGTAGACTAAAAACATAATCCACTCTGTATGCAAGTCCAGGGATAAAACGTGGCTGCCGGGTCCAGCTGGCCACAGGAAACGTCTGGATGATTTTATTTAATGCCTTTAGAAATATTTCTCACTGGGCTAATTCAAGGAAAATGGCTTGTCACGGATGATATCTGACTATAATAAGTAATTGAAATGCTTTCCCAATAAATATTGTAAAATGAAACAGGTGTAAAGCCATGGATGGAAAATCAGCAGCCAAGAAGTACCGCAAGGGCCAACTTTCCAGCAGAAGGCTGATCCCCAGGTTGCAGCAGGAATCCATGTTAGCAGTACGTTTCTCCGGATGCTCTCAAGAAATTCATCATTTACTCAGGTATTCACTTAATAAATATTGACATGCTACACAAAGGCATTCTACTGGGTCTTAGCAAGACAGGAAGATGAATACATTTAAGCCTTAAGGAGTTGCTGGTTAGTGAGAATGAGGGGACCTGATAGGATCTGGATGGAGTACTGCCACCCCAATATACAGAATGCTCCCTGCTATGGGCAAAGAAAATCCAAATCCCTGAGTTGAAGGAGGCAACAAAGGGCAGTGAGTCTGGATTGGTTGGAGGGAAAAGACCTGCAGTAGATGCTGAAAGAAAACAAGGTGAGGATGCTGGTGGCCTGAAACCGCTCTCCTCCCTACTGAGAAACCCCCAGGGGGTTGGGGGCATGCAAGCTGAGAAAAGAGCCCAGGCTGGGCAGCCTGTGATGACTGCCTGCTGTGCAGGAAGAGGTGGAGCAGAGGGAATAACAGGCAACCCTAGAGGAGAGCCATTACCAAGAGTACCATTACAGGCTGGTCAGCTGGCTTGTTTGTCTCCCAGACATTACGTGAGCTGTGTACAGGGCCAGCCCTGAGAGATGAATGAATAGCTCCTCTAGGATCTAAACAGATCTGAGAAGAGCCAAAAGTTAGTCTACTCTGCAGAATTCCCAAGCAGTGAAGCTGTGGGTCTAAACTGAGAAGCAACCCCCACCCCAGGGCTTATGAATCCACCCAAAGAAGGCACAACCAAGGTTATGAGGAACCAAATGGCCCTTGAGGGAGAGAATGGGCCCTGGGAGTCTTTGAGGCTCCCAGTATATAAATGATGATGATGATGATGTATTGAGTGCTTCCTATGTCCAAACATTTTCTAAAGCTTTACATAGGCTATCTCATTTAACCTTCATAACACCTGTATGTGGTAAATATTATTATGCCCATTTGACAAATAACAAACCTCAGCACAAAAGAGGTGACAGCATTTCCCCCAAGGTTCCACCGCTAATACCCAGCAGAGCTGGTATTAGCCCAAGGTTGTCTGCCCTTGACCTACACTGTTAATCACTTAGCAATTCTGTCCCTTTGAAAAGGTCATGCTTCCAAGAAATGAAAATCCATTAAGTCAGGATGCCAGGCCAGTATCAGTTAGCACAGGCATCTATGGTGCATTTCAAGAGCAGACAACTGGGAAAGCTCGGCCATATAAGTGCAGGACATGGCTTTGGGTTCCCAACAGTTTTATTTGCTTAGAAAGTCTTCATTCTACTTGACATGGAAATAGAATAAAAGAAGTTCATGCTGAGGGTATGAAGATGGTAGCAGGTCCTAAAAGTCAGTAGAACAGAAGGATAATTGTCAACCACCTCTCTCCCATGATGCTTTCTATATGAATACTGAAGGACATCTTGTCACAATGTGTGGGTCAAGATCTGTCCATATTCAGCACATGAGTTTCCAATGGCCAACTTCTCTGAAAATTCTATGTCACTGCTAAAGACAGAATTATATAAATGTACTTCTCTGGTAATTCCCTTATATACTGATTTTGATTTAGAAGATAAGGCAAAGAAAATAGAACTCCTGGATTTCAGGCATTTTGGGTGGAGGATGGAAAGGGTAAAAGGATATTGGGGAAAAAAGGTATATGTTTACACAACCTCTACATGCATGTTCATAGTAACTCTATTCTTAATAGCCCAAAAGTAGAAACACTAAGTGAAGAGTCAACAAACTGTGGTAGGTCGATACCACTGGCTTTTCTCAGAAAAAAAAAAGAACTATTGATACATGCCCCAAAAACCTGTCCTTGCTACTCATTAACTTCCAGTCCTAAAGAACTTTTCACCTATCCTGCATTTCATATACTCTTAAGAATACTAGGGGGAAAGAGTGTAACAATCCTATAAAAGTCTCAAAGATTAGGTATCTGGTAAAGTTTGTACTGGGGTGGCCGTCACCAGTGTTACATTAAGTTACACATAAGGAGTGGTGTGCTGGATCTGGCTTGTATCATTCATGAAAGTTCACTGGGCATATCTCTCCCCAACTCCATGTTCAGTGACATCACAATGTTAACTTAGAATCAGTCATAAGAGCATTTGAATCATGGAAATGAACAGACTGGGGTTTTTTCCTTACCCTGAGAGCTGGTTATCAAAGCTTTGTTTTAATGTTCATTATTTATTTTTTGAGACAGATAGACAGACAGAAAACAAGCAGGGGAAGGGCAGAGAGAGAGGGAAACACAGAATCTGAAGGGAGCTCCAAGCTCTGAGCCTGACATGGGGCTTGAACTCACGAACAGTGAGATCATGACCTGAGCCGAAGTTGGACGTTTAACCGACTGTGCCACACAGGCACCCTGGTTAGAAAAACTTTACCAGCACACCAATGTAGATAAGCCACCTGACTAGGATGTCCTAAAAGGCTCCAAAAGTGGGCAATATAGATAATCCAAGACGGAGAAATCTAAATCAGTTAATGTAATCCTCACAATCCCACTGATAATAAGTACGGAACCAGACACATTACTAGGACATAGTGGGAAAACCTGGGAGGTCTGAATAGGGAAAATATTTGAGTTTTGATTAAGTCCTTTCACATCTGTCAAGGAATACGAAGAAACAGATCAGTTCCTGAGATCCTGGGAAAATAAAATGACACCCAGCACACTGAGGTCACTGAAAGGGATAAAACCTGGTCAAAGTCAGATTACTAGACCACCTGCAGATGCTGTGTATCCATCTGGGGGAAATGTAACTCAATGTGCAGAAATCACTCCCTGAAAATATTTTTAATAATGAAAAACCTGTATCTTAAAAAAACATTTGATAAAATCCAATACCTGTCCATAAAAATCTCACAGCAAACTAGGCATAAAGGGGAACTTCTTTCACTTGATAAAGAATATCTTAAAAAAAAAAACAAATAAACAAACAAAAACAATCCTACAATATCATACCTAAGGAAAAAATACTTGATGGTTTCTCCCTAAGATGAAAAAAAAAGGCCAAGTTTGTTCTGTCTCATTCAACATAGGACTTTCACAACTCTTATTCAACATGATACTGGAAGTTTGATGTTGCAAGAGGTAAGAAAAAGAAACAAAAGGTATACAAATTTAAAAGGAGAAAATAAAAATGTCATTATTTGCAGATAACATGAATATCGATGTAAAAAAAAAAACAGAAAACCTTCCTAGAACAAGTAAACTGAACAAGGCTGTAGGATAAAAGATCAATATAAAAAATTGATCACATTTCTATATACTGATAATGACATATGGAAAATGAAATAAAAAACTCAACACCATTTACAATCATACCAAAGAAAATGGACATTTAGATGTAAATTTAATAAAACATGTATAGAAGCTATATGCTGAAAATTACAAAATGCTTATGAAAGAAACCAAAGAAGACCTAATAGAACAGAGATGGCATGTCCATGGGATTGAAAGACTGAACATAGGGACATCCAGGGATGATCTTAAGCTCATCCTGTCTCATGAGTACAAGTAGATAATACCTACATCAGTGTAGATAACCTCGAAAATGATACAAAGGTTGACAGACTCTCCACAGTTACATGTGAAGAGGCCACCCTGAAGCGGGCAGGAAGAGCAGAGGTGCGGTCTGGGGTAAGATGCAGACGGAGGGGCTATCAAGGGGAAGAAGGGATACACCAGGCACGGAGAGGGGAGAGAAACAGGCCCTCACAGCAAACAACCAGGTGTGGGGATCTTGCATGGGGAAGACAAATTTCCGTAACATTTGGCTTTGAAAACCAGAGGCCCCATTTCCTGAATTTTTACAATCAGTGGGTCCTAACACCTAGAACTTTAAACATCAGTAGGCTAAGGCTCTGGGAGAGCCAGGAGGGCAAAAGGAAACAGAGTCCCCACACTTAAAGAGCCAGTACAACAAAGAGCCCCAGGGAGATATAGTATGGAAGCAGCATACAGGAGGGAGCATTATTTACTAATTTCAAGAGTATATGCTAGAAGGGCAGGAATCTTTGAGATTTCTCCAGGAACAAAAGAGCCGGCAGGAACCATTTCCCTCTCCTGCCCCATGGGCACCTATGGGAACCAACCTCGTGCCAACATTCTCCATCTAGCTTGCTAATAGCAAGCTCCTCCCTTGTGTTCTCCTACAGACACGCCCCCTGCCCCTGTGGCAGGAGTTTTCTAAAATGGCTCCAGGTCCCCTCCTACAGCAGGCCTGCTCAAACCTTGCTAATAACATATGCCCCACCTGCACATTCCCCTCTGAACCTTCCCTCCAACACTCTTGGCCAGAGCCCATCCAAAGCACTGCCACAAGTCTGGCAGTGTGCAAGCAGTCATGAAATGGGCCAGCACCACTCCAAAGTGACTCCTGCCCCAGGGAAAGTGGAAGGTAACTGCACATACCCATCTGACTTACCACCCATCTGGAGTCCCTGAAAGCTTCTCAGGGGACAAGACAGGGACAGTGCCCTGCAGTTTGGTGCTATTTATATCACTGGCAAACCCTTGGTCTGACTCAACCCAAGCCCAAAGAAGCCCCAAACTAGCCCATGAATGACAAAGGACCAAACTCTGCCCACAACAGGCAAAGAGAACCATTGCAGATAACTAGACTGAAGGCAAAAGTGGCTCAGCCACAGAAAGGCACATAGAACATACACAGACACTACCGAAGCACCAGGTTCTGGCGAACACAGAACATCACACTGCAGGGCACTACAGGACCTCTTCTTCATAAGGCCACTGCTTTCAAGAATGAGATGTAGCTGACTTTCCTAACATAAGACACAGAAACTTAGATAAAATAAGGAGATAGGAGGATATGTCTTTATGTTAGTGTTGGAGGGAAGGTCCAGAGGGGAATGTGCAGGTGGGGCATATGTTATTATCAAGGTTTGAGCAGTCCCAAGTGAAAGAACAGGACAAAATCACAGTAAGAAACCTAAGTGAAATGGAAATAATTAATATGCCTGATAGAAAACTTAAAGTAATAATCATATAGATACTCACTGGACTTGAAAAAAGATTGGAGGACCTCAGTGAGATCCTTAACAAAGAGATAGAAAACAAAACAAAACAAAACAAATGAACAAGAGAACTCAATAACTGAAACTAAAAATATACTAGAATAAACAGTAGACTAGAGGAAGCAGAACATATCAGTGACCTGGAGGATAGAGTAATGGAAAGCAATAAAGCTGAACAGGAAAGAGAAAAATAATAATAATAAATAAAAATAGACTTAGGAAATTAAGCAACACCATCAAGTGTAATAACATTTGCATTTTAGGGATCCCAGAAGAAGAGAGAGAAAAGGGAATAGAAAATTTATTTGAAGAAATAATCGCTGAAAAATTCCCAGATCTGGGGAAAGAAAGAGAAATCCAGATCTAGGAGGCACAGAAAGACCTCAACAAAATCATCCCAAAGAGATCTACACCAAAACACATAGTAATTAAAACAGCAAAAAGTAGTGATAAAGAGAGAATTTTAAAAACTGCAAGAGAGGGGCACTTGGGTAATTCAGTCAGTTGAGTGGCGGTGGCCAACTGTTGATTTGCCTCAGGTCATGGTCTCATGGTTCATGGGTTCAAGCCCCACATCAGGCTCTGTGCTGACAGTGTGAAGCCTGCTTGGATTCTCTCTCTCTCTCTCTCTCTCTCTCCATTTGCCAATCCCTACCCCCCCCTCTCTCAAAATAAATAAATGAACTTATAAAAAAAAAACCTTTTTTAATTCAAAAGCAGCAACAGAAAACAGGTATATACAAGGGAAACCCCACAAGGCTATCAGCTGATTTTTCAGCAGGAACTCCGCAGGCCAGAAGGAAATGGCATGATATATTCAAAGTGCTGAAAACAAAACAAAACAAAACAAGAATATTCAGCACAGCTATCATTCAGAATAGAAACAAAGCTAAAGAGTTTTCCAGACAAACATTAAAGGAATTCATAACCAATAAACCAACCCCAGAAATCTTAAGGGGAAAGAATATACTTATGATAAGCACTGAATAGTGTACAGGATTGTTGAATCACTATATTGTACACCTGAAAATAATACAACGCTGTATGTTAACTATACTGGAATTAAAATTTAGAAAAAAAAAAGACTCAAAACAAGAAAGACATTAATTCTCTCCCAAACTGACATATAGTTTTATACAATCCCTATCAAAAATCCTCAGCAAGATATTTTGTAGACACAGATAGCATTATTTTGAAATTTATATGAAAAGGCAAAGAAACTTGACTATCTAAAACAATTTTGAAAAAGAATGAAGTGGGAGGAATCACTCCCACTCCACAGCCAAAATCCAAGACAAAACAAAGAAAAAAAAACATTGTCTTAAGTCTTTTGTCTTATACAAAAATTAACTCAAACTGAATCACAGACTTAAATATAAAATGTAAAAGTTCTTTTAGAATTTGTCTAGCAGGTTTTCAGGCATTATCAAAAGATCCCAGGGTCAGCTGGGGTAGGACAAGGCGGGGAATATAAAACTATAAAACTTCTATTTAAAAAACATGAGAAAGTCTTTGGGATCTAAGGCCGAGCAAAGGATTCTTATGCTTGACAACAAAAGCATAATCCATACAAGAAAAAATTGGTAAGTGAGATCTCACCAAGAATAAAAATTTTGCTCTACAAAACACCCTCTTTAAGAAGATGAAAAGACAAGCCACAGACTAGGAGAAAATACTTGCAAAGCACATATCCAACAAAGGACCAGAATTTAGAATATATAAAAACTTAACATTAAAAAACAATCTAGTTAGGAAATCAGCAAACAACATGAAAAACATATCATCAAAGAGGGTATAGAGATGACAAACACACAAAGAGATGGTCAACAATGTTAGCCATTAGGACAGCACCAATTAAGACCACAATAAGATATACTACACACCTTTCAGAAAGGCTACTATGAAAAACAGTAACAATACCAAACATTGCCAAGGATGTAAAAACCTAGATCATCCATAGATTGCTTCTGGAATGAAAAATAAAACAGTCACTCTGGAAAACAGTTTGGCAGTTTTATATAAAACTAAACATGGAATTACCATATGACCCAGGAACTGCACTCTTGGGCATTTTCCCCAGAATTAAATCTTATGTTTATGTCAAAAGCTATATACAAATTTGATAATAACTTTATTGGTAAAAGGATGGTAAAGGATCCATGGTAAAAGGATGAATTACTGGCACGCACAGCTTCAGATGAATCTAAATTCATCTAAAGGAATTTAGGGTATTCCTGACATTCAGGGAATTATGCTGAGTAAAAACAGCCAATGCTAAAAGTCAAGAACAATTTTATGATTTTATTTCTATAACATTCTTGACATGACAAAATTATAGACTTGGAGAACAGGTTAGTAATTGCCAAGAGTCAAGGATGGGAGTTGGGAGGAGATACGCATGACTATAAAAGGGCAGTGGAATGGATCACTGTGGTGATAGAAATATTCTCTACCTTGACTGTAGTAACGAGATATCCTGGTTAGGATACTGTAGTAACAGTTTTGTAAGATGTTAACATTAGGAGAGATGGAGTAAAGGAAACACAGGATCTCTCCATATTGTATGTTAGTCTATAATTATCTCAAAATAAAAAATATACATATTTTTAAGAAATCCTATATCTGGGTAACTTTATTGTTCTCTTTTTATATTTTAGCTGTATTTCTTCTTATAGCTTCTTATAAGTTCCTTTGAAACTATTGGCTTATTTGTGCATTTCAGAGGCATTAAAAATATCTGATTGACACAGTAATTCCAAGCTCAGAAATATATCCCGAGAAAAAAATCAAGGGGTGCCTGGGTAGCTCAGTCAGTTGAGCGTCTGACTTCAGCTCAAGTCATGATATAGTGGTCCATGGGTTCGAGCCCCACGTCAGGCTCTGTGCTGACAGCTCAGCTTTGGATTCTCTCTCTGCACCTCCCTGCTCACACTCTGTCTCTGTCTCTGTCTCTCTCTCTCTCTGTCTATCTCTCTCTCTCTCTCAAAAATAAATAAACATTTAAAAAAAATTTAAGGGCACCTGGGTGGCTCAGTCAGTTAAGCGTCCGACTTCAGCTCAGGTCATGATCTCACAATTTGTGGGTTCGAGCCCTGGGTCAGGCTCTGTGCTGACAACTAGCTCAGAGCCTGGAGCCTGCTTCAGATTCTGTGTCTCTCTCTTTGACCCTCCCCTGCTCACGCTGTCTCTGTCTCTCAAAAATAAATAAAAAGCATTAAAAAATGCTTTTTTAATTTTAATCCAAAATGCAGAGAAATTCATGTAACATTATTTACTAGCACAAAAGCCTGAAATAACTTTATATTCATCATCTAAAGAGGGGTTAAACAAAGTATCATATTCTAATGATGGAATATTCTGTAACCAGTAACAATGTTAACAACATCAACAACAAAAAACCATCAATGATATTTTAAGATGAAAATGTTTAGTATAATGTTAAGAACACAAAAATGGAAAATTGTGAATTCAATATGATTTCAATAATCTACAGTGATATGAATAGACTAAGGGAAATACTCCAAATGTAACCACAATACTCTGTAGGTGATAGAATTATGGGTGAGTTTTATTCTCCTCTCCTATATTCTTTTTGGTTTTCCACAATGAACTTACTTCTGGTATGGTCTTAGACTAGCTGTTATCCTTTCTAAGCCTTGGTATCTTCATTCATAAAATGGAGATAATAATAGTACCTTCCACACATTTGATTACGTCTAAAGTACTTAACAAAGTACCCTATACACAATCAATGACAGATAAATGTTGCTTATTTGACAAGAACATGTGTGTAGTACTTACAATGTATGAGGCACTCGTCTATGTCTTTCCAAATATTAACTCATTGAGTGCTCATAACAAGCCTCTGAGGTAAGTACTATTATTATTGAAAGAGAAAACTGAGGCACAGAGAAATTAAATAATTTGCTTAAAATTATACAGCTAATAAATAGCAGAGCTGGAGTCTGAACCCAGATAGCCTGACTCCAAAGTCTATGCTATCGACCATTACACAATTTTGCTTTTGTTGGTTATTATTTTTTATGGCATAGAAGTAAAACCATGAGTCTGATCTAAAATAGTGGGAAAGGCAGAGTTCTTCTGGAGATATAAGGTTAATGACAACCAGCATAGGGAAAAGATGGTAAAGCAGGTACTTTGCTCTAGCAGAGTGGTTATGTGGTTTGGAGTCATAGTTTAAACTGGATATCATTCCCCCCAATTCTAACCTAAATTACTTAGTCTTTGTATAAATAACTTAGTCTCTGTAGCACAAATTACATAATCTGTGAAATAAAATGTAAAAAATGTATCTATATTTCAGACTCATTGAAAGGATTACTGAAAATAAAACATGTAAAGTAATTCTATGTAGTACTCACTCAACAAATGCTTGCTTCCTTTCCCTTTGTTAACATCTAAAACAGTGTTATTAAATAGGGCAGAACACATTCAGATCATCAAATCATAATGTATGCCTCATGATAAATGGACCATCTCCTGATTATCACCAGCAAAATAAAATCAATGCATGGTATCTAAGTGGCTTAATGGACCATCTCTACTACCTAACCCAAAGTTCCTGGAAAATGCAAAACTTATAGAGTGTGTAGTTATAGTATCTGTTGGAGCTTGAATACACAGCATAAACAGCACATGGGTAACTCTTGGTAACACTGTTTACTTAATAAATATAGGAGACACTATAAAAACATCCATTGGCAGAGTCATAGAACTTAACATTAAAAGCAAATATACACCATCTGCTCTTTATGAAGCTTTATGAACCAATAAAAATGGGGACAATCGATTACTGTATCAATATGCAATCCCAATATAACAATAAGGCTCAAGAGACAGTGGAATACAATATCTGGAGCAAAAGAAAGGGAGAATGATCAAGCACAACTAAACGATCTATAGCAAATCCAAACTAGTAGTATAGTATTACTACTTATAGCTGGGGACAGAGTGTCAGTGATCTGTTAGTTTCCTAGTCATGGTGGTGGGGTGGGGCAGGGGGGTGGGGAGAATGGGCTTTCCCACACAAGGCTTGCAGCCGATGGAAAATGGATTATCTGCCATAACACAAAATGTGTTTTACATTGGTCATTTTAATAGTCAAGAAATTTCATAGCCATGATAATTCGCAAAAAAATCCCATATCTTGAAGTCATGTATGACAAAGTTGTGAAAGTGTCATGGAAAGAACATGGTGTTTAGAGTTAGATGGGGATTAGCCTACTGACTTCCCTCCTTACCATCAAGGTGACTTTGAGTGAAACAGTTAAGCCCCTTTCATGCTTAATTTTATTCAGCTATAAAATTTTTAAAAATTACTTAACCATGGAGCATTGTTTTAAAGATTATAGATTACATATGGAAAGTGCACATATCAGGTGCCCATTAAATCATAGCTACTCTATTATGCTATTATTACTAGAAGTATTCAACTAAAAGGAATGGAAAAGAAACTCTTTAAATGTCAATAAACAATATTTCCTGTGACAAGATTTCAAAAAGTGACACAAAGATCACCATCTTCAAAAACAAAAGTAGACTTAAAATGGAGTATTAAAGATATTCAAATAACTCAGAAGGAGCAGGAAAGGAGAAACAAAGGAACAAAAGACATGGAGAACAAACAAAAAACAAATCATAAAGTGCTTGACCTAAATCCAAACATATGAATAATTACATTGATTTTAAATGTACATTAAAAGATGAAGATTCTTAGAAGAAAAAACACAACTACCTGGCTTTATACTATGTATAAGAACTCACTTCAAACAGAGTGATATAAGAAGGTTAAAAGTAAAAGGATGAAAAAGTTATACCATGTGAGCACTAATGAAAACAAAAGTGATAAAGTAACCATATGAATATCCTACAAAGTAACTTCAGAGCAAAGAAAATTATCAGAGATAAGGAGGGACAGTATGCAGTGATACACGGGGTCAGTTCACCAAGAAGACACACATTTCTCCCATCCAAGTACTAATCAGGCCCGACCCTGCTTAGCTTCCGAGATCAGACGGGTTCGTTCAGGGTGGTATGGCCATAGACCACACATTTCTCAATGTACATGCAATTACCAACACAACCTCAAAATACCTGAAGCAGAAACACAAAATTGAAACAATAAATAGAAAAAGATATATAATTATGTTTGGAGAGTTCAACACTTGTCCCTAGATAATAGATAAAATTAGTAGATAGAAAATCAGTAAAAATATAGAGTACTGAGTACCACCAGTAAATCTAAAAATATTTAAAAAACAATAACAGCAAAATATACATTTTCTTCATGTACACACTGAATATTTATCATTTATTTAAAAATAAACCTTAACAAATTTAGAAGAATTGAAACTATGCAAATAAGTTCTCTGAACATAACAGAATTAAACTAGAAATCAGTAATTGAAAGGTAATAGAAAAATCCTCGAAACACTCGCAAATGAAACAATATACTTGTAAATAATCAATCCATGGTTCAAAGAGGAAAATCTCAAGGAAATGTTTTTTTAAAAATTTAAACTGAATAAAAGTGAAAATAAAACATTAAAATTTGCATGATGCCTGTAGTGCTATAGGAAAATTTACAGCACTAAAAGCTTACATTAGAAGAAAAGAAAGGTTTCAAATAGATAAATTTGAGGTCATACCTTCAGTAACTTGAAAAGTATAGCAAAATGAAACCATAGCAGACCAAAGGAAGGAAATAATAAAGAGTAGTAATCCATGAAATTGAAACAGAAAAACAATAGAACAAATTGATAGACCTCCAGCAAGAAACAAAGAAAAAAAAAAAAGAAGACACAAATCACCAAATCCAAGAATGAAAGAAGGGATATCACCATAGACACACACACATCAAAAGGATAATATGGGAATAGTACACACTATGCCTATAAAATTTGACAACGGACATGGAATGGACAAATTTCTCCTAAAACACAAATTAACAAAAATCATTCAAGATGAAATAGATAACCTGAACAGGCCTATAACTAGTAAGGAATTGATTAATAGTTAAATACCTTCCAAAAAAATAAATCTTCAGATCTAGATGTCTTCCCTGGTGAGTTCTACCAAACTTTTAAAAAAGAAATTATGCAAATTCTATAAATCTCTTTCAGAAAATAGAAAAACAGAGAACACTTCCCACCACATTTTATGAGGCCAGAGGCCATTACCCTGATACCAAAAACAGCCAATGAGAATAAAAGAAAATTAAAAACCAATATTCCTCATGAATATATATGCAAAATTTCTCAACAAAATATCAGTAATACACAAAAAGAATAATATACTATAACCCAGGGGGATTTATCCACGGAATTTACACCTAGTTCATGTTTAAAATTCAATTGTGTAATCAGTCATGTTAATGTCCAAAAAAGAAATACCACATGATCATATCAATTAATACAGGAAAAGCATTTGAAAAAACTAACCACTATGATAAAAACTCTCAGTAAACTAGGAATACAAGGGAACTTTCTCAACCTGATAAAAGGCATATGCAAAAACCTACAGCTAACATCATATTTAATGATATAAGCTGAATGTTTGATACTGGGACAAGGCAAGAATGTCTACTTTTGCTGGAGTCCAGCTCCAGCAGGTCCAGGGTTCCCTGAAGGATGGACAGTGTCAGCAAGAGAGAGAGAGAGAGAGAGAGAGAGAGAGAGAGAGAGCGAGCACGTGCGAGCGAGCGCGAGCCTCAAGTTTCTTTCTGCTCACCAGGCAGGCATCTATGCACTGACCTGAGAGTCAGGTTTATTTATTGAAAAAAATGTATGGGGTAAAAAACAAAGTGGCAATTGCCTTAGATAATGATTTCTAATGACAAATTCTTTGGTATGTAAAAACTTCTCAGAACATAGATTGGTAGAAGACTCATGCATAATCTTTACCAATAGTGATTGATTGTAGGTGATTTAGATGTTTATCATATGGGGAAGGAAGGTATCTTCAGCATTCAAACACAAGGCAATGTTTTTAGCATAGCAAAGGCAAAACTTAGTTCTTTGTGAACAGGGGTCAATAGCCTATTTTCTTGACGGAAAGAAAAACAGGTTTCTCAGGAAATGTAATATTTGCTCCTATAATCACAAAAGAAGAAATTCCTATAATAAGTTCCTTCACAAGGTACAAGCATATTTTTAGGATAAGGGGACAAGTTACTCCTGATACCAGTCAACAAGGCGCCTTGAGGGTCGTGGCTCAAGCAAAAATAATTGAGTAGGGGGTAGACATCGGTGACCATCTGATGGCAGGAGGCCTTGCAAACTCGCCTTACCTCACGAGGAGTTTTTCTCAACATAGTGAGTTCAGAAATGGCTTCCAGCACACTTTAACTAGTCCTATTTAACATCAGGAAACTTAGCCAGTGAAATTGACAAATAAGTAGAACACAATACATCTACACAACAGATTACACTCATCAAGAAGGAACAAACTCCTGATGCATGCAACAAACTGCATAAATCTCAAAGCCATTATGCTAAGGAAAGGAAACCAGTGTCAAAAGATTGTGTTCTATATAACTTCATTTATGTGACATTCTCAAAAAGACAAAACTATCATAATGGAGAATGCACTGATGACTGTCAGGGGTTAGGGTGGGGGAAGATGTGACTAAAAGGAAGTAGCATAACTGAATGTTTTGGGTTGGTGCAGCCATCTGTACCCTGAGTGGGGGTGTGCACATTACATGGTTTTAAAATCCACAGAATTATAAATACAGAAAAAGTATATTAATTTTAGAAATATTTTTTTAAAACAACAGAAGAACATCAAATTGGTAGCATCATTTTGACCAAATTCCTTTGGGTTCAATAACTGTATTAAGATGACAATGCTGTGAGTGCCCAGAATCAAAATGCAGATTTGGATATAACATAATAGTGTGGACATGCACTTGACTGAGTTGTATTTACTGGCCTAGAGCAAAGAAGCAGATCACAATGCTTACTTAGTATTTGTTTACCTTAGAGAATTTTATAGCAGGAGTCTAATTTATCATAAGTAAGATTGGCTGTCTACAGGGCTACTCCTTAATGATATGACTTGCCAAATCAAATCAGATTTTGTGATCAATATTCTTCATGATAAAGAGAGTGAATCCAGGTTAGCCAAAAGAGTTGGTCTTTTTCAATCTACTAAATTTTATTTCCTATGTCTTATTCTCTAAGAACTGCCTGTTTATTAATAGACATCTATAATACAAATAGTCAGAAATTCCCTGTCCAGATATCAACTACAGTCCACTGTCTCCATTAGTACTTTTACTATGCCAGAATTTAATTGGACTTAAGAGCTTATGTCTGCCAACTTTTTCTAAATACAGTGCTTTCAAGCTTTATACAAAATGTGTTTCTGGGCACTTAATACTTTGCTTTTTCTTGCCTGGAAATCAGTGACAGATATAGGAGAAAAATCTTTCAGCAGAGTAAAAGCAAACTGATGTTGAAAAGGCTCTAGAATAGTATAATTTTCAGAGACAATTACTCATTCATTTATTCAATAATTCATTTATCCAACAAAACCTTGAAATAATGATGACTTGGACCTAGTAGTGATAATGCAGATGGGAAAAAGTAAATAGGTTTTTAATCCACTTTGGATGTAGAGTCAAGATTTGCTGATTAATAACATATGGGGAGAGTTGAAGGAAAGAGAAATATCAAGTATAACTCCTGTAGTTTTGGCTTGAACAACCCAAGAGTTTGGTAGTGCCTTTTACTAAGAGAGTTAAACACTAGAGGAATATTATGTTTGTGAGAGAAAGAAACTCAGTTTTGAACACATTAAGTTTAAGAAGTCAGACATTCTAATTGGAAGAAATGGCAGGGACACCTGGTGGCTCAGTTGGTTAAGCCTCCAACTTCGGCTCAGGTCAGACCTCACGTTCGTGGGTTCGAGCCCCGTGTCAGGCTCTGTGCTGATAGCTAGCTCAGAGCCTGGAGCCTGTTTGGGATTCTGTGTCTCCTTCTCTCTCTGCCCCTCCCCCTCTCATGCTCTGTCTCTCTGTGTACCAAAAATAAATAAAATATTAAAAAAAAAAGAAATGGCAAATAACTGGATATGTGAGTAAGGAGCACAGGGAATAAGTCTCAGCTAGACTTAACCAGGGAATATATTAAAATCTCAGGGGGAAAAAAGGGATGAATAGGGGGGAAAAAAGGGCACAGGACTAAAGTCCAAGGTGTACCAACATTTGGAAATTAAGTATGGGAGGAGTAACCAGCAAAAGACGTTGAGGAAGAATGGCCAGTGATGTTGGCAGAAACCCAGGAAAATCCAGTCCTTTGGAAGCTGAGAGTTGAAAGTGTTGGCAGATGGAAAGGATGATCAACCAACTAACAACTGGAGTGGCTGATGCTGCTCAAAAGTTAAATTAGATGAGAGCAGAGGACTGGCAACATGGAAGTCCAGAGGACTGGCAACATGGAAGATATTGACACCCTTTAAGGAGATCAGTTTTAGTGAAAGAAAACCAGTTTTCTGCGGAGTGCTGGCACAGAAATTTGCCTAGAGTTAAAGTACAGATAAAAAGTAAAGAAGCAGAGATCATAAATATAGATAATGCATTCCAAAAGTTAAGCTCTTCAAGGGAACAGATAAAAATGGAGTCAAAGAAAAGTTTTTCAACATGGGAGATCTTAGAGAATATGTATATGCTGATTGGAATTGCCACCCAAGAGAGTGTGCTGGTGATGTAGGAGAGAGTGGAGGCAAAAGAAGGAGCAGAGTTGTTGAGAAAGAAAAGGTGATCTTTGATGGGAGTGAAGACAGAGATAAGTACGCATGCCTAGTTAATCCTTGCAAGGCAATAATGGGGACCCATTAGTACCTAAAACATGGCTCCCCAGATTAAAGACTGTGTGTAATGCCCAGCCTGGAAAGGCTCCCCACTTTCCATCTCATGCCATTGTGCTATCTTGAGGGCACCTGGCCTAAAAAGCTCAGTATGCCTCCCTTCAAAGGGTAGTAATTAGATGAGGAAGGCAGGCACATTCAAGAAAAACCATCCCACTGTGTACTCTGTTTCTTGCAATGGGTCAGTAAACTGGTCAAGAAACTGATTTTATGTGAATAACATAATGCTACCAGAGGTTTTTATTTTCTCTCCACCTAAAAGTATCTATGAAAACTCAGAGCAGACTATAGTTTATGAAATCTATCAGCAATATAGGAAAATTTACAAGTAAGAATGGACTATTTCAAATATATTGGTGGTAATCTTGGGCTAGCTTGGTTGTGGGGTATGCTGAGATTGTTATGGTGGATAAACCTGAAACTGGGATATAAGTTTCCCCACAAGGACAGGACAACTTAAAAAAATAAAAAAAGAAAGAAAGAAAACCAGGGGCGCCCGGGTGGCTCAGTCAATTAAGCATCCAGCTTTGGCTCAGGTCATGATCTCACAGTTCATGGGTTTGAGCCCCGTGTCAGGCTCTGTGCTGACAGCTAGCTCAGAGCCTGTCGCCTGTCTTCAGATTCTGTGTCTCCCTCTCTCTCCAATCCTCCCCTGCTCAATGTGTGTCTCTCTCTTAAAAATAAATAAAAACAAAAAAAAAAGTTTTTTAAACCCCAAAGGCTACAGCTTCCCAGGCACCCAGCACCTTCAGATTATTAAAGGATTATCCCTTCAGATAGCAGATTAAATCCAGCATCACCCATGGGCGGAGTTTCACTCTGACAGAATCCCAAAGCTGGTTGTCAGTGGCTATGTTCAATTATGGGGCTGGACTACATGCACAGAATGAAAGTTGCAGATCTTCAGCTGAGCAGGAATGTGGCAAACAGGAACTGATGTTGACTTGACATAAGCCACCAAGAGCACAGTCCCAGGATCCAGGGCTATATGCACCAGTCACTTCCCTGAAATCCTATGAGATATCAGTAGTAAATACTAGCAGTGAACTTAAGCTTGTTGGGCAATCTTGCTGACTCCACAGAGATTTCTTTTCACCCCTCACCACCTTTCAACTACAGTTAAGCCCTGATAAGAATTTGTTTTTACTAACTGAATTTAGAGTTATTTTTTGCTGGAGAATTGGGTGGCCTTTTCTATCAAATTGAAAATAGGCATTCTTATTTTACCATAAAAATTTACACACACAAAAACACAAAGTAGCAATGTATTAAAAATATTGAAAATAAGCCAGAATATATTCTAATTTAGGGTGTAGGAATAAAGCAGGGAGCTATCATGCAATTAAATCTTTTGACTCCTAAACCTCACCAAATCTCATAGAGTCATTAAGAAATTTCTGTAAACTCACAAGAATTCCTTCAGAGACACACCAATGACAGTATGCACACAATTATAAGTCACTTAGCAGAGTCAGCATCTCTCTGACCATGAACACTAAACCCAAAATTAAACACCATACCACAGTAGGACGATCTTAAAGGCAGCTGGCCATTTTCCACTGGCTTCAGAGCTGAAGCTATTACTGAATGCATCCTCTGAGGCACCACAGAGCTCACGCTCAAGGAATTCTACATGTTTTTAGGGACCTCAACGTGACATTAAGCTTCATCCCTGAGTGAGGCTAAAAATAACTCTTCCTGTTTGCAGAAACTACTATAGATCTTACGTTTTCCTTCTTGAGTTTCTTAACTCTCTTTAGTGTTAAATTTCATTTGTGGTTGGTACATGGTTCTTACTTGGTAAAATCATGTCCCAAGAGCTTTTTTTTCCCTCCCCAGCAATCTCTCAATGACTATTCTTCTCTAAAAGGCTTTGTACATTTCTGTCTCCCACAAACTGAAGACCTACTGGAAGATACAGAAGAACCATTTTCTCTTGGCTAAAACTTGAACCCATCACACAGGTTACATGTGTGCCCTTACATAAAGTTTTCTCAATTTGGCAATTTACTATATTAGGAGTAACTCATGTTCAACTTTCCCAAGAGTTTTGATGCAGATGAAGGAAGACATGATGGTGGGAAAGGGAAGAACACTGAGAAATATTATTTATCCACATAGACACCACTTGTATGCCCTAGAAAGGCAGAAACAATAACTGAGACCAGGAGCTGAAGATGGAGACTCACAGGTAAAGCAAGGACTAAATATTAGAGAGAAGAATGGAAATCAAGACATGCGTGCTGCTGACCATGGTCCTGAGAAACATTTGCCTACTAGGTCTTATTACTTCAGCTAATCCTGAGATAACTGGTGACTCTTGTTCAAACTCTCTTCAGGATTTCTGAACCAGGTGAGGAAAGAAGCAGTGGTGAGAGAAATGGAGAGGCTCTTGGAAAGGCATAGTTATTAACTGACTCCCAGGAAGGAAGAAAAGACTTTCTGGACAATATTTTTCAATTAACTGTAATTGCCAAGAAAGAAACCACCAACCAAACTTAAAAATCAAAATTTGAGAGTGACTAAGAAATTTGGTACTGGAAAATGCAAGGCAATGAGGAATAATAAAGTTTTCTTATAAAGAATGATCAAAAGATGAGCAGAACATCAGCTGTGCAGAATTGAGATATTGTGAGTTGAATTATACCAACATTTCCCTCACCCCTCTACATTATCTTTTTGGGAGATCTTATCCATTCCCATGGCTTCAATACCATCTAATGCTGATGACTCCAGCTCTATATTTACCTGTGATTTTCCCTTTGAGCTCCAGAACTTAGTATCCAACTGCTTACTTCCCAGATCTACTTGGAAGATTCCTAAGATGTAAATCCCCCTATCCATGTGCCCCTAGGGAGAGAACAATTGACAGCACATTTTTAAAAAATGCTTCAGTAAGATAAATACAATATCAGACAGTATAAGCCACAGGCCAATATTCAGGACAAAGAAACATGGATGTGAGACTTTGTAGGGAAGCTTATTTGCAGAAGATAGTGAATGAGGAACCTCAAACAGAGGCATTTCCTTCTAATGGCAACTACAAATAAAAGCTGCTCATTTTAAATACCCTACAGAAAGAACTGTTGCCCAGGCATCTGTCTTCACATATATGCACCTGTGAATAAGAAAAGCTTCAAATAATGATAATAAATAAGATTCTCAAATCCAGAAGCTCAAAGATGAAAGGAAATACTGAAGGTAACTCATATATACTTCTAAATCCAGAAAAGTGGGTGATGGATTCTTCAAGGTCCAGAGCCTCAGAATTCTAGAACCAAGATTTGAAGAATGAGATCTTAAAGGAAGTAAAAGTATTACTTTAAACAGTGGGTAGTAAACTTATGGAATTCTTGGCTCTACAGGTAACAGAGGCCAAAAACATAAACCAAATTGAGAATTATCTGGATCCTTCTTTTGTGGAGACACCATAGTAAGGGATCTTTATTTTGGGTAAACACAATTAGCCTTGTAAGGCTAAAGCCCTAGAGAGATATGTTTTTCAATCTTGGTGTCACTTTCTGCCTAAATTCACCACCTGGAAAAGCCAGAACCTCTTAACCCTCAGATAAATGCAGAGGTGAAACAAGACTACCCACAGGTTACAGAACACAAAGCTGACAGAGGTCTGAATGTTAACATCTTGAACTAAAACCAGAATTGAGATAACCTGACATCACACATGGAGTAACAGAATGCCATTTAGGGGCAAAGACAGAACAAGCAAGTTCAGAAGAGAGGAAGAAGGTGGTGACTAGAGAAATGTCTCATGAAGCAGACATAGGAGTTTCTAAGGGACAAAGATTTGACTGTGGGTGAGGCTCAGGCTGTTATGGGCACAAGCTATGGTAATACCCCTTCAGAGAAAATGTCCGCTGATGGACCAGTAAACCTTTCCATGTGCTTTTTAGAATCTTAGAGCATGAAATATGACAGACGTACATTATAACATCCTCTAGAAACATATTCTAGTATGAAAAGAGTGGAATGTGTCACGCATGTGTGCATGCTCATGTGCACACCCACACACTCCCATGAAGTTTTTATTAGTGCCAAAAGCCAAGAAGGGAGGAGGAAAAGAATCCTTTGAACCAAGAACTGAACAAAGTTTTTCACAATATGTCATGCACATGAGAATTTAATGAGTCACAAATTCCAGTGGGTATTTTTTCCCTCAATTTTCCAGTTTGTTCTATTTTGCAAATATTTGTACTCAAATGATAATGTGACTTTTGTTGTACAGCCACACTGACTCCCTCATGAAGAGCTTTATTTTGAGTCAGAAGACATCTGCTAAATTGAGATTTACAAAGAACTTAATAAATACAAACATAAATAGATGAGCTCTGAATATTATATTCTGAGCATTCACTTCCTTATGTACTTGCAAATTATACACAGCATGCAAAGCATCTTAAAAGAGAGATGCATAAATCTCCTTAGAATCTCTTCCTCTGAGCACCTTGGAGATGTTCTTTCATCCAAAGCCGTTAATTAGGGAGGTTAAACACTGCCTTCCTCATACACAGGCTTTGTCTCTACAGGCTATTGATGCAGAATGTGGGGAAAGACTAAGCCAGTGCATTTGAGGATTATGACAATTGATGATTGACATGAAGGATCCATAATATATTCCAGACACACATTTCAGTCAAGTCTAGCACTGGACAGGATACAGTACCATACAAGCCAAAATCCTTGGGAACATCATATTCCCAAGGAGCAGGCTGTTTTATGATTTGTAGGCTCATAAGTGAATCAGAATTGGCCTCATTGCTTTGCTTCTGAAACCGTTACTTGGCACTGTCACGGTGATAAACCAATGGCCTAAAATGCAATTAGCTATTATGCATCCTTGTTAAGCAACAGCCTGCTTGCCCCTGGCATTGCATGTGAGATGCAGTTAATGTGGTATGCCTAGCTGTCAGGCAGGTCCCAGTGCAGATGAGATAAGGAACTTACCTTAAACAAGGCATTTCTTTGCAGACTCCAAAAACTATTGAAAAAAATTTTTTCCTGCCAAATTAAAGAGAAGTTTTATGACATGATAGAAATGCACTGTTGAAGAGGTTCTGGACTCCCTCTGGAGCTGTGTAATATTTTAATAATATTTATCATTTATCTCCTGTGGCTAGAATGGTAGAGAGGGTCAGAAAGGCACAGCGTATAAATTGGTTTCTGCAGCCTTTGATAAAAAACTGTTTGCATTACATCATTTTAGTGGCTCTTGAATTCTGACTGAGGATATTATTTGGCTCTCTGAAACTGACGGCATCTCCTTAGGGGATAAAGCTATAATATGGAAAACTCTGCACTCCCTGCCCTTCCCTTGCAAATTCAAGTCCTGGCAAAAGGAATGATATCAGTTTCGCCATCTGTCTGCAAATGCATGACTATGATAATGACAATGACCAATTCCTCATCACTCAACAAGGTGTCCTATTAATTCAGAAAAGCCAGGGTAACAGATGCAAATGAAGTAAGTGTCCAATGGTCCCATACCCCACCGTGATTCCTATTTCTCCCAGCTGGCTCCCAGTCACCCACAGTGAAATCCTAGTAGTTTCCTGAATGTGCAGCAACAGCATACAAATTTCTATCCATAATAAACTGATTTCTGAGCTAGTGGGTCTTGATCATTGTGGGGCTTTGGTTTTGTTGTGTGGAATTGTGGATGTTTGGGGCCTGTAGTAGACTGGCTGCATTTTTTAAAATTTTTTTTATTTATTTTTGAGAGATAGAGAAAGACAGCACAAGCAGGGGAGGGTCAGAGAGGAGGGAAATACAGAATCTGAAAACAGGCCCCAGGCTCTGAGCTGTCAGCACAGAGCCTGACACAGGGCTCAAACCCACGAACCATGAGATCATGACCTGAGCTGAAGCCAGACACTTAACGGACTGAGCCACCCAGGCGCCCCGGTAGACTGGGTGCATTAATGGCCCCAATTAATGGCCCTCCTATAACTTTGTAGGACCCATTCCACTGTCATTCTAGGCTGGACCACGTAACTTCCTTTGGCCAATGGAATAGTAGCAAACCTGACCCATACAGAGGCTTTACACAGTATTTGAGCATTTCTATGTCCTCTTGTTTCTCTGTGATTGCCATGAGAACATGTGGAGGCTAGCCTGAGAACATGCCTGAGCTAGCTTGCTAGGGAGGCACGTGCATGTAACAAGCCCAGAGAGGAGACTTCAGCTATCCTAACTGTGGCCACCCCAGACCAGGCAGTCTTCATCACACTCACCAGCTGAACAGATGTGTGAATGAGCCCACCTAACCCATAGACTCATGGGAAATAATAAATGGTTCTTGTTTTTAAGCCACTAACTTTGGGGTCTGTTATACACAGTTGGCCAAAGGTAACCAATCCAGGGCCAGGGCTGAGCTGTTTAAGGCAAGAGAGGGGAAATTGAGCACTCCCATTCAGCTACCCTGCTTCTCTATTCTCCTCCATGCAGCCCTCCTTAAAATACATGTTGAACAAAAACAAAGACTCAGTTTGAAAGAGCACTGAATGATTAGTCTGTCTGAAGCACCCAGGTTTGGGAGGCACCACAGGTAAGAGGTCAGAAACTGGGTGACTGAACAGGCCTAGGTGGATGGATGCAAGGACAAATGAGACTCAAGAGCCCGAGATGTAGACTCATCATAAAGCAGAGTGGCCAACTGTTAGCTGGCTCTGGGGCTCAGGGGTATTTCAGCGAGCTTAAAGGTTCAGGCTCTATCTCATTAACATCTTCCCTGAAAGAAACGTTAAAGAATCTCAGAAGGAATCCAAAAGGTCATCTGGAATGTGCATTCCTTCTGATTCTTGATATAGGTGAGTTGTCGCCTTGCCTGGTTTGTTATAAGCTGAACAAATGACTGTGTTGGGAGTGGTGTTAAGTGACTGACAGTCACTGGAGACATTCAGGCAGGTCCAGGAATTAGAAGAGGCCTCAGATCAGCTTTCCGGCCTGGAACCCCCTTACTCAGCTCTGCTAGCAAGAAACACAAACTGGACCTTGGCTTTCTCTAAAGCTTTTGATCCATATGGTAAGTCTAGAATATGAAGATAACTTAAACTGGGATTAATTAAATAGGATTTCACAAAATCTCAGGTCCAACATAAATGTAATAAGTGCCTGATTTTGTGCCCGCTGGCAGACAGTATGGTTTTACAAAATAAGGTCCAGTCATTGACCTTCATAATTCTTATACTTTGATAAAGTAAGACGAACACACTGGAAATACCAGCATACTAATAAGGACTATATAACTGTAGTAATTATCTATACGTTCAAAAGTATCCAGGGGCACCTGAGTGGCTCAGTTTGTTAGCATATGACTTCAGCTCAGGTCATGATCTCACAATTTGTGAGTTCAAGTCCCACATCTGTTGGCTGCTGTTAATGCACAGCCTACTTCAGATCCTCTGACCCTCTCTCTTTCTACCCCTACCCCACTTGTGCTCTCTCTCTCTCTCTCTCTCTCTCTCTTAATTATTAAAAAAATATTTTTAAGTACCCAGATTCTCCTCCTCCCATATACAAGGAAGGATTGCACTTGTCCATCCCCTGAAGAGAAATGTAGCCATATAACCAGTTTTTCACAATGGTGTCATTTTTTTCTGTGAAGGCGTTTAATAATAGTGGCACTCAGCCCCAACCTCCCTCCCATGTGGCATTAATTATGGAAGTGCATGTCAAGATAGGGCCTCTGCCAGACCAGATCCCAGAGTGACGAGACAAACAAAGGCTCCCTGTTGACTTCCAAGGGAGAGTTAGTGTGAACGAGAGGTACATTTTTGTTTTGCAAAACCATAGATTTCAGAGGTTGTTTGTTGCTCAAGAGGAATTTTGCTTATCCTGACTGATATAAGAAGCAACCTCTAAAATTTTGGTACCTTAAATGTAAGCATAACAAGGACACGAGAGGGGAGAGATCAACACAGACTAAAATAGACTGGAAAGATAGATATCTTACAAAGAGTAGTGCAAGGCATAGAAAGGACTGGAAAGAGAATTAATAGCAGGGAAAAAATCCTCAAAAGCATAAAAATAAGAATGTGTTTTTGTTTTTTTATTTTCATTATGGGACTTAATACCATCACTGTGTCCTTGGTGGGCTACTTGAAGGGAAAGACTGGGGCTCCCTGCCAGGGCCTGGCAACAATGAAATCAAGCAATATTTGTTGAATGAATTAGCTAAGTGTGTTCAGGTCAACTGGATGATGAAGCCAAGTCAATCAAAAAGATAAAAGAAAATTAGACTTGACTGGTAAAAAGTACCACTTTAATTTTTTTAATGTTTATTTTTGAGAGAGAGAGACAGGGCATGAGCAGGGGAGGGGCAGAGAGAGAGGGAGATACAGAATCAAAATCAGGCTCTAGGCTCTAGGCTCTGTCAGCACAGAGCTCGATGCAGGGCTCAAAATCATGACCTGAGCCAAAGTTGGACACTTAACTGACTGAGCCACCCAGGCGCTCCTGAACCCATTACCTTAAATATCAGGGATGAGAAGCTCCTGGGAGGTTTGGTTGGTTAAGCATCTGACTTCAGCTCAGGTCATGATCTCAACAGTTCATGAGTTTGGAACCCGTGTTAATCTCTGCTGTCAGCACAAAGCCCTCTTCATATCCTCTATCCCCCTTCTCTCTCTGTTCCTACCCCACTCATGCTCTCTCCTTTTATCAAAAATGAAACATTTAAAAAATAAATAAATAAATATCAGGGACAGATTTTGTACAGCAGGGACATCAGTGTTTATCTTGGAAAGACCTCAGTTTCCTCATTCATAAAATGGGGACAAATGACCCCCAAAGAGTTGCTCCAGTTCTCACAGACTGTATGTTATTATTTGTGTCTTTTTGACCTAAGAGTCAGATTCCTTTCTTCAATGGTCTGACATTTCATTGGATTTCTCATCACATTACATTCTTTTAAAAGCTTCAAGGTCTTACACAATTCTGTGACCATGTTAGGCCAGGGGTCTTTTAAAGTGAAATAACATAAAGTTTTAGAAAAAAATATCCAGCTTATGGTAGTTCAAAACCAGGCCCAAATTGCCTTAGTGCATGTTAAGTAAGGTACAAACAATTTCATTTTTGCTCAGGAATTCTATTATTAATGAAGTTATTGGGGTGGGGTGGGGGAGGGGGAGGAAAAGATGACTGCTCTATTAGTAGCAGATGCAAATAATTAGCTGCATCTGTGGTGACTAAAATTTTTATAACTATGATTTATTCAAGCATGACTTTAGTAATTTAAAAAGCTCAAAGAAAAAAATATTTTTCTCTAAAATTTCCAAAATTGTACTTTGAAAATCCCTCTCCTATCTTTTTATCCTAAATATACTTAGGTTTCACCACTGATTTTTCTGGCTTCTTCTATTGTGTGACTATTACCACACCTTCTATCACTTTTGAACATACATATAAAGACAGAAGTCAGGAGCATGCCACCATTTACATTTCAGTCTACACTGGGCAGGCACCAGGGTTCTTGGGAATGCCAGTCTTTGGGCCAAGAGCAAAGTGTTTTACAAGCAGAACAGGTACAGAGGAATTAAGACACACATCCATTTAACATTCCATTCCCAGAAGCACTGTCCTGCTCCCATTCGCCAGCTAGGGTCTGCTGTCTGCACTGTCTGTAACTAGGCCTGGGTCTTTGTCCTAGGGAATATAATTAAGCTATAAGCAACAATGATGGAGGCTATGCTTATTAGAAGATAATTGTACACACAGGATGGTATTAGCAGCAAGACCCACCCAGAGGGCCCTTGATCTCCCAGGAAGGAGATTAATTCATAATAAAAATAACCACTGGGATTTTCTTGCTTTGGAATTTTTTTTAATAATAATCTTCATTACAGAGAAAGATGATAAACTTGGGAAGGGAAACAAGACTTTAGAACAATTTCAGATGTGTTGCATTCATACTAATGGGCTCTGCCAGCATGTGCATGGTCAGCCAATACCTCATTAATCTATTTTTACAGAAAAAACAGAAGATACTCAAGATACTCTTCTATTGCAGAAACTAAGTATATATCCTCAAAGTTAATCTTGGAGAGACTTATACGGGGATGAGGGAGGCAGAGAATTCCCCTGGTCTAATTACACATCGTCAGTTTGAGCCACTTCCTTTAATTTGTACTTTCTTGAGGGTGCTCAGGGAAAACATGCCATAGATTTTTGCCTCTTGTTTCAATAAGCTTATTGACTCACCTGTGCCAACTGCACATCAAAGCATACGCTGTTAGCTTCCTCTGGGGAGTGATGTGACCAGCCAAGCCTGGACGGGTGCCTCTGGTATATATGCTCCTCACTACCAGAAAGGTTTCTGAGACACAATAAGATGCTAGAAAGATGACCAGTACACAAGCTCCCAAATATTTTCTCCCACAAAGCCTAAAATGCCCTGCTATGGCACAGCTGCACAATGGCTGCCAATACGAAATATTTTACTGTATTTGTACCTATAAAATCAAGGAGCTCTAAGTGTCTAATGCAAGAAATTCAGCTAGAACCCTCAGAGAAGAATTCCTCTCATTTCCCTTTTTCCTTTTATTTTGACACCAACAATAGGGTTTCTGTGACGTGTGGGTTGGTCATGAGTTTTTCACAATTACCTCAATATCTCTTGGATCCATCTCTCCTTTCTACCTTCACAGTCATCACCTTAGTCCAAGCTATCAAAATGTCTTGACTATTATAATAGTTTTGAAACCTATTCATCTAACCCAGCCTCCACACTGCATTTGGAAAAATCTCATTTTCATTTTTACTGAAATGAAATTCACATAAAATTAACCATTTTAAAGTTTACAATACATCAGCATTTAGTTAATTCACAATGTTGTGTATGCACCACCATTATCAAGCTCCAAACCTTTTCATCATCCCAAAAGGAAACTCCACACCCATTAAGTAATCCCTTCCGATCCCCCTTCCCTCCACAACTACTAGTGACCACCAGTCTGCTTTCTATCCCTTTGGATTTACCTATTCTGGATATTTCATATAAATGGAATCATGAAATATTTGTTCTTTTGTGTCTGGCTTCTTTCACTCAGCATAAAGTTTTTATGATTCATCCATGTTGTAGCATGGCAGTATTTCATTCCCATTTATGGCTGCGTAATATTCCATTGTTCGGATATACCATAATTATTTGTACATTCATCTGTTGATGGACATTTGAGTGGTTTCCACTTTGGGCTACTGTAAATAGTGCTTCTATGAACATTCACGTACAAATTCACAGTAATCTTACACACACACACACACACACACACACACACACACCTGATCATGACGTCACTATCAGAAGATGTGGGGCACTGTGTGTGGGGGGGGGGGCGGGTAGCAGGAATTGGGAAGGCTAAAGAGACCTGAGCCTAAAACAACCTATCAATCGGGTTGAAGTCAATCAAAGCATCTGCAGAGCTTTACGAAAATAAATCTTTCATTTCGAAACAGTCATGTGAAGCTTGTATAAATCTGGCCAGCCTAGAGCTGTTGAGCCCCTACATTTCAAGGAAGTAGGAAGAAAGAAACTGGTCTTCCCCAAACCGGGCACTTCCAGCCAATGTCTCCATAAGCTGCTATGCTGTAGATGTTGGAGGTTTGTCTTCTCACTCTCTAGGGCTCTCACCAATCAAACAAATACAATCAACCACTAGTGTCAAACACTGGTCTTTAATCAGATTCTGGTTTCTGTTTTCAGGCCTGTCAAAATACCTATACATGACATAGACACCAAAAATGGAGAGGGATCTCTGCTTCAATGGATTTTTAGAGGCAAATTTCCCCAGCTGTATGCCAATGTGATGAACACTTTTATGCTAATTATTAAGTCAGACTAGTTGCAGGCATTTTGTTCATTAGAAGGCATCACTTTTCAGCTCTTATCAGTATGTAAATTAGATTTGACTCTCTGGTTGCCTGCTCTAAAGGCACAACACCCAAAAATCAATTAACATAATTCTCATTCCGGCATGACACTTCGTTCAGGTGGTGAGGGCTGGAGAGGTAGGGCCCCAGCTAAGTACTAAGCTGGGGTTCCTCCCTCAGTGATAAAACCAAAAAATGCTAGGTCTTCCTAAGGTAAAGGCTACCAGAAATCAAACCACAAAGACATGAACCAGAAGAGGCAAGTATTTTCTTCCTAAAAGTTCTTTAGAATTCTTTAATGTCAATCTCTTTGACAAGTCAGAAAACAGAGGCTCAATAGCAAGACAAGTGAGTTCTGAAGCAGATGTTGAGCATGGACTATCTAAACAGTGGTAAAAGCCTGCAGTGAATATGCCAGAGAAGTTTCCCAGCTAGGCCCAGCTGTAAATCAAAGAAACCTTTCCATCTACTCCTACTTCCTTTTTTTTCCCACTCTTTCCTCTTCACTCCCCAACTACCACGCTCCAGCTACCTAGAATCTACACCAAGGTGTCTCATCTCTAACTACTGTCTTAAACACTGACTTAGAACCCAAATTTCTACTTTCCTTCTTTTTCCTTCTTCTCTTCATGTTACTGATTTTTACTTTGATGATCTGTTGAATGCAATGGACTTCTCTCAGAAAAAAAAAAAGCATGCACATACAATTTTGCATTCAATTTGAGAGAGTTCTCAGACTTCTTAAAACCTGATCCATCTCCCAATTTTAGAACTCTTCTTGCCTTCTGCCTTTCTCTCACTAAGCAATCATGGGGGAAAGCAGTCAGAAAACTTAAATTTTACACTGAAAAAGATTATCCAACCCAGGTTCCTCACAAAGCATAGCCTGAGATTAAGCCTTAAAAGCCGGCACTTGATGGGAAAGTGCGATCCCAGGGAAGGTTTGGAAGAGGGGTGAAGGATGCATTATGAAGTATGCCAACGTGAAGGGGGGGGGAGGGCACATAAATGCCTTGAATGGAATGATCTGCAAGTCTAGTAAATATCTCAGGAATCCAAGTTAAGGCATCAATAAAGAAGCTCTAAGATGAGTATTGAGTGATGCAAGAGCTAGGCCTGAGGGGAGGCACAGCTCACTGAGCCTGCGTGAAGCTGGTCTGAGCTCTCCCTAAACTGGTCCCCACAGCAGTGGCCAGCATAGGACTCAGGTGAGGCTAACAGGATGCTTAATAGGTATCTGACATAGGGATCTTACATATTGTCCAAATCATTTTCATCATTTATCTGATAAACTAACCCATACTTATCTGTCAGTGACTGGTAAGAATTTGGGATGCCCAGAGGCTTCCTAAAACTATCTAAATATTCAAAAACATGACTTTAGCTAAAAATACTAAGGTAGTGGCTTTACAGCGTGGTCCCCAATGGGCAGGCCTCCTCAATTAGAGACTCTACAGTTGGGTGGGTCCAGTTATCTTCTTTAACAAGCTCTTCTGATGCAGGTTAAAATTTAAGAATCAAAAACAGAGAGGGTGGAAAACCATAAGAGACTCTTAAATACAAAGAACAAACAGAGGGTTGCTGGAGGGGAGATAGGTGGGGGGATGGGCTAAATGAGTGATGGGCATTAAGGAGGGCACTTGTTAGGATGAGCACTGGGTGTTATATATAAGTGATGGACCACTAAATTCTTACACTATATGTTAAATAACTTGAATTTAAATAGATTTTTTTTAAAAGTAATCCCTGTACCAAGGTATATCTATATATATTTCATGGAATAGCATACAACCATTGACAATGTTCTTGTAGATGAATATTTAATGGGGAAAGTATGCTCCGTACATACTGGGGGTTCTATAAACACTGGTTAAATGAATAATAGTTAACACATAGAATCTTTATTATTTACCAGGCTCTATTTGAGAACCTTACATATATTAACTCACTTAATTCTCAGACCAATGCTATATCATGGGAACTAATATTATTCTAATTTTATAGATGACTAAACTTCATGAAGAGGTTAAAGGACATGCTTAAGGGCATGCAGTTATTAAACAGGAGAGGTCAAATTCACACCCAGGATCCAGAGTCCCTTCTCTTAACCATTATGGAGGGAGGGAGGGAGGGAGGGAGGGAGGGAAGGAAGGAAGGAAGGAAGGAAGGAAGGAAGGAAGGAAGGAAAGGAGGGAGGGATGGAGAGAGGGTGGGTGGGTGGCTGAATGGGTATATGAATGGGTGGATGGATGGATGTTGATTCTCCTTGGCATTTTATTTTATAGTTTTCTCTACAAAAACACACTACAACTGGGTGTTTTGTGTCATAGGTGTTTCGTAGATACAGTAGCCCCTCCTTATCCAAGACCCATAGTGGATCACTGAAACACTGCATATGATTGTACCCTATATATACTATGTTTTTCCCTATACATATATACCTATGATGAAGGTTAATTTATAAGTGAAGCAGAGCAAGAGATTAACAATTATAACTAATAATAAAACAGAACAATCATAACAATATATTATAATAAAAATTATGTGAATGCAGTCTCTCAAAATATCTTATTGTATGTACTCACCCTTCTCCTTGTGATGTTGTGAGATGATAAAATGCCTCCATGATAAGATGCAGGGAAGTGAATGAAGTAAGCATTGTGATGTAGGTTTAGGCTACTACTGACCTTCTGAAGATTTGTCAGAAGGAGGACCATCTACTTCTAGATGACGATTGACTGCAGGTGACAGGGACAGTAGAAAGTGAGCTATTAACAAGGGAAACCACTGTACACAAAACTATGCAATCACTAGTTTTATCTGCAATCTTAGAAGCAGCCCTTCTGGAAGTCAATCATTCCCCCCTTGTGAGGTGAATCTCATTTTCCAGGTCAGTTAATAACTGATTTTTTTCTGGTGGTGTAAAGACCCCTGTCTTGAAAAGAGTAGTATTTTATTCCCAGAGAACAATGGCTTCTTTATGGCATAACCATGCCATTAGCCAACCCTGAGGGACAGTTTCAATCCTCATTTTAATAATGGAAATGCATTAATGTTGTACACTAACAAGGGTAGACTCCATCTGGGGCAGCCAGTTCTGTTTCTCGTTATTCTCTTTCTTCCATTCTTTCTTCTTCCTTCCTTCCTTCCTTTCCTTCCTTCCCTTCCTTCCTTTCTTCCTCCCTCCCTTCCTTCCGTCTTTCATTCTTTCCTTCCATCCCTCCCTTCTACCCTCCCTCCCTCCTTCCTTCTCTGTGAAGATAATTCTGGAAGGAAAAATAAATTCAAGTTTAGATAATGTGGTTGTTTTTTATAAAGAACTTATTATACTCAATATAATGCCTTTCACTTTGGGAAACTTCTTATTTTTAAATTATGACTGTGTATTTTCCCATTTGAGCCTAGTGAAAATCCCCAGAAGTAAATCCAATATGTATCATTATTTTGTGGATTAGAAGGTTGTATACCTTCTGTCAAAACCAAAAAAGAAGAAAAAAGAAAAATAATTCCACCACTCTATTCTTGTTTTACAAAAAGAGAAGAGAGAGGAAAAAACTCAGCCCCAAGGTGTCCTGAGCCCACTGTGAGTGCTCTGTCCTTGGGCTGAAGCATCATGTGAACATCCAACAGCAGCACCACCACCCAGAGGAGATCTGTCCTACTAAGTCAGGCATCAGGAAGGCGAGACTGGGGTCTGTCCAGCAGCAGAGTCTGTCCTTTCTCCTTCTTCCTCCACCTGGCTGCATTGTCCTGTGTTTCTTTCTTGCTGGAAAGCCGTGAGCAAATACACAAAGACAGTGACCACACAGGGGCAGACCATACAGGAGACAGTAACCCATCTCCACTGTTCTCCTTTGGGCAACCCCTTTCAGCTGTGAGGCCTCCAGCACATCCTCCTGGGGACTCCCAGGGGAGGCCTCCTTCACAGAGGGGCAAGGACCCATGGGCCACAGAGTTGCTGCCTTCTTCTACCTTCCACCAATTTGTTTAGAGATAGGGTTGTTGATTCATTTGATTCACTCAACAAATATTTATTTAGTACCTGTTACGTGCTAGACACTGTGCTAGGTGCTTGGTATAAACCCATGACCAAAACAGACACAGATTTAAAAAGCAGAGGAGTTTACATTCCAGAAGGGGCAAAACAAGATCAACACACAGTGTGTGGTACATTAGAAGACAATAAGGGATGTGAAAAATAAAAGCAAACCACACAGTGAGACATGAAGAGTGTGTCACTGGAATCCGTGCACAGTCAGAAAAGGCCTCATTGAGGAGGGAGTCTTATTTTATTTTATCTTTTTCTTTTTTTTTGGTTTATTTTTTAAGAGGGAAGAGGCTGAGGGAGAGGGAGAATCTCAAGCAGGCTCCGCCCTCTCAGCACAGAACTCATTGTGAGATCATGACCTGAGCAGAATCACCAGGATTAACTGACTGAGCCACCCAGGCATCAGATATGGGGAATTTTAAACACAGACCGGAGGAGGAGGGGATGTGAGCCATGCTGCTATCTGGGGAGAACTCCAGGCAGACAGAACAGCGTGGATCAGAACCATATTCGCCTAACATCTGGTACAGAGCCTCTGGCACCTCACCCAGTGGAATCTGATACGGGGAAGGGAAGGAGAACAAATGGGCGTTTTACAAAAAATCTATTACAAAGACGTTATAACCCAGGCCTCCCAGCTGTAATAACTCAGGCACTCTGTGGTGACACCTATGATTCACTGGCAAAAGTGTAACGGCCAGCACTCTAGGTGGGCCTGTGATGTGTCTCAGTCTCCATGGTGTAAGTACTTCCCTCGTGGTTCATTTCAAACTACCAAAATGAGATCACTGAACTTGGATTTGGAGCTAGCTCCAACACACCGATTCTCATCCTCTTCTATGGAAAAATGCCAAAAATGACCCCCAGTGTTTCAGGATTTCTCATCACGACCCCTTCCTTAATATTTCTTTATTCTGAGGTGGGACCTTCTTTCCCCTGCCTTCACACCCAGCACCAAAGTCAAATAAAGAATATCTCTTTTCCTCTCTGCTCTATAGGAAATTTTCTGGAGAAAGGCCTAAGCAGAGAAAGAAAACTCCAGAGAGACAAAGATGCAAAACAAGGAGTCAGGAGGCAAACGCTGAGATGAAGGGAGAGGCAAACCTCACCCCCAACACACAGTTCAACAGGGTGAAATATCAAGAACTTATCTCAGTCTGAAGCCTGAGACTCCAGCAGCGGGGGGCGGGGGGGGGGGGGGGGGGGAGGGAAGAAAAAAAAAAAAGAAAACACACTTAAAAGCAAGTGTACTTTCTACTTGAGAAAATGATCTGACTCTATCCAAAATATAAACGCAAGTACAGCTGTCCCTCCTGAGCTGGTTTTACAAAGGACATGGGCGGGGAGGGGGAGTGGGTAGGAAAGATAGGCCTATGTTTAAAACTAGGTTTGCAGATTTGTTTTAATCATAGCCTTTCGTAGTAGCAAAGGCAACTACATTGCAAGAAGCTGTCTGCTTCTCTAGGTTTCTTCAGAAAAATCAATCAGGACAAACAGAAGTTTAAAGTCCAATTAAAACAGGCAAGAAGATGTTGAGTTGGCCCCTGGCCTCACCCTTCTTTGCTGAGTACCAGGGCCAGAAAGCTCAGACATGCAGACAGGTTCACTTTGCCATTTCATTCACGAACAGGGGACTCTGGAAGAGGCCCGTGCCCTCTGGTTAGACTGTCCCAATCCATTCAGTGAAATAATCCTTTTGTGTTTCATTCAACTTTGGGTCCACTTGGAATGCTGCATTGAATCTATTTTGGAAAGCTACTGTGAGATATAGCCATTAGAGGTATTCTTAGGTCTTAGTCTCTGAAATTCCATTCCAGTTTGGTTCGAACAGAACCTACTCTGCCCAGTCTTCTGGATGCAATATGCAAGGTATTCTTTCTGTGCCCTTGATGAAGGGGAGAAACCCTTCCAAAAGATGCTGCTTTTCTTTTTGTCCTGTATGAAACATTTTTTTACCTACCTACCTCACTGAGTTCCTATTAAGACTAAGATTTAAATAAAAGTTAAGCACTTCGAGCTTTGGATCAAAGAAGTTTGGTAAGTGTATTATTATTGGTGGCCATCTTAATGGAAATCTACTTTTGTCTTCTAGGAAACTTTAGTACCTTTCACTAAACTCTAAATATGATTAAATTCTAGCATCTGTCATTTTATAGACCAGCCTCCCTTTCCACGATGTTTGTGTAAAGATGGCTCCTGACCCAATTAAGTACAGTCATCATAGCCTGCCCCCTGGGTCATAATGGTAGGGGTCTACATTTTGAGGCTGTATATTTCAGAAAGGCCTTTACAAATAAAAGAAGTCTCAGCTGCACAGGATATTCTACCTGGAACCAGCCAGGTGTGGGTTCTAGTCTGAATATATAGAATACTTTTTGTAACACCTCAGATCTCCTCCTCCTCACCTCTTACGCAGCCACAGCTGTTGCACAGGCTCTGAATAGCTCACACAGGTACTGTCTGACAGCAGCACCTCTACACAAGCTTCTTCCATCCCACCCTGGGGTTTGTCTGATCAGGAATCACGAGCTCAGGCAAGAATAAACTGGAAGTGCAAGAGAATGAATACCTATGGAGCAACAGCCGACCTCAGGGAAATAAACCAACAGATAGATGCTTCCTCCTTCCATCCCTTGGCAGATAGGTCTGTATCTCTGATGGGCTTCTCAGCTAAAGCACCCAGTTACCCCTGGAAGTGGTCAATCAGCTCTGTGATCTTAGGGAAGTTACTGGACATCTCTAAGCCTCTATCACCCCTTCAAAAACAGGGATACTATTACTTACCTTGAAGATCTATAAAGCCACCAATCTCACACCTGGTTGGCTCTTGTGAATATCAGCTCTAACCCTTTATAACCTACCTGCCATAACAATAAGCAAAGATATCCTTTGATCTAATTCTTCCTTTAGAATGTCTAACAGGCCATGCTCACTTCATGTTGCTCCTTCCAACTTTTCTTTAAATTTGATCACTGTTTATTTTTGAGAGAAAGAGACACAGAGACAGAGTGTGAGCAGGGGAGGAGCAGAGAGAGAGAGAGAGAGAGAGAGAATGCAAAGAGGCTCCAGGCTCTGAGCTGTCAGCATAGAGCCTGACACGGGACTCGAACCTACAGACTGTGAGATCATAACCTGAGCCGAAGTTGGACGCTTAACTAACTGAGCCACCCAGGCACCCAGTTATTTCCAACTGTTAATGATTATCATGATCACTCACACTTTGTTTTTCTCTTGTCTAAATTTCTGCTTTTGTCTTTCCTTAAAGCTCTCACTGTCCAACCTCTACATGAACATGGTAAGTAAAATTTTTCCAAATTCATCACACTCTTCTAAGAATTTGAGACAGTGTTTAGTGGGAAAGCAGAAAGAGTTCTGGACATAGAATCAGGAATCCCGGGTTCTAGTCCTGACCTGCCAGTGTCAGCCTCAGTGACCTTAGGCAAGAACCTCCACCTTTTGGTTCAGTGCCCCCAAATGTAAAAGGAGGTGGCCATTGAAGTCATTTCTGAAGTTCCTTCTTGTCCTAACTTATAATGTCTGAGCCAGATGTCAAATGTTGGTGAAGCGATCTCAGGTCGGCCATTTAAACCCGAGTGCCACCATTTGCCTCCTCATCCCCATCTTGTCCACTGAGTGGGATGCCACACCAAAACATCAGGCAACTGTTCACGTGACCACTCTGAATGCGTGCAAAATGGCATGGAAGGAGACTGTTCAATAACATGAAATATACATATATATATATCAGAATGTATACAGAGTATGATCTTATTTTTATAAATGGAAAAGTGCGCAAGAGAGAGGTGTATGCATAGAAAAATGTTTTAAGGTGCCTACACCACAACAGGATTAAAAGTGATATTTTTTTCCTTGTGGTTGCCTAACTTTTTAAGTGTCCTACAATTAGCATGTATTCATTTTTGGAATAAAATTTAAATAGGATCATGAATTGAACCTACTCTGTTCAGAGCAAGTAGCCTCTGACATTGCCTGAGGCTCCTACATCCTCAAATATCTCTCTAAGCAGTGGCTTCCTTGTAGTCTTAAATCTTCCTCCCCATTCCCATCATTCATCTCACCCTCTCTGTATGGAACAACTAAGTGGTGTCCCCAGGAGGCCCCTGTTAAATGCCCCTGTGTGCTTTTGGAGGAAAGCAGGAGACCTGAGAGCCTTGTCTGGACCTTTCCTTTGGTATATAGATTTCCTTCTCAGATGAGTTCATTCTCACCTTAGATGGCAATAACAAGTAACTCTTCAAAAAAAATTTTAAAAATTAAATTAAATTAAATTAAAAAAAAAAACCAAGTAACTCTTCAATGGCCTGAGGGTGCTAGGGACTACTTGAGGGAGGAGGCATCATGAATCAAAAAGGGTAGGTCCTAATGGTGGGCTGCTCAGAACCAGCCTCTGGGTAAAGAGATAAAGAGGAGGGAGATCAAGGGAGGTCAAGGATGGTGAGGAAGATATGTGATCCCAAAAAATCATTAGGAGGGAAAAGTTGCCTCCAAATGAATGGAGAAAAGACTTAATTCTGAAGTAAAATACTTCTGGTTCTAATCCTACCTACTAGCCACTGCTTTTAAGAAAAGTTACTCCAAGGGTACCTGGGTGGCTCAGTTGGTTAAGAGTCCAACTCGTGGTTTCAGCTCAGGTCATGATCTCATGGTTCATGAAGTCAGGCCCCATGTCAGGCTCTGCACTGACAGCACAGAACCTGCTTGGGATTCTCTCTCTCCCTCTGATCCTCCTCATCACATGCTCTCTCTATCTCTTTCTCAAAATAAATAAATAAACATTTTTTTAAAGTAACTCGATCTCTTTCAATCTTTGCTTCCTTTATCATAAGAGGGCTGGTGAAAAACCTATCTTGATAGGTTAAGACTAATGGAGAAAATGCCTCTTGAAGGGCCTATAATAATATCTAAATAAAGCAAGTCTTCTATAATTTCTACTAGTAATAATTTGAATTTATTGTTGTAATGTATATTAAAAATAAGCAAGCTTCCCGTGGGCTGCATTCCAGATGGAATTTGCAGGTAACCACAAGTAGTCACAAACCACCAATCACAGTATCTTTCATGAGTTTATCCAACAAAAATTTATGAGGCATCTGCTAAGTACCAGGCTCTGGGGAAATAAGCCCATGCCCTTAAAAAGTGACTGGTTGGGATAGTGAAGGAGACACGTACACAGAAAGGGAATCACAGTGTGATGAGTGGGTGAAAGGTAGGAAGGAGGTGCTGCATGCGCACTGCAAGAAGGGTTCACTGCCTGGGAAAATCAGGGAAGGCTTTACAAAGGAAGTGAGGCTTTATCTCAGTGTCTGAGGGGGTTGCTTTTGGTTAAAAAAAAGAGAGAGAGAGAACAGAAAGGGCATTTTACCGAGCCCAATCTGTGCAGAGTTAGAGCTGTGGAAGCATCGTGGTACACTTGGGAGACGGAATGACTTTCACTATGAATAGGGGCACTTGTATTCAGAAGAGGTGAGAACTGAAACAGGAGGACAGAACCATGTCAGGCCCGCCTTGCATAGCATGGTGAAGGGGTTTGGCAAGGTAGCATCAGCACAAACCTTTAAGCAGATGAATAAGAAGATCAGGTTTATGTTTTCACTCTAACAGAAGAATGGAGGCTAGATGGAAGTAAGGAAAGCCTCGAGGCAGGATGACCAGAAAGGAAGCCACTGTAATAATCCAGAAAAGAGATTCATAAGATCCCTAATACAGAGAAGCCAGTGGCAATAAGAAGTGTGACAAGCAAGGAGGACTCGGGTATGAAGGGAAGCTGACTCCAACTTGAGTCTAACATGACTGTGGGGCCTGCGGATGACATATTGGGCATGGGGCTAGAAATATGGATCAAGAACTCAAGACAGAAGTTGGATGAAAATTTGGGAATCATTAACATATAGATTGCAGTGGATAAAATGACAATATATAAGATCACAGAGGGGAAATCATTGTAAATTGGAAAGGGCCAATGACTAGGGAGACCATATACCCCAGTTTGCACATAACAGTCCTGGTTTACACCTGTTGTCCTAACATAATTATCCATAGCAACTTGTTTAACTGCAAAAGTGTCCTAGTTTACACAATAAATTTTATAGTTCCCTTAACTAATAACCCAACTTTGGGGACCATCAAAGAATAAAGGAGACAAAGAGGACTATCAAGAAGTAGAGGGAAAGCAAAAAAGTGGGCATCTTTAACAAAGGAATAGACCCCTAATTAAATGTATAAATTTCATGCTATCAAATAAAAAACAACAAAATTTTTATTGGAACTTTACCATTTAAACTAAAGTTGCCTATTAAAAAAATAAATTTTAAGAGACAAACCATGAAAATTCCCAAATAAAGGCAAGAGGGACAAGAACTAATTTTACCATGTACTTTTTTGTTTGTTTGTTTTTGTCTTTTATGTAGGCTCTACACCCAACATGGGGCTTGATCTCACAACCCTGAGGTCAAGAATTGGATACTCTATCAACTGAGCCACCCAGGAGCTCCCTAACTTTATGGTGTTTTAAATTGATTATAAAGTTACAACAATAAAAGAGGCTGATGAATCAAGTGACAGAAACATCAGTGGAATAGAGTAAAGGGTGTAAACACAGAACCAAACACATACGGGAGTTTAATACATGATAGAAGTGACTTTCCCACAGATGAAGTGAAAATATATTAATTATTAAATGATGTTGGGATAGTTGGCCAACCATCTGGAAGAAAACAGACTAGATTTTTATACATTATTCCTAGTCCTAACGGATAAAACATTAAGCATTTTTTAAGTTTATTTTTATTTATTCTGAGAGAGAAAGAGAGAGAGCAAGTGGGGGAAGGGCAGAGACAGAGGAAGACAGAATCCCAAGCAGGCTCTACACAGTCAGCATAGAGCCCAGATTGGGGCTTGAACTCATGAACCATGAGATCATCATGACCTGAGCTAAAGTCAAGAGCTGGATGCTTGGGTGGCTCAGTCGGTCAAGCCTCCGACTTCGGCTCAGGTCAGATCTCACGTTCGTGGGTTCGAGCCCAGCATCAGGCTCTGTGCTGACAGCTCAGAGCCTGGAGCCTGTTTCCTGTTCTGTGTCTCCTTCTCTCTGCCCCTCCCTCTCTCATGCTCTGTCTTTCTCTGTGTCAAAAATAAATAAAACATTAAAAAAAAAAAAAGAGCCGGACGCTTAACCAACTGAGCCACCTAGGAGCCCCCAAACAAACATTTTTAAAATAAATCGTAAATATACTAGAAGAAAGCATGATGCCTTTAAAAAAATCATCTTGAGGCAGATTTTAGGATTAAAATGGCCTTTATAACCATAATGTAAAACCCCAAACACATAAAGAAATGACTGATAAACTTAATCCCAATAAAAATTAGCATTTTTTTTGCTGGACAAAAAAACATGAATAAATTCAAAAGTCAAATAGTAATGTGGAAAAATATTTGCAACATCTGTGATAGACCAAACTTGACCTCTTATGACTCAGTAAGTAAAAGATCAATTAGTCCATTTTTAAGTGAATGAAAGACATGAAAAGGAAAATAAGAATTTCCACTCTACAAAAGAAAAGATGCTTAACCTCATTAATAATTTTAATTGCTTCTTTCTCAGGTTGGTAAAAAAAATTAATAACAGCTTTATTGAGATATAATTCACATATCAAAAAATCCCCCATTTAAAAGTTAATTCAGTGGTTTTTAGTGTATTCACAGAGTTGTAAAGCCATCATTGTATAGCTTTCTGAGCGTTGGTAAGTCTGGAGGTGATTATGGTCCTGTCCTCATGAAGCTGTCTAAGAGGTGATTAGGAATATGTGTATGGCAGGCTTGGCACAGTGCCCAGCCAATAGGAAGCCATTGGGCCAGCAGGAGCAGTTATGGTTATTACTTAGGGTCACACAGAGAATCTGGGGTGAAGCTCATGGTGGCACAAGACCCACTCTTCATACTTCTGCCATAGACACTTCCTGACAGTCATGTTAGGAGGTGTAGGTGAAGAGAATCAATGACTGTAATTGTTTAAAAAGCTCTGAGACAGCTAATATAATTGAGTCAGACACAACTTCCATCAGCTAAGCCAGTGATTCTCAAAGTTAAGATGGAACACCATTTGGTACACTTTTAGGAATATTATCCTACAAGTATATTTTCGTAAGTACTCAAAGGTATTTCTAACACAGTATTAAAATAAATATTTTAGTGAAGACAACAAGATTCAATTAGACACTACTTTTCAAAATAGGATACTAAACAGAATACAGCAGTTTTCAAAGTACGTGGCTGGTAAGCACTTAACCAACTCACCCTCATGAACACAGAGTATAAAAGGAGTTTAGAACTACTGAAAGATTTCAAGAAAGAGCTGTTGGTATACTAAGTCTACTTTCTTACTACTAAAGATTAGGATGGACCCCACTTGCCCCTCACCTCAGAAAGCTCAGTTTGTATCCCCTGCAGCAGGGGGACACAGTGGACTGGCTTTTGGCACATGTCACTAATTACACAAATCCTCAGGTCAGTCATCCCATTTGGGGAAAGAATCTATTCAGGATACTTTCCTACACAACTACAGAGGAAGTTCACATCAGCCACTTTTATTACAGGCTAGTCCTTCATTCATAAATGAAAGGGACCTCCAAAAATCTATAACTTTTTAGGAAAACCAGCATATTAAATGCAAGAACCAAAATAAACTAACTAAACCATTCAGGAAACAGAAAACTCAAGCAATAGAAAAAAACTTCAGAGAAAAATTCTAAATTGGTATCCTAAGATTCAAGAGGATATTGCATCCATTAAATAAGAACACCGTTATGAAAAGGAAACATCAGAAAAAAGAGAATACATGGAAAGTTAACATGATTGGCAACATAAAATTACTTAACAGAGGAGGTGGAATATTCACACAGATGTGGCCAAGGCTGAATTGGTAATGTATAACATAAAGCCAAGGAAATTTCTGAGAACATCAACCAAAAGACAAAGAGAAATATTGAGAAGAAAACTGTCAAGACAGAAAGGACAATCCAAGAGGCACAACATTCAGAAGAAGCTCAAAAGAGAGAGCGGGTAGAAATTGACATGAGGGAATAATAATAAGATAATCAAATATAAGAATTTTCTAAGCCGCATACTCTGGTCTTTAGGTTAGAGGATCCACAGAGTCTCAAGAAGGCAAATCAGGAAAAAAAAAGCTGACATACAGACACACTCTGATAAAATTTCAGAATTCCAAAATAAAGAGAAAATTCCTTGCAGAAAGGAAAAAACAGGTCATCCACAAAGGAACAATAGTTAGGATACCATCCAACCTCTCATGTGTGCCCCAATGCGAAGGCAATGGAACAAAGCCTTCAACATTCTGATGGCATGCTTCTGAACCTAAACATGCCAAGTACTTATTTATTTTCTCTTGGCTCCAAATTCTCCTCTTTTGCTTGCTCTGTGAAAATGGATCTGAGCCCTTTATTTTTCCTTACCTGCCATCACCAAAGCTTTGCCGGCAGATGACACAGTAGAGAGTGGGGCAGGTTTTGCATCCTGGATTTGGTGTGCTTACTCAGCAGACTGCTGCAGCACAAGCAGCCTCTCTAGCAGCTGCCTCCTGCAGGACAACACTGGCGGCAGCACCCAGTGGCCACAAGGACTCCTGGAGTCCCCTGAGCAGTTTTACAGTGTGGCTTTCTGCGAGACACTCACCTGTGAACAGTTTTCCCTAGCACCTTACGGGGTAGATTTCTAGCAAGTTCCAGAAGGTGGATTCCCAACTGGCATGGCTCCATAGCACCCTCTCTGCTCTTCAGTGAGCCATGGCTGGGCTTTCTCCAAAATATCTGGATTTCAGCTCTGGGATCAGGGTGGCTCTTCCTGGGCACTCTCTTGCCACTGTGGGGGTGGAACTGTTCTGTATACCTGATATTTCTATATTCTTTAGAGAGTTTTCTTTACTTCTTACTAGAGAATTCCTCATTGCTCCAATCCTCCATTAGAACTACTAATTCTTTATATTATTTTCCTGTTTAAATTACTGTGTGGTTTCTGTCTCCTGATTGGACCCAGAGTGATACACCAGATGGGATCGTGATGAGCATCAGTTGTGTATGAGAGTGAAAGAAAGGCATTTTCAGAAACCTAGCACTACAGCGAATTACTCTATACAGTATTTGACAATGGCCTTTAGCAAACCAACATTAGAATTTAAGAAAGAATAATAATTGTTTCTGGGGGCGGGAGGAAGGAACTATCACAAGAACCCAATGAGTAGAAAATTGAAGATGACAACTTTGCAATTGACTTAGAAAGCAACTGGGCCCAAATTAAAACAAGAGGTCAGAGGGTTCCATGAAGGTCTTCAAGAACAAGATGGTTCCATTTATGAGTAAGAACCTGAAGGCTTTTACAGACATGTTTTTCAGTCAATAAATAGAAAGAAAAATAATTCGCATCTCCAGGGGAGGAAAAACAAAGCCTGTGGAAGGGGAAAGATGACTTCAGATATAATGCAAACTAAAATGTGGGAAAAAAATGAGCCATTATCACAGGTAATAATAATAATAATAATAATAATAATAATCCATTTATTTGGCTTGAAACATTCTCCAGATGATGGCATAGCATGGCATATCCTTCTCTAAAGGTTGATTTGTGCTAGTTGGTTCCACTGGGAATAACAGTTACATAATTATGATATTATAAATGTTGTTCATTGCATTTAAGCTTTTAGGATCTACCTAAAGACAAAGCAGAAAGCTTTACTGCAGTTATGCAACAGAATATACATGCAGCTAACAAATGTAAATCTTGATAATGTGAAAATATTACAACTAACCAAAGCTAGGAGGGAGAAAAGGTGACGGAAGTGAAGGAAATACTAAACATAGAGAATATTCAATTTGTCTCATTTCACACAGTAGGGAATTAATATGTACTAAAGTTAATAACTCAAGAAATAAGTGTATATGTTTTTATACAAATATGCGTGTATTGTTTAATGATGGTAGTAGCCAAAATGATTTACCAACTGTGGTATTTCTTCTACCTACCCACTTCTCCCACTCATGAGTAGAGAAACCATATAATTTGTCATCCAAATAGGACACTTAGGAGAGTGAAACTGGGAGCTAAAAATAATTAACAATCATTAATCCATCAACAAGCATTAGCCAGTACTGTCTGGGCAAACCAAAATGTATGGTCATTCTATTCATAAATCTGTAGAACCTCTTCCATGAAGCTAGCGCAGGGTACAAAAAGGGAAATTACTTTTAAAGCTCGCCAAGTTCTTCATTATTTGGCTGGCAAACACAATAAGGATGGATGTGAGTAAAATCTGAGAAGACAAATACAGCCAAATTTAAATGGGTATTCAAATTGTTATAATGTACACTTCCTCTAATCCCACATGTAGGCAAGGGGAATTGCATTTGAATTCATCTGCTTTTCCAATCAGTGTAAGAAATCTTCCCTTCTCCAAGCACAAAGAGAAATAATCTCTCACTGGTGTGCCTGATTATTATGATTCTGTGATGTCCTTTAAATTTTTTGGCTAGTTCCAGATCTGTATAGAACAAACCAAAATAATACTTTTATCAAAAAACACTGGTAGTTGCTATTTTAGTGATCCTGAGTTAGGATGCACACAGTTTGCATGAATCACAAAGTTGAATGAACAAAATAAAATAAAAAGTCTATCTGGATTTAGAGAGAATAACCCATGGGGCCTCAATATGTGAGTGAGTGGGAGGCTTTGCAGCTCCCTTCCTGACCTACAGACTTCTGGAAAACCTGCTCGTCTTCAGCTTTCTAGATGCAGTAACTGTGTCTACAAAACATTCTCAAATACCACTCTGAGCTGGACTCTAAGCTGGCCCCTCATCAGCTGGGCCAGTGGAGCATAAATCTGTGCCAGGGAGAACAGGACCAACTTGGGAGGTGGGTCCTTTCACCCATAGAGCCACAAGGAGATTTGAGGTCCATCAGTCTGAAGAGAATCTCTTTAGTCTTTCACAAACCTCCCTTGGTCTTATAGAGACACTAGTAAGGTTCATGGGAAAGCAACAGAGAAGCACAGAACATCCTTTCTGTTTGTTATTTGCTTGTTGGTGAGGGGGTGGGGCATAGACATTTCTCCATATTTGGAAGACTTGTGTCAAAGAAATCATCATATATTTTCTGGATGACTCCTTATTGCTAATGAACTCAAAACTTGTGGGTTTTTAGGAATAAATTCCTTACTCTACTACCTTATCCTATTATCTTTTTTTTGAATAACAGCACCAAAAATTCTTGGCTCCCTAGGGACCATTTTGGTTACTGATGCTTGAAAAATCCCATCCTTGGAGGATAACATAAGCCCCAAACATCCATCCAAGAAGATGTCCTTCCACATGCTAAATGCTTTGTGCATCCTCAAATATTTCATCACCGCTTACAGAAAAGTATGCTGTTTCCTTCACCAAGGAGGCTAGGCAGTTGGCTGACATTCATGCTAGACCTCCAGTTGATAAAACAAACAATGACATGGTTCCAGACCAATCCTCTCCTGAGTGAAAATCTATTGGATGAAACATGGATCATTTAAAACAGTATTATATGTGCTCACAGGACACTACTCCTCCAGGATGTTTCCATGGCCATTTACATTTGGGAAACTCTGTTCACCATTACTTCTCAGAGATTCGTAATCCAGGTCACATATGAAATGCTCTTAGAAATCCTACTATTCAAAGAAATCTGTGTTTAAACCAGAATTCCCCAAACTTATTTTACCACTGAACCCTTGTTTTACATATCAGTATCAATTTCCCAGAAGACATGTGGAGAAGTGTTCTAAGAGAGAAAAAAAGAAGGGAGAGGGAGAAGGCATACAGAAGGGAAATATGAGAAACATTTTATTTTATGACAAGGACTCACTCAGTAACACCTTTCTGGGAATTAGAAACAGGTCATCTGATAGAAGAACCTATTTTTAAAATGTGTCCCTTCCTTGGGCTGACACAGCTGCATACTGGGCTTTGTCAACGGTGCTGGCTGGATTTTGGCCCCCACACGTACACTCTTGCCAAGAATCTTTGTGCAGAATACAACCTGCACCACTGTGTGTGAAGGCCCTACTTGACCTTATACGAATCTGTGACACATTCTCTGTCCTTTCCGTCACCAGAAACACGAAGACTAGGAAAGTCCATTCCACTGACACCCTAATTCCCGCCCAGATTGCAGTGGTTTTGTCAGAACATCAACTCTTACTTGAGCATAAAGGAAAGTCCATGCTTATGCTGTGACTGGTGTGAACATACCATTTTCAGGACCCTCTTTGAAAGTACCCAAGGCAGACGAGGTTTGATTAACAGTTCTTCATAGTCCCTCCACCCCCAAGTACGTCCCTCATTTTTCTCGGGCATTCGTTTTTCAAAATAATTCACCCACTTCTTTCCGCTTATGGGACAGGTGTCCCATCTGAGCACCCCAGATATTAGTGGCTTAACCTGCCACGCATCCCCATCCTCCAGGGCATGGACTTCTAGCTCAGGACCTGGAGAGTGAGCTCTGCCTTCGCTGTGCAATCTACACACACCATCAGGAGTATCTTCCTTAACGTGTGACACACGCTGCTTGTAGGTGGCTGCAAACCCCCTCCTCCAGCCGCTTGCCACACTGTGACTGGTACCTCAGCAGTTCAGAGGGCTTAGCCCCCAAGACCACAGGGAGGAGAAGGGTTAGAGAGTGAAAAAAAACAAGCATGTGGCATATGGAATTCGCCCAGAACGATCCAGATGTAGTTACAGTCTTAGCGCTCTCTTGCTCGCTCTGGCTCTCTCACCTGCGGGATTAATTTGCCCTTCTGTTATTATTATTATTTGTTCTGGGAGGTTTTCCTTTCAGTACAACATCTGGCACCACAGTTTCATACCCTACGGTTTCCTGGAAACATTCTCAGAGAGGAGTTTGAACCATCGCTATTGAAAGTGGCCCAGGCCTGAAACGTTGTGAGCTGTAATCTCGGCCCGCATCACATTCTCTCCCTTGTTTCCTTTGCAAAACATCATTGCAAGCAGTCACACTGTTTTTCAATAAGAGGGTCTGGCACCAAGCCCAGAGGTGGCTGCACAGGCCTTGTCCTGCCAGGGAGGGAAGATAGTGCCGACCTGACGCAAAGCCCTCCCGCTGAGTCTGGGTGGCTCCCGGGATGAGGTCAGAGTGCATGGAGCCTGGGAGCAGGCTGGGTGTGCCTGCGGCTCCCATCCTGGTCCTAGTCACATTGTTATCCATGTGGCTGTCATTATGAGCTGAAAAGACCCCCTAGGCACCCTAATTCCCACAGGGGAGCCACAGAGGTTCTCTGAGTTTTGAAAGACCTGAACCAATGAAGAATGGCAACTAGGAGACTCCGAAAGGGGCCCTCCTGTCTCTCCTTCCTCTCTCAGGTAATCACTCTTCTTCTCCTTTCTGTTCTTGCCTTGACTATTTTGTCACCCCCAGCTGTTTACCTGCAGAACTTTTCTCCTCCATCATCTTTGGAGTCTGGCTCCTTGCCCTTCAGATAGCAGCTTAAACATCACCTCCTCTAAGAAGCCTTCCCTGACCTCCCAGGCTAAAGTGGCTACCCAGTAGCTCCACCATATTAGCTTATTTTATTTTAATTCTCTGCATGGAACTAATGACTGAGAGTCTGTGGAAGGGGATTATGGGTGTTGCCTGTCTCATTCACCTGGAATAAGTAGCTGGTACATAGCAGGTGCTAAGTAAATACTTATTGAAAACATGGGAGTTTGTTTACTGGCCCCAGTACTTACTTATTGCATGACCTTGGGAAGATTACTTAACCTCATTGTGCCTTGGTTTCTTATCTAAAAACAGGGGTGATTATAGTGCCTAATTTCTGAGACTGGTAAAAGGATTAGACAAGATAATCCTTGTACAGTCCTTAGCAGAGTGCCTGGCACAGAGTGGACACTCAAGAAACATTAGCTATTTTCATTATCAGTGTGTTAGCCCACTAACTCTCTGGTCACCTCTCAGTATTCACTAGCTTCCCAGCTTAGCCAGGGCCTGAAGGAATGCAGAGGAGTCGTGGCTATGGAGAAAGACAGATGTAGGGGAGCCTCTATAGGGAAGTATGCCAGGAGAAGAAATGTCACAGAAGAGCTCATGGGATCAGGCCAGAAAAGTAACACCTTCTATTTCCCAAATAAGAACTACTCCTTTCAGAAGGGCTCTTTCCTTCCCCCTCCTCTTCTCCTCCTGTCCCTGCCAACTCCACAGAACTGAGCCTGGCCTTATACTTGTTACCAAGCAGCTGGGAGCAGAGGTCAAAGTGACACTCTACAGACAGAGCAGCTCCAACCTGGGCTGTTTCACCATCTTGCCTGAGGCCAAGGGACAAGTGACCATTCCCTCTGAGCTGTGCCACCTAAAAATAAGGCAAGTAAAAACATCTGATAAGCCACCTTAATGTCAGATATGACATTAAGAGGAGAAAGGTGAGTCTCCTTTGGTTATGATCACAGTTCAGTATGGGCTCAAGCCTATGACACCGTCAACATTCTATGCACTAGAGAAACAGAGCCACTGTGCATTGGGATTTGGCATTTTCTGGATTAATCTGGCTACCCAAAGGGAATGGACACACTGATTTTCACAAGGACAAGGGACTGTGTACTCCTGGTCTGGAGTCTCTATCACACCTTCTCCCCACCACACCCCACCTCTTAGCATTGCAGGCACCTCACCTTCCCAAACCCAGTCACTTTGAACCTGCCATCAAGCCCCAGCTGATGCTCTTGGATTGCATCCATGGACAGTGCCTGGTATTTCACTGAACGGCATGGGGTCATTCCCATGGTGTGGGACCCAGCACTTTTATTAGTGCCAAATCATATGTTGTGCCTAGTAATAATATAATTTCTCCAGATCATTCTGACTTCCCCAAAGTGATTCTTACTCGGTTTACATTGTGGTGTTGTCTCTCACCAAGGAGAAGACAAACCCCCCAGGTGGACAAACATCCATCTACCTGCCGACAGAGGACAGCAGAGGAAGCTGCGGCTTCAGGAAGTTCTTGCAGCTCAGCCAGAATAATCAGTTATAGGCCCCCACCCACTCTACTTTCTAGATATTCCTCAAGATATTCCTGCTCAAGCAAGAGAAGACACAGAGGTCTGTCAGGTCTTATTTGGGTTTCCTCATAAGCCTGAGACCAGGATTTGGGGACGAGTGCTTTATGTGGAGGTGGCCAGTCTCATGGTAACAAAGCTGGAAACTGAGACAGTGAAAGGAGGCGAGCCAGTGAAGAGGCATCAATGACGAATTTCCGGCTACAGATAGATGGGGCTCTGTCCCGTTGAGATCTCTTAGGAACCCAGAACTGATTGCTGTGGGGGAAGGAAGCTGGAGGATTCACCCACCAACGTCTGTCCCTTATTGGCTGAGGGTTGCTCCTGAGGTGTTAACTCCCCAGTGCCGTGCCCCGGAAGCACTGCCAGAGAATGTCCACAAGGCAGAGAGCTCAGGAAGCCACTGGGCCCATACAGGATCTGTCTGTGGGTGATGTTCAGGGTAGACTAAAGGGATTTGAGCCTTACTGGACAAATCCTGCTACATCAGGCTTTCTAATGACCAGTAATGAGCTTCTTAAAAACAGTGCCCCATGGATAAAGGCATTTGAGAACATCTATTTCAGATTTGTCTTAACTTCCTAGAAATTCCTTCAACAATGCTTAAATAGACACAGTTATATAAATCAGCCTATGATTTCTTTGAAAGAAAAATTCATGGGCAAGCAAAGCCTCCTCCACTAGTGGCCTGAGTTCTATCTCCCTGGAATTGCAATAAGAGCCCAGAGTTCTGAGTAGACACTTTGCTTTGGACACTTTGGGAGGAGGTCAGATCTCACCAGTTTTCCATGGAAACCAAGCAGGAAAAGATATAAAGTTGCCTGTTTTGCAAAGGTTTGAAGTTCAGATTAATATCATAGCAGGGAGGCACACACCCCTTCCCTAAGGACAGGGTAAAGTGAGCTCAGGAACTGGTGAAATAAACTGGATCCTAATGAAAAAAAAAAAAAAACCAATAATAATCTCTTCGCAAGTACCTCTCCACCCACCCTTCTGGACATGCCTACTCTCACAAGCCCTGGGCAGGAACAACTTACTTTGAACAACACAGAGCCATATCAGGGATCATTTTCCTGGAATTCAGCCATGGAAAAATTCACCCAACTACCATTTGATACTTTTGATGTCCATGGAGCTCCCACCCCCTCGGGCACTGTGTAACCTCTATAGGGTCTCTGGATAATATCCTGCTTTAACTAAATACCACACTGATAACTGCCAACAGAGAAGAATTTTCCACAGGCATTGCTGCCTCTGTTACATTCTCAAAAGGGGCAGGTGATTCCACATGGAAGTTTCCAATAAAGATGGAAAGTCTCCTTACTCCTGGGCTGCAGTCCAAGTTGAGGGGCGACCCTTTATCAAAGAGATGTAATGCCAAGAATTTTTCAACAACTCTTAAGTTGCCTAGAATGAAAATACTTACAATCAGCTTACCCATTCAATGGTAAGAGGGTTGTAGGTTGTAATGATTAGGTAGTCAAGAGCCCTAAGTTCTGGTTGACATTCTTCTAACTAGTTTTATGGCCCCAGATGAATCATTTGACTTATCTAGACCTGTAAAATAAGGGGGCAGTCAGGGTTTACAAAGAGTCAGCTTCCTAGAACAGTGCCCCAGCATCTCCAATAGAGACTACACAACATAAACAATGCCCTCACCCCCTAGAACAGTGTCAGTCATGTAACAGGCATTCCTTGTTCAGTGGCTCAATGAATGGATGTGGCAAACATGTCATTGTTTCTGATTTCTGTTTCACTGGCAGGCACTGTTAATCAACTATGAAAGCTTTTCATACCCAACTGGATGCAGAATCAAATTCTCAGCGTAAGTCTCCAGATAGGTACAACCAATCCATTGGTGCTAACATGTGAAATGATACCTATCTGCCATACCTAGATACACTAGGATTCTCCCAACATTCAACTTCTCTGGTAAGAGAAATACTAAAAGGTAGACTATTTGTCACTCAGAAAAGATAAATATTATCATGGATGAATCTTTCAGTCTACTCTATATAAGGATCTGGATTTTTATTATCCTGACTAGGGCAAGAAATACTTTTGATCAGTGAAGACCCCATAACACCAGGCCACTTGGAGTCCCTGCAGATAAATACACATTTCTAGACCCCTATGGAAGTCATTACATTTCTAATCCCAACCACACAGAAGAAAACCAGCTCTGAGGCACATCCCTACCCCAGCAAGTAGACACCTTTCATCAGTGCTAACTCTAGAAGTGTCCAGCCTCTGGAATCTGGTTCATCATTTGGGGAACATGCTTTCCCACTGACTTCACCCAGGTGAAATATATTACAAAGGGTTCCCCAGGGAAACAGAGTCAATAGGATATTAAATATCAAGAGAGATTTATTATATGGAACTGGCTCACATGATTATAGAAGCTGAAAGTCCCATGATTTGCTATCTACAAGCCAGAAACCCAGCAGAGCCAGTCACACAGTTCAACGGCCTGAGAACTCTCCAGTAGTAGTAGTAGTAGTAGTAGTAGTAGTAGTAGTAGTTGTTGTATAGTAGTAGTAGATGGTATCAATTCCAGTCAGACCCTGAAGGCCTGAGAAGCATGAGCCCCACAGCAGGAAAAGACTGCCAGCTCAGACAGACAGTGTCAGTTCAACCTTCCTCCACTTTTTTGTCCTCACGAGTCTGGATGAGGCCCACCTGATAAATTGGGAAAGGCAATCCACTTTACTCAGTCTATTGATTCAAATGCTAACCTCTGCCAGAAACACCCTCATCGACATACCCAGAAATACTGTTTAATCAGATATCTCAGCATCTTGTGACCTGGTCAAGTTGACATATAAAATTTACCATCACAAAATGTCAAGGACAACAATGGAAAGAAAGAAAGAAAGAAATGAAAAGAAAAGAGAAGAGGGAAGAGAAGAGAAGAGAAAAGAAAAAAGAGAAGCCAAGAAAAAACAATAAAAAGACAACAGAGAGTGAAACAGGAAGAGTGGATTTCCAGGACAGAAACTTTCAATGTTTCTACCTCCACTGCCTGAGCTGCCTGGTACTAATCTATGCCTGCATAGCACTAATCTATGATCCCCCTTTGGGAAATCTAAAAGATGGTCTCAAGGCACAAAGATTAAAGCTTACCAAATGGCTTTCAGAATATCATCAAAATAACCCTTAGGGTGTGAAGTTACTTATCTCCACATTTAAATACAGAGCTGCAGACCTTCTTAGGGGCAGCTGAAGAGTTCCGTCTACCCGGACTGTCCCACGCTAAATTAACTCTCTGCTTTTCTGTAAAAGGTAAACACATGAAGTGGATCACTTTCCACTATATAATATGCAAAGCACTGGGGCACAGATGTTCCCTCTGGCCAAAAAAAGCCAGTTTTCAATGTGTTCATCTACTGTTCATTGTCTCTTGAGGTATGAACCTAGAGAAATAAATTTTCTAGAAATCTCTGGGTATGAAAAGAAATGGTTAAGGTTTGAATTCTTAGTATCTTTAGTTGTTGGAAGGGTTACTTTATTGGCCCCAATAACTACCATGAGACTTTAACTGTTACTCATGTTGGTTTCAATTAAAATCCCCAGGGCAGTAAATTAGTAAATTAGCGGATTTAACAAGAAAGAGCCTAGGGATCTAAGAAGCAGAGAAGTTGCTAAGGCAAAAGGGCAGGGGGCCTTCAGTTAATGGCTCCCCCAGGGCTGAAAGGTCATGCCTTCAAGAACTGTCACACTTGGGGAACACAGACCAAATGCATTGCTTGGTGCCCTATCAGCCTAACATAGTACCATGCTTACTTGAATAATACAAGTTTCCTCTAGAAAGGAAACACAGGAGACAAAATGCTAATGTGCCTGATCTGCAACTAAAGATACTCTTAACAGAAGGACATTCTTGGTCAGCACAATTTTGACCATAGAATTATTCCTGTCTCTGGCAAACAGCATGCTGCCCACCGAAGATTTTGCTCCCCTCCACAGCACACAGTTGTTCGTGAGCAGTAGCAGCCCAGCCAGGACCTACTTAGTGATCTAAAAATTGAAGAACTTGTCGTAAAGGCAGAGGGTCTTTAATAAACGCTCACCTAGTTCTAGAAGTTGTTCCTCATGCCAAAGGGCGCTCATCGAGGAATGTGAGTGCAATGGATGTGATTGAAAGCAAGCATGCTTTCTTTATGTATCTGTCCTTCTCCCATTTCCTGGCTGGGTATTGACAGCAGGGAAACGCTGGGAGCCATGCACTGACAAGACCACAGAGCCTCTGCCAACCTGGACCATGAATGCCTGTGGGAGGTAGAGCCGACCTACTTTTAGCCAACCAGAAGAACGTCCTAAGAAACAGCATGTTTGTATTAAATCGCCAGAGTTTTCTATAGCAGTTAGGTTGCTCTAACTAATCCACTGTCCCTCATTAGAAGAGTTCGAGCCCAGCCATTACTCTCATGCCAAAAAACAGCATACTCCTGCACCAACATGTAGCATCCCACAAACTCTCAACAGCCCCAGAATTCTAGATTATTTCCATAATCACCTTCATCAATATTGCTTTGCTTCCAGGAACATATTCATCAGTAACCTGCTACCCAATAGGAGATGGGTCACCCCCTGGAGAAGTGAGAGTTTCATTAGTTTGGGTTTGCAAAGCATCTGTTTGTAATGCTGCCAACTTACCAGATACCTTTGCCTTTCTCTTTAATGTGCATTCTATAATCCTGAGACATTAGTTGTGTGACTCTGACCTTGTCAAATATGCATGCACTCAATTCCAATTAGGCTACCAGTGTTAGTGTATGAGGCTTTCTGAGTGGCCCGGATGTGCTGAGTCCAAAACAATTTCACATATGGTCCAAAAAGCGCACCTTCCAGACAGACTTAACCTGGACTCCTCATCACCCCTACCCCCACTCTCCACTAAGGTCCCGTGCAGATTCCTAACCCTCCCTTCAGGCTCACAGTGTTGAGCCTTAGATGCTGAGTCCTCAAGGAGCAAGAGGCACCACAGATGTGTCATGCTGTGAAATTTCATGGGAGAAAACCCCTTCCTTGGGTGGTCATGTGGAGAAGCTGCCTGGAGCCGTGATGGTAGAACTGCCCTGTAAAGGCGGTGATCTGCTGGAGCCCATCCCCCCCAATCTGAGCACACCGATGAGGGGTCTCTCTCCCAATTCCACGTTCACTGACAGCACACTGGTAGTAGCTTGAAGTCAGCCCTGGAGAAAGTATTTACACATGGAAACGGGCATGCACTATAAATCGGTACTTTGGTATGTCCCAGAGAACTGATGGCTAACATTTACCGGGCACCCTGCATGAAGGGGAGATGCTGGCAAACCACCCCACAAACAGGAAACCATGGAAGGAGCTCTGTCTCCCTGCCTCCTTCCTTCTCAGAAAGGCCAGGGACAACACCTATCTCCAGAGCAGTGAAGAGACCCTGTTGGGAATGCTCACGGATATTGACAGAACTTTTGTTCTGAATTTGATGAGAAAAGAGATCGAGGGACAGTGATTTTCCAGGGCACATAATGTGCACAGCGATGCTGAACCCACCACAGACAGATGGGCTTCAAGAGGCAGATTCATCATTTTGGATGTGACAAAATGGATCCTACCTCAGTAATCAGATTCTAATTACTTGCTCTGCCACTCACCTGGGCACTTTGCAGGTCTTCTGAGGTAGAAGAAAGGAAAAAGAACCAAGCTCATTGTCAGGCTGTCAAGCCCAGTGCTGGGCATTTTTCATGAGTTAATGCAGTTGACCTTCACACGGTCCTACGTCTGTGTGTTAGTATACCCACTTTTCCAAGAAGGGAAAGGAGGCTACCAGAGGTCAGAACGGTAACTTGCCTAAGGTTATACGCTGGTAAGGAGTCATACACTGATCTGGGTGTGTCTGACTCCAATATCCACTCCATTTGTGTCACACTGCACTGTTCCTAAGTCTTGTTTTATTTATCCGTGGAAATGCAATAAAAGGAACAGCCACCCCCGCCTCATGAGAAATTAATGGTAAATCTGTATTTCTTAAACAGCAGCTTTGTTGACATAAAATTCCCATGCCACTTTTAAAGTGTACGATTTGGTGGGTTTTAGTATATTCACAAAGTAGTACAACTATAACCACTGTCTAATTCCAGAACATTTTCATCACCCTAAGAGAGAAACCCCACACCCATTAACACTCACTCCCTGTTCTCTCCTCTCTGCAGCCCCTGGCGACCACTAAGCTACTTTCTGTCTCTGCGGACTTGCCTACCCTGGACATGTCACATAAACGGAATCCCGCACTGTGTGGCCTTTTGTATCTGGCTTCTTTCAGTTGGCATAATATTGGCAGATCTGCATTAAAGTTCACAGAGTTCGACAGATGAAATCCACTAAGTTGAAAGGCAAACATATGCAGTTTTATTTAAATACCACTATGCAACAGAAGCAAGGCAGAGAACATGAAGTCCTAGCATCGATGTGTTTTTGTATTCAATTCTACCACATATACTGAGTGCTTGTTATATGCTAGACACAAAACAAACAAAATCCCTGCCCTCACAGAGCTTATCTTATGGTGGAAGGAAACCAAATAAATAATGATGGTGATGATGATAATAAAAATATTATGCTAGAATATCTTAATTAACATGTGTGAAAAAAGAGCAGATTTGGGGGATCATGGATGCTGGAGGAGGCCTCTAAGTAGTCTCCAGAATACATTTCTACATTTGTACATATCTTTCTCTCTCACTAACTGCCTACTCCTGCCCCAGGTGCTGTCCTAATGGGTTTCTGGATGGCTGATAGCAGGGATAACCCTGGATCCCTGTGAGATTGTCCACCTCAGATTACTGGGCATCTTTTCCACCATGGGTAACAGACCAGCTGATGACTCTGACTCATTCTGTGATAGGTTCAACCAGGCTCCCTTCCTCTCTGAATTCCTGAGCGCAGAAGAGACAAGAAGTTCCCGTCATCTCTTCTCCCCAGAGAAGCAGCAAGAACACGGTCACCCCCAGCCTAGGCGGCAAGTGCCCTGCTCCGGCGTCCACACACCCCCTCTCCTTGGCCCTACATTTCATGCATTTACCAAAGACCTGCAGCGTCTCTTGCCAGATACTTCATGGTGTACTACTGGCCTTGGTCTGAAGCTTCCTGGAGTCTGGTGAGGCTTCCCAGCTAGACTCCACATCCTGCCCCTTCAACGAACAAATGATTGTCCACTCGAGCTCTCCTGCTGCTGCTGCTGTTGCTAAAACACTAAGCTCTTTTTCAGCCCTACATTTATTCTTCTAAATACAACTAGAAACATTTTCCTCCCAGGTAACTTCCCCATCTCCAACATCAACAAGAGTTATTAGGCCATAAGAATCCACACCCAGGAGCATGGATGGGGCCTACAGAAATCTCAGTTTTCTTCCGAGAAACACTTTCTTCTTCCACCAGCAGTACATACTGCTGCATTTACAATTTGTCACATTTTTCAACTAGAATTTTCTTACTATAAAAATACTAATGCCCTTAGAGAGAATATAGAAAATACCGAAAGGGAAGGCAAAAGTCATCCCCTGTAAGGCAGGAGTCTCTCAGATGGCCCCCGATAATCTTTCGTCCTGATGATCTTTCATCCTGATAGTTACGTCCTTGTGAAATCCCCTCCCCTTGCCTGTGGGCTAGACCTCGGGACTCACATCCAATGAACCTGATACAGAAAATTCTTGGATATCACCTCTGAGATGAGGTGTGCAAAAAAGAGTTAGCATAGCAGGATTGAGACTGTCATCCTTAGGAAGGCCTGCTTATAAAGGTTGTCCCTTGGCTGAAGTCTGGGAACTTGGATTTCAGGAGTTTTCCCACCATTCCCTGATAAGAAGGGCCCACTGTACCTAAACTGTTTGTGCAAACAATATGGCTTCTGCTAAGCACCAGTCTCCCCTCTGGGAGTCTGGAATTTTGATACATGCCAGACAGAGGGTGCCTATGCCACCAACCCCTGCTAAAACCCTTGAGTCACTAATGAGGATCCCTGGTAGACAATACTTCATACATGTTGTCACAACTCACTGCTGGGGAAATTCAGTTTTCCCTGATGACTCCATGAGGAGAGGACTCTTGGAAGCTTGTACCTGGTTTCCTCCAAATTTTACCTCATGCACCTTTCCCTTTGCTGGTTTTGCTTTGCATCTTTTCACTGTAATAAATCATAGTCTATATGCTATGACTATAGAGAATACAACTATGTGCTGAGTCCTGTGAGCCCTCCTAGGGAATCATCAAACCTGGGGATGGGAGGGGGTCTTAGGGACCTTGACACATTAGGCTACCAAAAGACTATGACTTCTCTCTCTCTTTCTCTCTCCTCTCCTCTCCCTCCCTCCTTCCCTCCCTCCCTCCCTCCCCCTCTCTCTCTCTCTCTCTCACACACACACACACACACACACACACACACACACACACACACTCTTCTCCAGTTGACACTTGAGATGATTAAGGCCCTGCCATCACCTGTTCTGTAGCCTTATGAGAGACCCTGAACCCGAGGACACCCAACAAAGCCACATCTAGATTCCTAATCCACAGAAATGATGAGATAATAAGTGTTTGTTGTTTAAAGCTAAGTTTTATGGTAATCTATAACACAGCAATAGATAACTAATATACCCTTATGTAAAGATCATTACTGTTTATAATTTAGGGTAATCTTTTCAAAGGATTTCTATACCCATATATATATATATATATACATATATATATTATATATATGTGTATATATGTATATATATACACACACACATATATGTATATATATACATATATATTCATTATATATATGTATATATATATATTCATTCTAGTAGAAACTGAATTCCTTAAGCACTGTTGGTAAAAAGCAAAGGCATAAGGCAGAAGTACAATATCTCCTTTTAGTACTATAAGAAATGTTTCCATTCCAGAGTGGCAGCTGGTATTTTTTGAGCCAAACTGTCCCCTTTTTTTGGGAGAGTAGGGAGAATAGAGGAAAGGGTCCCTTTCATAGCCTTTTCAGTCATTCAATTATAAGAGCCCATCTGAAATGGGAGGCTGCAGACACTAAGTTAAATCACTAAGTATAATAATTTAAATGTTATTATGCTCCATGTGGATGGAATTAATTTGTACAAATTTTGTTTCCTTTTAGGAAAATAGTTTTCCCCTCTCCAGAGTCTCAGAAGTATTGGTGGCAAAAGTTCCTGGGAGGGGACATAAATTTAAGAACACAAGCTTAAAAACCCTCTTGAGAGAGGAGTGAGAGTTAGGCCTTGCAAAATGGTGATCAGTAGAACAGGAGAGACAAAATCAATATAGGACACATGGATACCTGGGTGAGACTGACCCAAGTGCAAGTTTTCTGGAAGCAAACATACTTTTCAGCACTCAGGAAAACTGTACTGAGCATCACAGCTTAGTCTTACCTGTGTTTGGGGAACTACAGGGAACTCATTGTTGTCCGTGATTCTGCAAAGTGTCAAAGGAGAGAGGTATTAACCTGGAGAAGCCGGCATCAAGAGAGCAACAGGTGACCTGCAAAGGAGTGAAATGCCAGAAGAAGTGATGAGAGAACAAGCAAGGGAATCTTCTAGAAGAAAGAGCAAACCTCTTACAGTCAAGCTAGATGGCGGCTTCGGACACAGGATATAAATATTAAAAACAAGTATAGCCTCTGGGTACCTGGGTGGCTCAGTCAGTTAAGCACCTGACTTCAGCTCAGGTCAAGATCTCACGGTTCGTGAGTTTTGAGTCCCAAATTGGATGAGCACAAGCCCCACTTCTGGGTGAGCCCCTTTTCTCTCTCTTTCTCTCTCTCTTTGTCCCTCATGACATTCTCTCTCTCTCCCTTTCTCCACCCTCCCTCACTTGCTCCCTCTCTCTCAATGAAAAAAAAAAAAAGGAAGTGTAACCTCTTGAGACTAAGAAGCTAGAAAATCAAAGTTACACACATTTTTATAACAAATTGTAATCAAACTGAACATGTTGTTTATAGCCTGCTTAATTAACTTAGAAATACGTTGTATCTTAAAAATTCATCTACAATTCAATTTGTACTGGCCTCTAACTATTTCATCATATGGGAAAAACATAATTTGTTTTACCCATTTCCTATTATTGGACATGGAGGTCATTTCCAAATTTTTATCACTAGTATAAACAATGCTGCAATGAACATACTTGCTTTAAATCTTTGTCCAAAACTGTAATAATATCTTTAGAATATATTGCTAAGAATGGAATTGTTAGATCAAAGGTTAAACACATTTTATGAGCTTCTGATCCATTTTGCCAAACTGCTTTCCAGAAGCATTATACCAATCCAAATTCCTGCCAACAGGGGATGAGGGCATAATTTGTTCCACCACTTAGCCAAAACTGAATATTATTTTTTTATTATTTTTATATGATACATATGTATGTTCTTATATTTGCTTAAACATACTATAAGAGAGATGTGGTTGAAAATTACCTTTTTGTCTGGTTTTTATGTGCAGCCCAGTATAAACAATAAATGTCATTCTAGACAGCCTTCGGAACTACTGAAGTAGACAGAAAAGTAAGCCATAGGCCCAGCGGTCACACACTGCTCACCGCAGTAGCCATTTCTTAGATGAGTCTAAACGTAAGTTCTATTGACTACAAAAGCTCATTCCTTTTGCATTTTACATTTGCAACTTATTCATACCCAGTTAAAGAAAAGCTTTTCTTTTGCCAAAAAAAAAAAAAGAAAGCTAAAAATGGATGAAATATATATAAGTCTTAGAGAACTGGGAAAAAAAAACGGAAAGAAAACTATTTTCTAGCTAAGGGAAGTGACTATTGCTATTGGCAAGTTGGGAAACACTGTTCTTAAACCAGGATTTTGTAACAAAGGACCAGAATCAAAAACATTCCATTTCTATTTCCTTGTCTCATCTGAGATTCTGTGCCCTGCTCTTCTGCCATGTTCAGGTACTGAGAGAACTTACCTACTAATGGTCCTGGGGAGAAAGAAAGGGGGGGGCCTCAGATTAGAAACAGTGTTCTAACTGCTGGATTTTATCATTTCCTCACTTACTAATGATTTCCAATTTTTTTATAGGAAATGTAGACCATGCTTAAATATAAAATGTCATTCATTTGAGAACTTTTGAATAAAACTCAATGCTGCAAAAATGTACTGAATAAATATTAAGTGCTTTATTGGAATAGAGGAGGGGAGATGTGGGTGACCAAGAATGAGGGACAGTCACAGGTTCCATCCTCAGGGATCTTCCCAGCTAGTGCAAAGTGGGGAGACACACACACACACACACACACACACACACACACACACACAGAGCCAACAACAATGCCTGTCCTAGAGGAGAAGCTGAACAGTGATGTGAAAAACCACATGAGTGAGAGGAGAGGAGGGAATGACAGAGTAACTGAAGATACAGACAGATTCAGGGAGGAGATGGGCTTTACCTCACCTTGGAGAGAAGACATTCCAGAAAATGTGAAACTTTGGCGACAGTAAAAGGAGTATTGGCTGCCAGGGGTTGAGAGGAGTGAGAAACAATTAAGTGAAGCACAGTGGATTTTAGGGCAGTGAGATTACTCTGTGCCATACAAAAATCATAGAGACATGCCATTATGCACTTGTCCAAACCCACAGAGCATATACAACAGAGCACTAAGGTAAATTGTGGGCTCTGGGTGGTTATAAGGTGGGTCAGTGCAGGCTCAGCAGTTGCAACATATGTATTGTTCTGGTGTGGGATGTTGACAAGGGGAGAGTGTATGCATGTGTAGGGGCAGAGAGTCCGGAGGAAATCTGTTACCTTTCTTTCAGTTTTGCTATGAATCTATAACTGCTCCAAAAAAATAAAATCTTGCAAAAAAATAACATGCAGTGCTAAGGAAAATGAACCTGACTCTGCAGACCATTGTTCTCAAACCCTTGATCACATACTCCATTCATTAAGAAAAAACCTCTATGCACACACCCTAATACAGGCATATGCATTTAACTACTTGTAAATTATATATCTGATCTACTATATTAATGCATCATACTATATATAATAAATTATATATCATATAAATGCACATATATATGCATTTATACACATATAAAATGATATTTACAGGAAAACATTAACTAAAAAGGATGAGATTATAATATCCAAATGTTTTACAATGTGTAATAGCTTCATACTGGTAGAAACACAACCTCAAAGCACAATGTACTTCAAAATTGCATGTAAAACTTAAATTTCAAGGAATCTTTCTTGATAACTTTGAATTTATTTAGCTGCTTCTTGCCAGAGCTCCTTAGAGGACTAGTAAGGTGATGACCTCATTTTTTGATATGTTGAGCTGAAGACTCTGGTGGTACATCCACAAGGAAATGTCAAAAAGAGACGTGATGATATGGATCTAAAGCAGTATTACTAGGCTGAATAGTGTCCTCCCCCAACTCATGTTCACCTGATACCCTGCTATGTGACCTTATTTGGAAATATGGTCTTTGCTGCTCTATTTACCAAGTTAAGGTTAAGTCATACAAGGTCAAGGTGGCCCTAATCCAATGTCTGGTGTCCTTACAAACAGAAAGAACTTTGGATACAGACACACAAAGAGTAGGAGACCATGTGAAGACACAGGAGTCATGCAGGTACAAACCAAGAAACACCAAGGACTTCTAGCAAGCACCGAAAGCCAGAAGAGGCAAGGAGATTTCTCCCCTAAGAGCCTTCAAAGAAGATATAAGCCTGCTGACATTTGATTTCAGATTCCTGGTCCCCAGGACTAATAGCAAATAAGTTTCTGTGGCTTTAAACTACCCAGTTTGTGATACTCTATTACAAGAGTCCTACACAACTAATATAAGCAGATTCCTCATTAGGGATCATTGTAAGAGTAAGAACTGTAATTGGAGGAGGTGTGCAGCCCTTCTAGAAGCCTCAGAGAGGGGAGGGAAGAACTAAACCAGAACGAGGGCAAAGAGAAGGGGAGAAGCAAGCTGAGAAGCCAGAGTGGGACCCTGGATGAGAGATCAAGAAATGGGAAGGATCTTTTGGTTCAAAGAGAATATTCGCAGAATGAAGGAGATGGCTAGGTTGGTGGCAGGATGGACAGCAGTGTCATGATGTCAAAGCAGGAGAATTCTGAAGAGGGCTGGGATAGTCAGTGGAGAGAGATGACCCCAAAATATTGCACAAGATGCAAAATCAGAGAAATGCTTACAAGACAGGTCATCAGTGAACATCTTTGACCCCAATAATCCAAAGAAAAGAAGCTCTGTATACCAAAAATGTCATGACCCCACCAACATCAGTTAGAAAGCTATGCAGTCCAAGATACATTAAGTGAAAACATTAAGTTTAAAAACAGTATAGAGAAAATCAGAACATATACCAAACTATTAAAATGCTGTTCCCTAGAGACTTCCACATCCTACCTCACATATTCTTAAGCATTAGCATCTTTTTTTACAATAAGAATTTAATAATTTTAAGCAGAAAAAGAGACTAAAAGAGGAACGGGATACAAACCAGCATGTGCAGTATCTCATCTTCATAAGATAACATACCTCTAAGTGGATATATGGATAAAAAAGAGATCTTAAATGATGCCAAATGCTACAAAGTGTTTGATCCAGAAATTTCTCACCTCCTTTTTCTTGTATATTTTATCCTTTTCTCTTTTATCTTGTTCTCTTAAATGGACAAATATGATCTTCTCTAAAAACAAGGTCACTGACATTAAAGTGTAAGAATAAAGGCCTATACTCTGGGTATTTTTCTTCTCCAATCAGGCCAACAGCACCAAATGGACAAACAAGTACTGAGCTGAAGTTCATCGTTGGGGCGCCTGGGTGGCTCTAAGTC